>NW_015505412.1:2742213-2784834 GCF_001515645.1 Sinocyclocheilus grahami
TGGTCTCCCTGGTCTCGCTAGTTCGGTCACTGGGGGCCTGGTTAGCGCTCCCCAGGCCGTCTCGCTGGCTCATGAGAACCATCAGACTCGGCTACGCGATTCAGTTCGCCCGGCGCCCGCCCAAGTTCAGGGGCATTCGGTTCACCTCTGTGCCGGACAAAGATCTTTCAGTGCGTCCGTCCTTTTGATTGGTTTGCAGCGGTCGACCCCAAGGACGCATACTTTCATGTCTCGATTCTCCCTCGATACAGACCGTTTCTCCACATTGCGTCTGAAGGGCGAGCATATCAGTACAAGGTCCTCCCCTTCGGGCTATCCCTGTCGCCTCGTGTCTTCACCAAGGTCGTGGAGGCAGCCCTCATTCCATTGAGGGAAGCAGGCATTCGCGTTCTCAACTACTGGCTCATACTGGCCCAGCCCCGAGTGCAGTTGTGCGAACGCAGGGATAGGGTGCTCAGTCACCTCAGCCGATTGGGGCTTCGGGTCAACTGGGAAAAGAGCAAACTCTCCCCGGTGCAGAGGATATCTTTTCTCAGCATGGAGCTGGACTCGGTCAACCTCTCAGCACGTCTCTCAGTAGAGCGTGCACAGTCGATGCTGAACTGCCTGGGGTCCTTCCAGTGCAAGACGACGGTTCCACTGAAACAATTTCAGAGGCTCCTGGGGCATATGGCATCCGCAGCCGCTGTCACGCCGCTCGGGTTGCTTCATATGAGACCGCTTCAGCGTTGGCTTCACGACCGGGTCCCGAGATGGGCATGGCGACACGGCACATACCGGGTTTCTGTTACCCCGTTCTGCCGTCAGACCCTCAGCCCGTGGACAGATCTTGCCTTTCTTCGGACAGGGGTGTCCCTTAGGCGAGTATCCAGGCATGTTGCTCTGGTGAGCGCTCAGGAGGAGCGGGCTCTTGAGGGCGCTCTGGAGGACCGGGCACTTGAGGGCGCTCTGGAGGAGCGGGCACTTGAGGGCTGGACAGGACCAGCGGAGGCGAAGGAGACAAAAGAGAGCTGGACGGGACCAGCGGAGGCGAAGGAGACGAAGCAGGCTCAGAGAAGCGTGTTAGCGTGGTTTCTGGGGTGAGGACGGGTGCCGAGAACCCCGGGGGCAGCGCCATGTCCATTATCGCTGCCTGACACACTGGAGCGAGCCCTGGGGCTGGAGCCGACACCGGAGCGAGCTCTGGGGCTGGAGCCCTTCCTGGGCTTAACTGGGGATCAGGAGCCCTTCCTGGACTTAACTGGGGATCAGGAGCCCTCCGTGGGCTATACTCGGGATCAGGAGCCCTCCCTGGGCTTAACTGGGGATCTGCCGGCTGCCTTGGGTGAGCCGCGGACGGCGGCAGACTGGTTCTGGCTCGGGACCGGACACTCCCCAGAGGTCAAAGGGGCAATGGGTGTTGGCCCCAAGCCAGAACAGATGGTTGAGGGTGGCGACATCCATCGCAGTCACCGCTGCGAGCTTGCAAAACTCCCCGGCGTACTCGTAGAAGAGGAGATCCCGGCAAGTGAGGACGGAGAAACACGCAGCCGATTGCATGCCGTGGGGAGAACTTATCTGTGCCGTCGGTGTTGGTCCGGGCTTCTGTAACGGAAGAGGTCTGACGCAACAGGTTAGTGTATATAAACAGGTTTATTTGGTCACAGTGAGTACGGGTGTCAGGTCTGGAGGATGTGATGGTGAGGGAAGAGTTTGTAGAATGGTGCAAAGGAGACGAAGAGTGGAGTAATCCGAGTCTTTGGCTTGATAGGGGCTGGAATGCACACAGGAGGAGCACACACCTCAGCGATCCGGGAACTAGGTGGAACAGGAGACACTTGGAGACGAGGAGACACTAGTAGGAGCACAGGAGGTAAGTAATGCAGGAAGTATTCACATGGATGTAGTAGCAAAGTCATTGAGTCCTCTATGTGTATACGAGATCAGACCATGAGGGTGTCTGAGGTGTGTGCTTTTATGCAGGCTGGTTAATGAGGTGCTTGATTGACAGGTGCAGGTGCTCAGTACTCAGGTGAAGGTGGTTGCGGTGATTGGGAGGTGACTGAGTCTGGTCGATCTGTGACAAAAGTTAACAGACAGTGTTTAAAAAGTGCAGTGCGCATGTTTACATATGTTTATTACAGTGACTTTGAATTACCTAAAGTAGTGTGGTAAAGCAACAGATTTGTTTTTATATTTCTGCAATCTACTTTAGTTTGTGCAATTTGTTACTGACTTTCATATTAATGTTTACACCAGCTTGTGCTTCTTCGTTATTTGCTTTATGTTGTCATAATTATTACATGCTTACAAGGTTGGAAGTTCAACAAATCAGTCAATATACTGTGATTGTAGTTGTTAAATAAAAATGTCATTCATATCAATTCATGCATCACCTAATTTCATCGTAACATATAGGCCTGGTATACAGAAAAGAACATTTATGTTTAATCTATCTAATATTGTGTTGGTCATACTATACAATGATTTATAGCTTGTCTTTGTTGAATAATACTGAACATAAAGAGCTTTAAAAAATAATTGCAATTAGATTATTTTCCAAAATCGTTCAGCCCTACAATAGAGTTTCGCAGGACTGTTTAATTTTTGACTCGCTGATAAATAAACTATAAAGGTGCGATAAAGAAACATGAACAAATAAAGACATGCTTGATGGTATTCAAGTAAACACAGTCGGTTGGGTCTTAAGTGAACATAAGAAATTAGAAAAAATATGGATCAATATATTGAATATATTGTCTAGTGTTAGGGTTAAAGAACACGTTGTTCAAGGAGGGGAAAGCACTTCTCCAGTATTAATAAATGTAATGGCACTGTCTCTTGCACTTCAAATGATTGCTTGTAAATATTGCTTGTATTTTTGTATTTTCAAATGATAAATTACTTGTATTGTAATTAAATACCTTTCTCACACCAGTATGTTGTATTTTAATTGAATACGTTTGATGAGCAAATATTTGTAATTTGTAACAAAATACTTTTTGATGTATTTGTGCCCATCTCTGATCTCAGTGTTTTTAATATTTAAACTGGCGAGGTGTGAGCTAGTTAGAAACCACAGTGACATCGTGAATGCGGTCTCGACTGCTGATCGCATCCCCATCGATCAGTTGAGACATAGAGTGGGACTCCAGGTGTCTGAGTAAGAGAGAGTGACCAATCAATAGAACGTACAGATGGCGGCTCAGAGGGGAGGTGCTATTCAATTGAGCTGCTAAATACTTAAGAATGTCAGGACGCTGGATACTCGCAGTGGTTGATCTCATCACCTCGAGCAAAACAAGGTTCTGGGACAGCAGCATCTGTCTGCACAGTCATGCTTGCATCCGCTTGTGCTATATTGGGATCATTGCTGGAAAACAAGCGCCATTACTTTTTTGTTTTTTTTTTATGGTAAAATCGAAATATACCTGTTTTATACACATAGACAGTCCACAGCCCCCTGATAAATTCCAGCATTGTGGCTTTGTGATGCTTTCAAAACATGGCTTTGTTTGTTTACATATCCAGGCACAACCAGTGAGTTTGAGGCCAGGGTTGTCTGTTTGGTTGACCAATGGCAGACTGGTGTGTGTTCAGGAATTATTTTTGCAAATCTGTTTTGTGTCGCTAGCAGTGTTATTTTAGTATTATTAATATACTTTTATAGTTTTTTATTAATATTTTATTAAAATACTTTGATAACAGAAGCCCATAACAAAATAACTAAAAATTAAAATATAAAAAACAATTTAATAACAAAAGGCTATTCAAAATAGTAAAAAATATTTTGATATTAAAATGTTTATTAATATTTTGAAAGTTTTAATTTTGAATTTAATTTAATTTTATATTTTATTTAATTGTTAGTAATTTTGTTATGAGCATTTGTTATTTATTTATTATTTTTTATATATATTGTTAGGTTTTATTTATTATTTCAGTTGTAGTCTTTATTTATTGCCATTTCGTAATTTTAGTGCTTCTATTAAATTACTCTGACATAGTCATCTCTGAGAACAGAACACCTTTACTGTTAATGTAGAAACATTCATTTTCTATAAAGATACTTTGAAATGCTTTGAAATTGAGTTGAAAGATATTAACTTATTTCAGGGAGTTGCCAAGGCTGTTTTAAGCCATTTTAGGTTTTCATCTAATATTTAAATTTTGTTTTTCATTCAACAAAAATGTTTGTAGAAGTTTTAGTTTTAGTTAACAATAATAACCCTGGTTGCTAGAGCATTCTTTTTTTCACAGGTTTTTTTAGTTTTAGTTTCATATATTCATATATATATATATATATATATATATATATATATATATATATATATATATATATATATATATATATATATATATATATATATATATATAATGGCCGTCCTCTATTTCTTTGACAAAAAGGGTCAACAAGTCTTAATGTTGTGTATATAATTTTATTTTTTTTTTTTTACAATATTTAACAATATTAGTGTTTTTACTGTATTTTTGATCAAATAAATGCATCCTTGATGAGTATAAGAGACTTTTTCCAAAAACAATACTAAAATTATACCAACCCCAAACTTTTGAATGATAGTGTAAATATACATATATATGGGGAGCAAGGGAGCAGGAGGTGGTGATATTTCATTGTGCCTGGACAGATTTTTAATAGTGCATTATTAAAGTTTGCTTCTGGTATTCAGGAAAGGAATTCAAATAAGTACTTGATTACTGAAAGCTTTAATATCTGGATGCGTGAATATTCATGGCCATCCTCTATTTCTTTGACAAAAAGGGTCACCGTCGACTGACTTAATGTTGTGTATTGTTGTGTTGTGTACAATATTTAACAATATTATTGTTTTTACTATATATTGCTATAATATATTTTACTATATTACTATACTTTTGACCAACCCCAAACTTTTTTTGTGTGTATAAATAAATATATATGTTTGTAATGCATGTATCACAAGGAAGCAGAAGATGGTGATATTTTATTTTGCCTGCACAGATTTTTAATAGTGCATTAACAAAGTATGCTTCTGATATTCGGGAAAGGAATTAAAATAAGTACTTGATTAAGGTTATGTATGTAACTGAAGTTTTTTGTATTTGGATGTGAGAATATTCATGGCTGTGATGGCCGTCCTCTATTTCTTTGACAAAAAGGGTCAACAAGTCTTAATGTTGTGTATATAATTTTATTTATTTTTTTTTTTTTTAATTTTGTTTAACTTTTTACATATTGATGTATACATGTATCAACACTTAAGTCTTTGTTTTGAAAATCTAAGCGCCTAACTAAATTGTTTTTATTATTTATTTATTTATTGCCAAGAAGCCTCAATGGTGCATAAAAACAAAGGTTTTAAAAGGTTTAACTTTGCTCAAAAGCTCTGCGCTTTCTTTATCCTGTTGAGACATGCTATCTTAATTACTGTTGTACAATAGGACTCTAATTTATCATTTGTCACTGTTGAATCAGGACAATGCACCCTGAGCAATCCTATTAATTCAGCCGAATCAGCCATCTATTGATCGCCAGTCTAATGGGAGAAAGGTGTCCATGTAATGAAGCCCCCTTTGTGGTTGATTGAGGAAAGGCACAGTATCAGATGTGTCAGATTGAATCTCCATATTGGTCCTCAGAACAGCATGATGTTTTTTTTTTTACTTCAATCAGCTTTGCCTGTTGCCCAGGCGTTTGTTAGGAATGACATGTTATTAATGTCACCTCAAAGCATTAAGAGCAAAGCTGAAACCTTGTGCTTGCGGTAGCTATTAAAGCTTGTATATGAGGTGAGAGCCTGTTTCATCCATTTAAACAGATGTTAACATGATGTAGCATGTCTCTGTGAAGGTCTCTGAACAATATTCTAGCTCCATCACAGGAATGGGTTAATGCAAGTGAACCATTCAGATAATAAACCCTGGAAGGTGTTGTAGATCAATGGTTCTCAGATGGTTCCACCTCATAAACCAGATTTTTTACATTATACAAATGGTTCAGTGCAGCAGCAGAATTGTTTATCATACATAAATGTCCTTAAACCAAATGAAATTAATTAAAAATATCCACAAAAAAATTATAGTTATCTAAAATTAAAACCATAAAACTACAAAACATAGAATACAAAAACTTCTATAAACTTATAGAATATATACAGTGGGGCAAAAAAGTATTTAGTCAGCCACCAATTGTGCAAGTTCTCCCACTTAAAAAGATGAGAGAGGCCTATAATTTTTATCATAGGTATACCTCAACTATGAGAGAAAAAATGAGAAAAAAAAATCCAGAAAATCACATTGTAGGATTTTTAAAGAATTAATTGGTAAATTCCTCGGTAAAATAAGTATTTGGTCACCTACAAACAAGCAAGATTTCTGGCTCTCACAGACCTGTAACTTCTTCTTTAAGAGGCTCCTCTGTCCTCCACTGGTTACCTGTATTAATGGCTTCTGTTTGAACTTGTTATCAGTATAAAAGACACCAAATAAATACTAAACAAATTCTGTAGTGATATCTCAGTGGTGATGCGACAAGAAAATGTACCTTTTTAGTTTTTATTTCTTATTTTTAATAAAAGTATAGCTTTAACGTCAACAAAAGCGTTTTCTCATCTTTCATTTTTTATGTATTTGTTTTTATTTACTTTTTTATTATTTTGCCTGGTATATCAGAATAGATCTCAATAGTTGAGAATCATTGTTGTAGACCACAGTGGTGAAGCCTTTCCCTCATTTGATGATGTTAAAATAACATATAATGAAACATATGATGGCATCACTTAAATAAATCAAGTTTACCTTCATATTTTTCCCTTCTGATGAAAGTCAGTGATGATTTCAGAGACTCAGATGGGATTAAGAAGATACACATCAGGATCTTAGCCATCATGTGTTAGCTTTGGCTCAAAATCTATTTTTATTTTTTGTGTTTATAGTAGTTTATATCTGTACAATAGGAATGTGATCCCTCTCCTTCACACAATAGCACCATTTGATCTTAGTGTAAGAAGGCCATTGATTTGTGTGATACATCTGTGTAATTCAAGGACAGGGATGTTAAACAGCAATGTAGGTTTTCAGCAACAGCACAATTTGAGATAATTTGTAGTTTGGCTTTCAGATGCAGTCATCTTTATGAAAAATCTTCTTAGTAACTTGTAGCAAAATGTTCTTAGTAACTTGTAGCTTAGCTTGACTGTAGTTGAAATGCCTTGAATTATGATTCGATTGTAGGTTGATAAGCTTTAATTTCAGAGTAGCTTCCCCATCTGCTGTTTACATATAGGTGTCAATAAAGGTGGAGCTGAAGAGATAGATGTGGCAACTGGATGCTTGAGAAATATCAGGAACTAAACGAGAAGCTAGAAAGAAAGTGACAAGCCAGAGCCAAAGTAGACCCACTGCTGATATGGACTCTTGGCGCTGAGCTGGAAAATGGTTTTAACACAAAAACTCAATATCTCAATCCAGGAGAGTGCAATCCTAAGAACATCTCTTATTAGGATTGAGGGGAAAAAGCCCTGTGAAGAGGTTTTCTGGACTGTGGCATACACCTTTATATAATTATATAGAGGCACTGTTGAATTCCTGATTGGATTTGTTAGCAATTAATTTTAGCATGTTAGTAATTTCTGTAAATGCATGACTGTGAGAAAGAGCACAAAACAACTTACAGTGCATTTATAGTGCATCGTTTATTTAAAGTAGTAGAAATCTTTTGTAACAATTAGTGGTCGACCGATATGGGTTTTTTGACAGCCGATGCCGATATCTTGGAAAGCAGGGTGGCCAATGGCCGATATAAAGCTGATATAATTTTATTTCTTTTAATTTATATTTAAGAAATTTTAAATAATTTGAAATGGATTAAAATAATTGTGTAAAATAAACATACTTATACTTTAGAAGACAAAGCATTTTTCACAAATAAATAAATATTTAATAAAAATCTAATTAAAAAGGATGTAAACACTGTAACCACCAGGGCACTCAGTATTCTGGGAAGTTTGTGTGCATTGGGAATCTTTTTTTTTTTTTTTTAAATAAAGCCAAGGTAACACTGGCTATACAAGGGTGGGCTGGCAGATATCCTGGGTGGGCATTTTTAGTCATCATATGATCACATGGTCTAGAAGATATTTATACTGTACATATTACTATATTAACTATATTATATGTACACTGAAAAAAAGCTTTCATGGGCAGCCTAAAATATCATGCACTTTCACAGCAAAATAAACTTTTTTTTTTTCTTTATTGAATAGTAAAAAAAGCCTTCTTTGTTCTCTTTCTCTGGATCATTGTTTCTACACTGGTGACTCTTTTCAACTAACTTTTTTTATTTAAACTAAACAAGGCTGTAATCATGTCTAGAACATTGGAGGGACCAATTGTTTTGAGGAAAATATAAAGACCAGACCGCTATGGTAATAGTATTTATTTAAAATCCTAAAT
This sequence comes from Sinocyclocheilus grahami, assembly GCF_001515645.1. NCBI lineage: Eukaryota > Metazoa > Chordata > Actinopteri > Cypriniformes > Cyprinidae > Sinocyclocheilus > Sinocyclocheilus grahami. The sequence continues at coordinate 2,750,647 of NW_015505412.1, forward strand.
AAATAAAGGATTTAAATGGATTTAAGGGAATAGATTAAAGAAAAAAGAACAGTAAAAGAATAAGAATAAGAATTTTTGTAAAGTAATCAATCTGAACTGCAAATAATATTTTTATCTTAAAGGGGTCATATGATGCTGCTAAAAAGAACATTATTTTGTGTATTTGGTGTAATGAAATGTGTTTATGCGGTTTAAAGTAAAAAAAACACATTATTTTCCACATACTGTACATTATTGTTTCTCCTCTATGCCCCGCCTTTTTGAAATGCATCGATTTTTACAAAGCTCATTGGTCTGAAAAAGCGAGGTGTGCTGTGATTGGCCAGCTATCCAGCGCATTGTGATTGGCCGAATACCTCAAGCGTGTGACGGAAATGTTACGCCCCTCACCATACTGTTGATGCGGTGTCCTGGCCGGAGCGAAGAGACAAAAATGGAAGACCAAACAAAGTAGTTTCACTTTCACAATGAAGCACACAGCGTCTTCACAAAATAATGGCAGCGGCAACAATACTACAGTGAGAATAAAAGTTACGCCTTTTTTCTTTGCGTGAACATTTGGGCGGTGTTATGCAAATCTTCCAACATAGTGAGGTAGATATGTGGGGGCGTGTTACTGAATATTGCTGGTCGTTTATGTTGGGGAACGCTACGTTTCTTATACAGTCGAGCCGACTGTTGCAACGAACGCAACTTTCACCGCGCAAGCTCTTTACTTTCAGTTTTCATTCTTACATTCAGAATTAAAGGAACACTCCACTATTTTTGAAAATAGGCTCATTATCCAACTTCCCTAGAGTTAAACAGTTGAGTTTTACCGTTTTCGAATCCATTCAGCCGATCTCCGGGTCTGGCGGTAGCACTTTTAGCTGCAGCTTAGCATAGATCATTGAATCTGATTAGACCATTAGCATCTCGTTCAAAAATGACCAAAGAGTTTCGATATTTTTCCTATTTAAAACTTGACTCTTCTGTAGTTACATCGTGTAATAAGACCAAAGGAAAATTAAAAGTTGCGATTTTCTAGGCCAATATGACAAGGAACTATACTCTCATTCCGGCATAATAATGCAAAATGCATTTTAGACGCTTATAGGGATGTAACGGTATGAAAATTTTATATCACGATTATAGTGACCAAAGTTATCATGATTATCAATATTATCACGGTTTTGTTCAAATTAGATGAAAACATTCAAAAAGAACTGATACACACATTGAAAACATTTCAATAAGTTTTATATTTGAAAATCAACAAACAACAAATACAATTAGCAGCTATATGCACGGTTTTTTTTTTTGTGCAAAAACATTAAATTAACATTAACATGAAGCCCTAATAATAATAATAATAATAAATCACTTGTATATATATATATATATATATATACAATGTGATTTCCGTTAGTGATCATGTGATCTTCGGTTATGAGATCTTGTGATGCTTTTTAAAGCAAAGTTGGGGTTGATTTCGAGTTCACATACAAACATAAATAGAATAGGCTAATTAGGCTCTTGTATCACCGCAGAGGCACAGACGCGCTCTCTCGTTTCATTCAAATGCAGCTTGCCGTCTTGCGTCTCAGTTTTTGATTGTATTGAAAATGAAATCAGAGGAATTTAGTATTAATACTACTATAATTTTGCTGTAGTGATCGATTTGTTATGACGATTGTTTTGTACACTGTTCATAATGGATTTATAAACAGGTAAGATTTCAAAACATTAATCTCAATTCAATATTTCATATCCCCGTATTTATATATTATTTTAGGTAAACAAAACAAAAAAAATCTGTGTAATAAGTTAACTATGAGTATACAATACATTATCCCTTAAATGTCAACCTTATAGTTTGAACGTTCGTTCGTCTTGGCTCAAAGCCACTTGCTGAGAACTTTTCTTCGCGGAAGCTTTGCGTTAAACAAGTGAGATAAATTAATATTTGCTTCATTATGATCTATTTTATCCACCCGCGACCCACCCGCAAATAATCAGAATTAGGGGTCGACCGTGTTTTTCAAGGCCGATGCCGATACCGATTATTACAGATCGCGTAGACCGATAACCAATATTTTTTTAACCGATATATATGTCTGGTGTAAAAATGAAAATTTGTGTCAAAATTAAGAATAACAAGGGCTCTGACAAAAACTGCCTTCCCACATTAATCTCAATTCAATATTTCATATCCCCGTATTTATATATTATTTTAGGTAAACAAAACAAAAAAAATCTGTGTAATAAGTTAACTATGAGTATACAATACATTATCCCTTAAATGTCAACCTTATAGTTTGAACGTTCGTTCGTCTTGGCTCAAAGCCACTTGCTGAGAACTTTTCTTCGCGGAAGCTTTGCGTTAAACAAGTGAGATAATGAAATATTTAATCTCTAATCAATATTTTTTGTATTAGTATAATATTTATAATATTAGTTTTGTAAAAGTTACCTTGCATTCGCTATATAACAGTGGGTGGTGGTGACGAAGTTTCCCCCTTTTGCAGCGACTTTCTTCTTGCAAGATCGGCAGACAGGGTGACTGTCCTCGATTAAATTGCCTTCAGGACTCTTGTAAAAGCCAAAATACGACCAGACCACCGATTTGGTCCTCTTAGATGGCTGAAAAATCTCCCGAGCGCTGTCACTGCCTTTCATCTCGTGCAAAAAACAACAACAACAACATTGCATGCTGCTTCTGCGTCAGACTGATTCTGGCTGGACAGGATTTACCGCAAGTTTTCAAAATCGCGATAATCAAATACGGTTTTGATCATAATTAAATTTTAAATGGTAATACTAACTGTCAGGGCATTTTATCGTGATTTATCGTAAAACCGGTAATCATTCCATCCCTAGACGCTTATATTATGCTCTTGCCCCGTCCATGCAACGAATGCACGTTATTGAATGAGTGGGTTTTTTAGAACATTAAAATTGCTCAGGTAATTTCAGTGATAGGCTATATGACACATATTCATGTAGCCTATTAAACTCCCCTTAACTCCCAAACTCCCCATGATAGTGCGCAAATATTTCTGCCCGTTTTCACTCGCTGTCAGTCTCTGCTTTTCTGCAACAGACTGTAGCCTCGTGAATTCAGCGCGCCTTGCATTCAGCTAATAAAATTTTTTGCAATTTTCTGGTGTTATTTTATTATTGTTGGGGCAGTCTTCAGCTATATCTTAAACTTCTTAAAATACAGTCCACTTCAGATTGGTTTTAATCACTGCATAAAAAAAAAATTACGCAATCTTTATCCAATTCTGATTGGGTGGGCAAGACTGTCATTTGGGTGGGGTTAGCCCACCCCTGCCCATGTCTAGAGCTGGCCCCGCTTCTATCCATATTAGACAGAACTGAAGAACGACAGCGAACAAGAGGGAGAATGTGAGCGGTGTGCGCTCACGAGCTGCCGTTCTCAGCGCCGTCAAAATAAAAGTCTGCCATGCTGTCAAAATGAAAGTCCCGCCTTGAACACATTGGCCAAACTTATCGGCCGATGTCGATATTTGAAAAATGCCAAATATTGTCCGATATATCGGTCGACCACTAGTAACAATATACACTACTTTTTTTCTGTTTCTTTTTTTTTTGAAAGAAGTTAATACTTTTATTCAGCAAAGATATGTTAAATTGATAAAAAGGGATATTAAAGACTTATAATTTTTATGAACGATTTCTATTTAGAATAAATGCTCTTCTGTTTAACTTTTTATTCATTAAAGAATCCTGGCAAAAAAATCCCAGGTTCCAAAAAAATATTCAGCAGCACAACTTTTTCTGTTTAATAAATGAGCATATTAGAATGATTATATTTAATCAATAAATATAATTTAAAATAAATTTTATTTTAAAGTTTATTAAAATAGAAACTGTTATTTTAAATTGTAGTAATATTTCACAATATTACTGTTTTTACTGTATTATTGATCAAAGAAATGCAACCTTAATGAGCATAAGATACTTATTTAAAAAAAAAAAACATTAAAAATCTTACTGATCCCATACTTTTTAAATGATAGTGTATATGTGTGTCATTTTCTGAGAAAAAATTTATATATTATATTATATTATATTATATTATATTATTATATTAGGGATGCTCCGATCGATCGGCCAGAGATCAGTATCGGCCGATAATCAGATTTTATGCCTTGATCGGTACTCACTAACTTGGCCGATCTCACGAACCGATCACAATTTGATGACGTCAGCGCGTGACAACGTACGTGATGCGTGGGGACATAATGATTTGGCGCCACAGTCATGTTATCGCCGGTGTGGAAATGCTATGACATTTCGAGAAACAATTAAAAATTTGCTATTTGTCGTGTATGTTTTGCATGATGATATGATATATGGATGGTTCATTATAATTATGGATATATGGATGGTCAATATATATATTTTTTATATATTTCTTTCATAAAACAAACATGAAACGGTTTAAATTTCTCAAATACATAAAATTGTTATTATTTAATTAAAAAATGTTTTTAATAAAGCATGGAGATTTCAGCAGTTGGGCAAAATCAATATTATCTGAGGCTGTTTCTGAGCAAGATACTTAATGGGTGGAATATGGCAGTACTTCTACAAACCTGAACGTTCTTATATAAATATGTATTTATGGTAACTGTGGTGCTTGTGGAATAATTGTCTCTGGACAGTTATGCATTCCCATTTTGAGTGAGAAATTTTCAATAATTCAGAGGTCTGTCATCAATTATTTCTAATATATGAAACACAGATGCTTGTAGAAGTAGGGGTTCCCCCCCCCCATTTCATTTTAATTAAGCAAAGAGTGCTACATTATGAATTGTTGATGTTGCTTAATTATACATAAATATTTGCTGAAGGCATAAAGGTCTGATTCAGCATAGAAACACCCTGGAGACGATGCTTGAGGTGAATAAAGCAGTCAAACTACATTAAAGTGAAAGCATCATGAAGTATTTTCTGGGAGTGAGTGACAACATTTATCCAGTTGGCATTTCATTCAAAATAAGTAATAACTAAGTGTGTTGCATTGAGAACTGCAAATTATTCATGCCACATTAACGTTACATTAGGCAACAAGAGCGATGCTCAAGAGCACTGACTGGCCTTTGTGAAACAATGGTTAATTTCTTCTGACAGGGAAGAGGTTATCTTAGCCTCAGTAATTCGTTTGCTGCCATGGAAGTTGGATTATTTATAAAACCTTTTTCAGCCCCTCACATTTTATCAGTCGTGTGGCACAGACAGAAAAATTGTCTGAAGGATAAAAAGGGGAAGGTTACATAAGAAGTACTGGAAGTCTGCATAGAAAGTTTTGCAAACAGAATGTTTTTATTTGATTCATTTTGTGAATTTGTTTATGAAGTTTTGTTCATATGCATCACATGATCATTGCTTGATTTGATAGAACGTAAATCCTCTTATTTCCAATGTCATGGGGTGTTAAGTTAGTTTAAATGTGTATTTTTCAGTAGCTCCTCATCTCTGTTTGCTCGTCACATCTCGGCAGAAGCACATTTATCTTTTCTGCAAACCAAAAATTGCAACTGTCTGACCATGAAGAGTTAGATAATTAAATTTCAATGCACATGGTCATCCAATAACTGGTTATTAAATCATTTGATGAGATTTGCCAGCCGTCACAGCTTAAGCATATTTGTTATTGATGGTCGAACAAGTGATTTGACAGAGATAATTAACTGGGTGAATTTTAGATAGTTCAGGTGGGAGCAAATGGTTGTTAGAATGCTGATTGAATTTTATTTAATTTTAATAACAGTTTATTTTATTTTTACCATTAAGCCCAACAGAATGGAAAAATGTCACTAATAAAAAAAAAAGGAATATATATATATAGTATATATATATATATATATATATATATATATATGTAATGACACCAAAGTAATAAGTTTGATATAAAGTGATTACTGCAATTGTCATCTTTATGATATGATTTATTCATTATCAGGGGTCTCTACATTGGCTTGCACAAAATCTTCCACTTAAAGTTTAATGCACACACTGGACCTTTGCCTTGTTCTTTATCAGCCTAAATTGGTTAGTTAGTATAGCTATTATTATGATGAATGACATGTTTTAGGTGGCGTGGGATTTCTGTGGTGCAAGGTATTCCTTGTTCAGTGATTATGTGTAATTATGCATGATGGTTCCACAGACACAGGGGGACATCAGCTGCAGACAAAATGTATGTTTGTTTTTGTCTCCTGCTATTTGTCTTGTACAAGTCAGTCACCTTCTATTATTCATTATCTCTCTTAACTGACATCAATTCAATCTCTCCCATTGAAACATCTCTGTCCTTTTGATCGCTTCGTGCGTCACCTTTCGGGTGCTATCAGAGTTTTACAGTGGTCTAATTATGGTGCATTAAGCCATCACAGTGAAATATCAGCTTGCCACCGTATGTAAAGTGGTGTGACGGCACCGTTCTTTGTTTCTTTTAATAGTTGTCCAAAAAGGCTTGCGAGAGGGCTCGTGTTCTTTCACAGATGTAATTAGAGCCAGAATTTATGGGACCAATCAGGCTTTCAGTCAAGCACGGTCTGTTTGAAGGTGACACCAGGATGTATTACTCTATGATGTAAACATCCTGTCAGAAGCGAGCCGCTTGCCGGCAGGCTGTCACAACCCTTTTAGATGGGGCTTGTCTCCCTGAGCCTTTTAAATCATTATCAGTCCCGCTGGTTAGTTCACATGACATATAATATATACGAAAGCCCGTCGCACCTAGGCCACTCAGAGTGACTTTGAGTCTTCCAAGTCGAGGAGGGTGGGGTAAACTGTGCCACCTTTTGCTTAACTTGTCCTCTAGGCAAGGATAAATTAGTCAGTGGTTTAACAAATATCTCTTGGGCCAAAATAATTTGTTAGGGAAAAGCGGTGTCATGTCGAGTGACGATATTGAGGAACATATGAATATAAATGAGGAATAAATATGTTTAATAGTGTATATTTTTATTTTGGTCGTATTATTCATATTTTCAAACACCAGCGGGAAATGGTTATTTTTTTCCAAATATTTGAATGCAGTGAAATGATTTTCAATATTTTTTGTAGCATTTTTCCTTCATTCATTCATGGCTAATTTCAGTCGGAATGGCTGATTTTTAATTTATGATATTGTTCAAACGTTTTTTTTTTGATTCAGCAAGGATGCATTAAATTGATCAGAAGTGACAGTAAATACATTTATAACGTTACAAAAGATTTAGTTATTTTGAACCTTCTATTCATCAGTGAAACCTAAAAAAAATGTACCACAAAAATATTAAGCAGCACAACTGTTTTCTACACTGATAACAATATATATATTCTTTTCTTTTTTGAGCACTCTGAGCAGCAAATCAGCATATTAGAATGATTTCTGAAGGATCATGTGACACTGAAGACTGGAGTAATGATGCTGACAATTCAGCTTTGCATCACAGGAATAAATTACATGTTAATATATATATTAATATAGAAAATATTTACTTTAAATTGTAATAATACCTCACAGTATTTCAGGTTCAAATGTATTTTTAATCAAATAAATGCAGCCTTGGCAAGCATAAGAGACTTCTTTCAAAAAATGTGTAAATATTACCAATCTCTTTTGACTTTTAATTTCATATTGCATATTGTGAGAGAGTGTGTGTGTGTGCTCACATATATAAAGTATATATTTAGACCTAATTTTGCGTTGACAAATTTATTCATGATGAATGATAAATTATTATAAAAATATAATTAAATAATAGCTTTTACCTGCCATGTTTTTAGTATAAAAACTGCTAAAAAAATCAAAGGGCGACAAATATTACCCTACTCTCCCCCATATTTGTCGATGAAACAAATGAGATGCTTATTGTTGTAATGTTCTGTGTTCATTTGAAGGGATGGCACAGTAGGTTCACGGAACTACATAATGATGCTCGAGCGGCTGCTCTCCTTTCTTGCGTGCTTTGTATTTTCAGGTCAACCTTTTCTGGACAACTCTTATGGGTCCTTCGCAAATTATTCTGCGCCAGCTTTTCTTTGTGACCCCTGTGTCTTTAGCCGTGTTGTTTCTCTGACAGCTCTTGGGCACAGGAAGACAGATAAAAACAGCTAAAATCACATTCAAAATCCTGGGTGGCTCATAATGAATATGTTTAAACTTTTTTTTTGTTTTGCTTTCTTTACCCTGCCATGTTTGGTTGTGTTTCAAAGAAACAGAATCATTCATGAAGCTGCGCTAAGCTCTTCTATGAATTCTTGGAGGGCTGTGTGAAATATTCACTAGTGGGATGTACATATATTTGACAAACATCTTATTTTACAGGGCTTTGTTGTTCAAGCATCCCTCTAATGCTTAAAGATCATTTGACTCTAGGCTTTATGGATTCTCAAATAAAGCCCATGCCCTGGCCTGATTTCCTTTTGCAGAAAGAGCCCATTATGAGCTAAAACGATGGAGCTGTCCTTTAAGGTGGGAGTGCATCTCCCCAGGTGAACCCACCGTAGCTCTGCCAGATATTTTCCTATTTGCAAGGACATAGAAGGATAAATTACATCCACAGAACCTAAGCTCTCTCCAAAGCTTTCATTTGCACCTGCAATTAATCAGCCATCACTAGAGAGCTCCTTAATGTCAGGCCAAGGATCTTATTAGGGATGTCCTTTATGAGCCTTAATGAGACTTATGTCTTCCTTGAGTATTTCATTTGACTAACATTGGCTGCCTGCTAAGGTGTTGAGGAAATGTCTACACAGCACAGACCAGCCCTCATAAAGACCTTGGGCTCCTAATGGTCTTCCTGTGGTCAGATGTTCATTTTATCTATTCTGAATAAACACAATTAATCACTTTTTCTTTTTTTTTTCTTCACAAAATTGCAAATGGTTGGCAATAAAATATTAGACACCATAAAATATTATTATTTTTATTTCTCTTGAGCTCTTGACTGGCACTACTGTTTCATTGGTAAATAAGTAAAACTTTTGAAAAAATGCATGCAATGTTTATTTCACTTTAGATTATATTTGTTTCAAATGTTCATATATTTTAAGATTGAAAAGCTTGATGTAGACATGGTAAAATGTTGCCAAGACAAATAACAAAATGAAAGTAACTGAAATCTGGTAGTTTTAATAAAAAGCCACCCCTGGGACATAAAAGTGCCCGAAGTTAAAGAAACTCCCACATATTTGGCTTTCTGTCCACAATAGAGAGTGCCTGAGCATGCAACTCTGAAATTGTCCCCTCAGGATCTTAGTATGGAAAGAAAAGGAAAATATGGGGTGGAGGAGAAATGCTGCAGGAACCACTGTAAGAAATGCAAGTTGTAGTTTACATTTATTTTGCAACATAATAGGTGATATTATATGTACATTTATGTTTGTGTCACGGACTGCTGCTACTGTGTAGGAACGAGGAGACATCGGAGAACTCACATGTAGTACAGGAACCGACGGATGTTTAATACCAGACAGAGAAACTCAGGATAGGACTCACTATAAATACACAGGACTTGACGAGGGGTTGACGAGACACACCTGGAACTAATGAAACACAATAATCATGACAGGAATGGGAAGGACCAAATAAGGGAAGGGCAAGGAAGGCAATGCTGATTAGACTGTATTTTAATGAAGTGCCATTTAAATTTTTTGATATTGCTAATTTTAGTCAGCAATAATTGAAATAGCTTTTGTCAATAAAAACAGCTTTAATAAACACTACCATTCAAAAGTTTGGAGTCAGCATTTTTTTTCTTTTGAAAAATTAATTATTTTATTAAGCATCGATGGGTTAAAGTAATCAAAAGTGACAATAAATACATTTATAATGTTACAAAATATTGATATTTTGAATAAATGCTGTTGGTTTTGAACTTTCTATACATCAAAGAGTCCTGAAAAAAATTATCATAAGGCGCGTCCCGCACTGTACAACATCCAACGGGTAGGCCTCTAGGAGCAGGGTTCCAGGACGGAAGGCCTCCATGGCGGATCAGGCAGTTCTTGTGGTTGCGGTGGCCAGCGGGCTTGACTTCGTAGCGACCGGCGGGCTTGACAACGGCGCGGCCGGCGGGCCTGAATCAGGAACGGCCGGAGGACATGACTCGGGAACGGCCGGCGGGCTTGAGGAAACAGCGACTTCCATGCTGCGGGGAGAAACAAATGGGAAAAAAAACACTAATAAAAATGGAAAAGAAACACGGAGAGAAGAGGCGCCGCTCACTTTTTGCTGGTCTGGTATTCTGTCACGGACTGCTGCTACTAGAGGTCGACCGATTGATCGTCATTTTTTTAATTAATCGGCATCAGCCGATTGTACTGCACCTTCCCTGCTCTCTTTGCGAAGTCTTGTTTTGCCTTGCAGACATTTCTGAGCATTTCCCCTGTGTTGAGTATCTGTTGATTACCTGGACTGTTTGCCTGTTTACGATTGCTTGCTGCCTACCTATTCTGACCCTGCCTGCCTTGTTGATTCCTGCTATTGTCTGTCTGCCGCCTGCCTCGACCCTGATCACGAACATTGTTTACGATTCTGCCCAGCCTTCATTGTGTCTGACACCGGTTGCCGATCAATGCCTGTATGACCTGCCTTGTGAACTAATAAAGCTGAGACTGTTTTCCCTTCCTTCTCGGCCTTCATCCAGCGGTTTAAGGAGGTGTTTGAACATCCCGCTGATGGAAAGGAGGCGGGTGAGCAGCTGTTATTGTTACACCAGGGCAGAGGTTCGGCGTCGGATTACACTCTCTGTCGTTCCGCACTCTCGCTGTACAAACAGGGTGGCCGGAGGATCCTCTCAAACTACACTTCCGCAGAGGCCTGAGCATGGATCTGCAGCCTGAATTAGCCTGCCGAGACGAGGGGAGATCCTTGAATCAATTCGTTGAACTGGCCACTCGGATTGACAACCTCCTTCGCTCTCGTCGACTCTGCTCTCTTCGGCTCCAGTCGGCGCATCAGCGCCACTGCCTGACACAGAACCCATGCGGATCTGCTTTACTCATCTCAGAGGAGAGGAGAGAGACAGGCGCATTCGCCAGAATCTGTGCTTATACTGCGGATTATCTGGACACATGAGAGCTTCCTGTCCCACTCGTCCACCTCGCAATCTTTCTGTGGTGAGTTCGAATTCCAGTACTTCCTCTGCTTTAGAAATTCCAGTCACCTTAAAAATTAATGGGCAGATCACTGAGGCCACGGCTTCGATTGACTCAGGGGCTGCAGGAAATTTCAAATAACTTTTGCCAAAACGCATAATATTTCTCTTGTTCCCTGTACGTCTCATTTGGCAGTGGCAGCGCTCAATGGCCGCCCGCTGGGCACTGGCCAAATTCAGTTCACTACCACGGACCTTCAATTATGCACTGGAGCTCTTCACACCAAACTCATTCGCCTCTTCGTATTCCAATCTCCATGAACACCTATCATTCTGGGACTGCCTTGGCTAGAGAAGCACAGCCCCTCCATCTCATGGTCCAAGGGACAGATTACACAGTGGTCAGAGTTCTGCCATCATAATTGTCTCTTTGCTACTCCGGTCAGGAAGGAGATGGATTGCTGCACGCCTGTTTGTCAGCTCCCTACAGAATACCACAGTCTCATGGAGGCCTTTAGTAAGATAAAAGCCTCCCAACTACCTCCTCATCGAAGGGACAGATTACACAGTGGTCAGAGTTCTGCCATCATAATTGTCTCTTTGCTACTCCGGTCAGGAAGGAGATGGATTGCACGCCTGTTTGTCAGCTCCCTACAGAATACCACAATCTCATGGAGGCCTTTAGTAAGATAAAAGCCTCCCAACTACCTCCTCATCGCATGAGTGACTGTGCCATCGAGCTCCAACCTGGTTCACATCCTCCCAAGGGGAGGGGTTTCCCCTTATCTCAACCTGGAATGGTCCTCAGCAGCCCGTTCAGCCTTCCAGACCCTCAAGGAGAGATTTAGCACCACACCTCTCTTGTACCATCCTGACCCAGAACAAGAGTTCATTGTGGAGGTGGACGCATCCAGCACGGGCATTGGGGCAGTTCTCTCTCAATGACATGGTAACCTGCCTAAATTATATCCCTGCGCCTTCTATTCCCGCAAACTCAATCCCACCGAGCAGAATTACGATGTGGGCAACCGAGAACTTCTTGCCATGAAGGTCACCTTTGAGGAGTGGCGTCACTGGCTCGAGGGAGCCAAACACCCCTTTGTTGTACTCACCGATCACCGCAATCTGGAATATCTGAAATCAGCCAAAAGACTCAATCATAGACAGGCAATATGGTCTCTGTTCTTCACCAGATTCAACTTCACAATAACCTACCGTCCAGGCTCGCAAAACACAAAGGCGGATGCCCTATCTTGACTCTATGAATCAACCACAATGTCTCCCAGTCAGGAATCCATCATTCCGTCTACCATCATTCTCGCACCAGTTCAATGGGACACCCAGGTATAGCAGCTACCCTTCAGTTATTAAATAATCGCTTTTGGTGGCCCACTCTACAAGCAGAAACAATCGCCTTCATCAGAGACTGTGCAACTTGCAACATAACCAAATCCCCTCATCAACTGCCTGCTGGTCTCCTACAACCATTACCTATCCCACAACGCCCCTGGTCCCACATAGCTATTGACTTCATCACAGATCTGCCTGCCTCGCAGGGTCACACTACCATTCTCACTGTTATCGATCGCTTTTCCAAGGCCTGCCGCCTGATTCCTCTACCCAAAACTACCCACTGCTCTTGAGACAGTAGCCATGGACGACAAGAAGGTGCGAACCGTTGTCAACTGGTCTCTACCTGCCACCTTAAAGGAACTGCAACGCTTTCTTGCATTTGCCAACTTCTATCGGAGATTAATTCGTAACTTCAGCACAGTGGCAGCTCCCATGACTTTTATGATCAAGAAGGGTAGTCAGCGCCTCGAATGGTCCTCAGCAGCCCGTTCAGCCTTCCAGACCCTCAAGGAGAGATTTAGCACCACACCTCTCTTGTACCATCCTGACCCAGAACAAGAGTTCATTGTGGAGGTGGACGCATCCAGCACGGGCATTGGGGCAGTTCTCTCTCAATGACATGGTAACCCGCCTAAATTATATCCCTGCGCCTTCTATTTCCGCAAACTCAATCCCACCGAGCAGAATTACGATGTGGGCAACCGACCATTACCTATCCCACAACGCCCCTGGTCCCACATAGCTATTGACTTCATCACAGATCTGCCTGCCTCGCAGGGTCACACTACCATTCTCACTGTTATCGATCGCTTTTCCAAGGCCTGCCGCCTGATTCCTCTACCCAAAACTACCCACTGCTCTTGAGACAGCCGAGGTCCTCTGCAACTACGTGTTCAGGTTTTACGGCCTTCCTGAGGACGTGGTCTCTGATCGGGGTCCCTAGTTCACCTCCCGAGTCTGGTCAGCCTTCTGCCGACAGCTCAACATCGATACCTCCGGGTATCACCCACAGTCGAATGGTCAGGTGGAACGCCTCAATCAAGAACTGACTTGTTTCCTCCGATCATACTGCCATCGCAATCAAACCGACTGGAGCCGCTACTTACTATGGGCCGAGTATGCACAGAACTCCGCAAACCTGCGACAGGTATCACCCCATTCCAATGTGTCCTGGGTTTCCAACCCCCATTATTCCCATGGTCCGGGGAACCATCGGAACTTCCGGCCGTTAACTCATGGCTGCAACGAAGCGAGGAGACTTGGAATGAGGCTCATGCTCATCTCCAGAGAGCAGTCCATCGGACAAGGGAACAAGCTAATCGCCATTGGCGCACCAATCCAAACTATCAACCGGGACAGTGGGTCTGGTTGTCCACTCAGGATCTTCGTCTCCGGTTACCCTGTAAGAAGCTCAGTCCTAGGTACGTGGATCCATTCAAAATCCTCAGACAAATAACTCCTGTTTCATTCCGTTTAGCTTTGCCTGCCCATTATCGTATCTCACCCACTTTTCATGTCTCTTTGCTCGGTGTCTCTTTGCTCGGTGGTCCGAGAGGAGCGGAGGACCAGGAGGAGGCTGGTGACCAGAGAGGTCCTCCCATCACCATAGATGGCGAGGAGGCGTACCGAGTTCTGGAGATTCTGGACTCTCGTCGCCGGGGCAGAATGATCCAGTATCTAGTGGACTGGGAGGGGTACGGTCCGGAGGAACGGTCCTGGGTCAATGCAGGGGATATTCTGGATCCCTCGCTTACCACAGACTTTCACAGAGACCCCGTGGAAGACCCCGGCGTCGTCTGCCTCTGCGCGTCAGTAGCCACTCACAGGGGGGGGGGGGGGGCTTGCCCAAAAGTTAAACACCGATTACAGATCAATGCCTGTATGACCTGCCTTGTGAACTAATAAAGCTGCACATGGATCCTAACGCCACTGCCTCTTTGTTACAGAAGACTTCGCCAAAAATTGATCCAGCAGCGTTCTATCACTTCACCACAGAGGTATCTGCTCAAGCATCAGTTCTAGTCACACACCAGCAGCAACTAAGCCGACTTACCTCGCTAACGGAGGAGATGGTAAAGCCCTTGCAAGCCCTTCGTCTGCAAGCACCCGAAGCTCCCGCCTACTTTGTTACAGTTGTGCTGCTTAATATTTTTTGTAGAACCTGTGATGCATTTTTTTTTATCAGAATTATTTGATGAATGTAAAGTTACAAATAACAATTTATTTGAAATAGAAAACCTTTGTAAAAAGTGTCTGACTTCGTAGCGACTGGCAGGCTTGACAACGGCGTAGCCGGCGGGCTTGAGCGAACAGCGACTTCCATGCTGCAGGGAGAAACAAATGGGAAAACAAAATGTTTTTACAGGGACAGTATATATATATATACAGTGTATATATATATATACTGTCCCTATAAATAAATACATTTATTTGGACCTTGCTGAATAAATGGAAAAAAAAAAAAGTACTGACCCCAAACTTTTGAACCTTAGTGTAAATATAGATGTTAAATATATATTTGAAATATATTTTGGCTAGATAACTAATATACAGAGTAATTGTGCATATTCAGTAATATGCAGCAGCTCTACGGTAATGTTTGAGGCGCAGCATGCGATTGGCTCGATACTGGGCTCATTTTGAAAGTTAAGAGACCTTGTAATGACACCTGAGCTCGAATAAATGTAGCATCCCTACCAAATTAAATTCTACAGTCAGTTTGAAAATGAAGGGAGGAAAATTGGAGCGTAACTTATAATAACCTCCCATCTGCTGGTACCAAAATAGAAGGGTATTATTATGTCCCTGCCAGAGGGAAACGCCCTGTGTTTAGCTTTGTGTTACGGCTCTGTGGTGATCAGATGGTGCGTTCTTGTGGTTCTTCGATTTGAAAAAGCTCATATTAGACTGTCATGGTCAGGCCATGAAAATGTATTGTATATGCTGTATTGATGACTCAGACCAAAATATATGGGTAAACAGTCATCCTGAAATCTAAGCGGACTGTTTTTGGTATGTTATTATCATTTGAACAATAACGTTTGTTTGTGTTTGTGTCACAATGAGAAGAGTGTTTGTTTGTGCATAAATATTCTTTAGTCGCTCTCCTTCTCCCTTTCTCTTGCATTGTTTGTCATCTAACTCATGTAAGACTGGATTAAGCAAACCGTGATCAAGACAGCTTCTGAGGTTTTCATGGTCCTCTATTCATATCTGAGAGACATATTCCTCAGGAACTGAATCTCTAGTGTATCTTATGATGCAATTCATTGTAATATTCTATCCCTTTGAACTTTGTCTTTCATGTCAGTCAGCCAAATAACCCATTTTCATTGTTTTAGAATATAATTTTTTGTCAGTTAATGAATTTGAAAAACAAGGTCATAGAATGCTGCAAGACAGAAGCTCTGGTTATCGGGTATATTTTCAGTAGAGCTTTCAACCTATTAAAAATTGTAATCAGATTTATTACATGATACGCTGATTAATAAATTTCAGTTAATTGCATATATCAGTGCTTCATGTATTAGTAAGAAAATTGCCCCAAAAATATAATTCAAAGACATTATTGTTGCAGAAAAATACATCATTACATTTGTCAAGGAGTTTTCAAACTGTTATTATTGAAAATGTAAAAGATTTCTTTGTATAGTGTGTGTACAGTATGTTTCTATCTATCTATCTGTTTGAATATTGTGAGTATATTTCAAATACATGCAGTTCTTTTGAACATTACATATATATACTACAGTAATATGTATTATATATTTATTTTGTAATAAATTTATACTTTATACAAGCACACATTAAATTGATGAAAAGTTACAGTAAAGTAATTTATAATGTTACAAAAAATTTGGTTTATGATAAATGCTGGGTTTTTAAAAAAAAAATTTTTTTTAAATTTTCTGTTCATCTAAGAATCCTTAAAAAATACGCCAGTTTCCACAAAAATATTAAGCATAAAAAATGCTTTCAACATTAATAATATATAAGAAATGTCATTTTAGCACCGAATCAGTGTATTAGAATAATTTCTGAAGGATCATGTAATACTGACTGCTGAAATTAACTGACAGTTATTTTTAATTGTAATAATATTTAACAATATTGCGTTTTTCACCGAATACTTCTTTTAAAAACATAAAAATTTTTAGCCCTTTTTTCTCTGAAATTTTCCACAGCAGTCCACAGAAATCTTTAATATGGATTTTACAAACCACCCAGGGTGATGATTAATTGTGTTCTTATGTTTTTGCATTATTTTCTTGATAATTAATCCCTATAAATAATAATGTTAAATTGACAGCCCTAATTTTTAGTGTTTGTCAGTGCAGCTTCAGTAACACGCTGTCAGATCCGACTGCTGCTTATCACCCTGTTGAAAGTCAGCGTATGTTGTGTTTGGGATGCTGCTGTCTTCTTTAGCAAGCTCAACCACCTTCAGTAGAAACACTATGCTAGTTGCTTAGCATTTTCTCCCGATAAATGGCATATACCAGCTTGTAAATTCATGCTGGTCTTGTCAGCCGGGCAGCCAGATGGATAAATGGAGTCTCCGTTGGTTTTGCGTCATCACCGTAGAGGTGTGGGTTGGGCCTCACATTGGCACTGGACTTATTAAGAGAGACCTCTGAGTTCACCTCCAGCTGGAGGAGAGTCACGCTCGCTGGCCGTGTGGGGGTGGGATGCATTCTTGGAGGAGGAGGGTCAGCAGATGGAGAGGCGACACAGATTCCATGCCCCTGAGCCTGAGATCTATGAGGCAGGAGGTGCCGGCTTGCATGGGCTGCAACATTAGTCATGGTTCAGCAGCACAAAACCGACAACCTTCGATACAAACTCCCTTTCTATGCGACCATATTGCCTAACAGATATGAAACTAACAGAGATAGACATTTGTAGTAGAGCTGCACGTTTAATCCGTTAAACTGAAAGGCAATTAAATATGGGCATTGCATGTTTCAGAGTGAAGCGCATGTTTACGTGTGTTACACATGAGCAGCTAATTATCTGCCGGTCTTTGTTCAGTTTGCAGGTAAATGCTGCAACACACAAACTCAGCTCTGCATCTGCTCTGAGTTTGGGTAGCTTTTAATGTGCATTTGGGAATGCAGCATGCACCAACTATCTTCCCATACTTGTAATGAGAAATGCTTATAAACAAAAGAGAAGCTTTAGGTGCCCCCTGTTTTTTCCCCTCAAATATATGTTTGATGGCAGCCCTCTACGAACACCTTGGCAATTGAATCGCCATTGGCTAGTAAATTTTTTAGTTTACACGCCAGACTGATAAATATATATATATATACTGTATATACAGGTGCATCTCAATAAATTAGAATGTTGTGGAAAAGTTCATTTATTTCAGTAATTCAACTCAAATTGTGAAACTCGTGTATTAAATAAATTCAATGCACACAGACTGAAGTAGTTTAAGTCTTTGGTTCTTTTAATTGTGATGATTTTGGCTCACATTTAACAAAAACCCACCAATTCACTATCTCAACAAATTAGAATACTTCATAAGACCAATAAAAAATTTTTTTTTAGTGAATTGTTGGCCTTCTGGAAAGTATGTTAATTTACTGTACATGTACTCAATACTTGGTAGGGGCTCCTTTTGCATGAATTACTGCATCAGTGCGGCGTGGCATGGAGACAATCAGCCTGTGATGGTGTAATGTTTAATTTAAGAAATTAAGACAGCCATACATATTAGTATTGTAGTTTTACAGTTGCAATGTAAAAAGTTCTAATATACTATATAAAATAAATAACCTCAATTTTAAGATAAACTTTCCTTAATGTTTTATTTTTCAGTGGAATTGTACATTCGTACAATTAGTAATTATTGTTATTTTATTATTATTATTATTATTATTATTATTATAGTGATATAATATTATACATTATTTAGTAATTATTGCTGTTTTTCATAACAATAATAATAATAGTCACAACTAATAACCAATATATGATCATTTAAATTTAAACATATTCTTTTCTTATTTGTTTTATTTTACAGTGAAATATTACATTCTAATATTTCTTATTTGGATTTTTGGATTTTATTTTATATTTGTATTTAGTAATACTACTACTACTACTACTACTACTACTAATATAGTACTAATGTTATATATTTTATATAATTATGTATTTTATATAAATTATTAATTAATAATCATAATAGTTATTATAATAATAGTTAATAGTAGCATATTAATATATATTTTTTATAATTATTGTATTAGTAATAATAAAATAGTAATAATTTTAATAATATATTTGTAACAATAGTGATATAATAATAGTATTATTTTTATTACTTAATTAGTATTGCAATTATTTTTGTAATAATAATAATAGTACCACTACTGCTACTACTACTACTACTACTACTAATAATAATAATAATTTCTAGTCATACTGATGATCACAAAATTTTGGTGAAACTGTGCAGCTATTTTATTTTATTATTTAAAAAATAAAATAAAAAAATAATTATTTAAAAAAACATTTTTAATTTTATTATAAATTTGAAGTTCTTGATTATTTGTATTTCATTTGTTTTTGCACCTTAATATGAGCTATAATATGATTTAAAGTATTCTCATAAGTCTGCTTAAGGCCGATATGGAGGGTTAGGGATTTGTAAGTCACTTTTGATCCTTAATTATTTTCAAGCTCTCCTGGCACTTGACTCATACAAGGAGGTCAAACTGTTAGGCCAAGGGAAAAACACACCATATTGCGTTCAACCCCCTTTATTCTCCCACTGCCGACGGGCTTCACTTTGGAAGTGGAGATTTGGACGTCCCCTACCGTCTCCGCCACCTGTGATATTTTCCATCTCTGGAGGGAGTTTTTACGGCCAGTAACTCTCATCTCATTGCTTCTCCACCTCAGTGCAGTTCTGTAACTTAAGTGGGTCGAATGAAAATGTTAGATGTAAATTATTCAGAGTGGCACTTTTTAAAAACGAGCCAGTTGAATAGACACTTTCTACCTGTGTTCCCCTATTGCCTGTGTTAAATGACATGCCAGTCACTCAAATAGGTTTAAGTTCACCAAATTCGTGTCCTATATAGCACATTATCGCAGCCCTAGCGTATCCATTTCTGGGATAACCTTTGCTCGTATTACAGCGTCACGATGCTTTTTAGTTGCATTTAAAAATGCTGATGGACGTTCAGAAGCCCGTGAAGTGACATATTACTCAAAAGCAGATTTTTTGGAGATTTTTTCTTTTAATAGCAAGCTTTGCTGATGATGTGTCTAGCTCTTTGTTACACTCCATGCGATGTAGTAAAATCCAGTGAGGAAATTGACGCCCCCCGTCAAATCAAACTGGGTCTCTTCAGCACAGATGCAAAGTTTTACTCTGTTCATTGTTCAACTCCTGTTGCTCCCAAATATATCTGTGCTAAAATGGGTCATAAAGCAGTGCCCTCAATGTAGTTTCCCAGAGTTTTCCAGCATCCTCAGAACACTCATCAAAGGACACGCGTATGATCTAGGACACACACCCTTGGCATCATGGAGTATTAAGGCTCGGTATGTACATGCATTATATTAGCTCTATTTGAACTGTTTGATACCAAGGACTATTTGATGATCACCTCATGATGATCACCTCACCTCAAAAAAAAATATGATTTATAGTTCTAACAGAATTAAATGGTAGTATTATGTTGCATTCACCCCTCTTCACCTCTCTTTTATTGCTTTTAATAGCAAGCTTTGCTGATGATGTGTCTAGCTCTTTGTTACACTCCATGCGATGTAGTAAAATCCAGTGAGGAAATTGACGCCCCCCGTCAAATCAAACTGGGTCTCTTCAGCACAGATGCAAAGTTTTACTCTGTTCATTGTTCAACTCCTGTTGCTCCCAAATATATCTATGCTAAAATGGGCCATAAAGCGGTGCCCTCAATGTAGTTTCCCAGAGTTTTCCAGCATCCTCAGAACACTCATCAAAGGACACGCGTATGATCTAGGACACACACCCTTGGCATCATGGAGTATTAAGGCTCGGTATGTACATGCATTATATTAGCTCTATTTGAACTGTTTGATACCAAGGACTATTTGATGATCACCTCATATTATGACATTTGGTTAATTTAAACAATTGGTTTGTTTGTTTGTTTACTTATATTAGTATATAAATGAATAAGTAAAAAAAAATATGATTTATAGTTCTAACAGAATTAAATGGTAGTATTATGATCTATCTATCTATCTATCTATCTATCTATCTATCTATCCATCCATCCATCCATCCATCCATCCATCCATCCATCCATCCATCCATCCATCCATCCATCCGTTCTTTTTGGGGCTTGGCAGCCCATGGTCACTGCAAACTGTCACTGTATGGCAAGAGTTTCATAACAAGTCTTCCAAAAGGTCTACTTTTTTTATTCCTTGAAAGAAATAAAAACATATGGTTTGGAACAACATGAGGGTGAGTAAACAATGACAGAAGTTTCATTTATGGATGAACTATCCCTCTAAATTGTCAGCAAAGAGAAACACACCGAGTGAAATAAACAACCAAGACACCTCTCTGAAAAATACTTTTCACACTGAGATTGAAAAAAGAGATGGGTGTTAATTTCAGAAAATGTGAGACTTTTTGTGTAATGAGGCTGTGTATTTACACTACCTTTATGGCCTCTTCATTGCCAAAGGACAGGAAATAAACAAGATGTAGTGGCTTTTCATATGTCAGAGTAATTTCACTCCCTTCCCTGTTTCATCACTGCCAGAGATGCAGGATATTGATCAAAGGAGCCCAGAGCACAGTTTTATCTGCTATGTGTCTGCGGTTCACAAACTCTAATGTAGACACATAACATCTTGTGGCACTTTGTGTTGATGACCAATAACTGTACATACAACACTGGTGCAGCTGTATAATGAGGATGTTTTGGGATAGGTAATAGGCCATAATTACTTCAATGAGGAACTCCTTCGGGAAATAAAGTATGGGGAGCTATAAGAGAGACAAGAAAATATTGATCTGAACCTTGTAATGCTTTACTAAAACATGATATAACACAATGACAATGCCCCCAGCTTTTCACTTTTCACAAGTTTCCCTCAATATGACAGCAGATTAATCACCTAATTTGTAATGTGTTTTGTTTTTCACGCTGGGTTATAAATAAAATGATCACTTCGTTGTCGCTATGAAATTTCTACCTCACTTCCCACTGAAAATGATCTTTTTGAAAGTATATCATCTGGAAAATATACTGTGCAGTTTGCATAACAACTCTGGCAAAAGCTGAAAAAAATGGCAGTTCTGGTTGGCTTATTGTCTTTATTTCCTATTTGTTTTTCTTGTAGGATACAGTTGAGTTGTAGGGAGTTGTAGTGTGCATTAGGTCAAACTAGGTCCTGCTGGTGGCTGGAGGCATCAGCCTCCTTACTCTGTCATGTTCTTTATTAATGGGCTTTTAGCAGAAGGCCAGGGGAAATAGAGAAACACAGTTAATTCCTCAATGTTAGTCTTTGGCACACAAGTGAGCCTCCTCATCCATAGTGAGCCGTCCTCTGCTGCTCTCAGAGAAACGACTGTGGAAAGGCCATCAAACTGAACCAGACTCCAAGCCGAGGTATATTTGTGAGCCATATGGTGCTTGTATGGGAAATGCAGGTTTGAATCTTGGCTACATCATGTCCTCATCTCATTTCCCCATTTCTTTCTCCAAATAATTATATGCATATTGCTTTTATGATTTACACTGCTGGTCAGAAGATTGGAATAATTACGATATATACAGTATATATTTTTAAAGAAGTATATTATGCTCACCAAGGCTGCATTTATTTGATGAAAAATACAGTAAAAACAGTAATATTGTTTTCTATTTGAATATATTTTAAAATGTAATTTATTCCTGTGATGACAGAACTGAGTATTCAGCAACCATTACTCCAGTTTTGAGTGTCACATGATCATTCAGAAATATTTATTTTTCTTAACTTACTAGCATTTATTTATTTGTTTAATGAATGGTGATTTATTTATTAATTCAATGTGTTATTTAAATATATTTAATTAATACATTTTTATTACATGTTTCTGTGAATTCATTCATCAGTGCATATCCAAGGGGGAAAATGTCTGTTTTATTTCATCAAAATGTAACAACTTGCTCTGTCTGTCCTTTCTTTTCTGCTAATATCACTTACTGGATCATGTTAGCAAATAGCCTAATTTAGCTATTTAGGCATTGTTTTTGTAAACTGGACACATCTGATCTTGTCTGGTATTTAACCCTCTTTTATCAGAATCCCAATATATGAATTGTTAATTTAAGTGTATTAATTAATAATAAATATATAATATAAAAATAAGTATAAATATATATAATAAAAATAATAAAAATTCTTCCCTACAAATAAAAATAGGTCCTTTGATCTTTTGACGGTAAACATCTTACATTTAGTCATTTAGCAGCCGCTTTTATCCAAAGCGACTTACAAATGAGGACAATGGAAGCAATCAAAATCAACAAAAGAGCAATGATATGCAAGTGCTATAACAAGTCTCGGTTAGCTTAACGCCGTACACGTAGCAAGTTTTTTTTTTAAATTATATAATAAATAAAAAGAAAACATAGAACAGAAAAAGAATAGAGCAAGCTAGTGTTAGAGGCCACTCTATTCATTTACTAGTGTTAGCAAATTAATAGAGTGCTAAATGGGGCAATTTTTTAAGGAATAGAATTAGAATAGAGAGTGCTAGAGTTAGAGGGTCAAATAAAGATGGAAGAGATGTGTTTTTAGCCGATTCTTGAAGATGGCTAAGGACTCAAACAGAAAAATCTTCAAACAGAATCTGACGCTTTTCATGATTTCACCAGGAGAGACTTGAACGGCGTAATTCGTTAACATTTGCATGAGCTTGGCATCCTAGCACAGCGTTTCAAAGACCGAATGGGGTCGGTAAAGGTCAGATCCCGTCAGGCTCCCATTTCCTCTCAGCTGATAGCACATTTCGCCCCTTTCAATCGGCCTTGTCCATACACTCTCCCCGATCTAGTGAGCATCAATCCGTCATCAACTTTGCAGTAATGTGGGATTGAGCTGCTCTTTGGTTCATCCCTGCCCTGAGTTACTGGGTTGTTGTTATGGCATAATGTGACTGTCAATCTGTTTATAATTGAGCTGTGCTCTATTTTGTCTCGTAGCAGCATGCAGTGAATGAGGGCTGGAGGAAGGTTGGGTCTCTCAGTTCATCCATCAGTAGGCTGCGTGCTAGATGATTGCTGCTCTCGTAGACATTGTGAGGAAGATGGCCACTGATGGCGAGCCTATCTCACCTCTGTGGTCAGAAAATACATTTGACTCCTTTTGTGTTGTGGCCCACTGAAGAGCTGTCTAAAATGCCCGCACAAAAGAAGATACAGCAGCTGCCCCTTCTCAAGTGTGATTGCTCTCATTCGAGGGAATAGAAAGAGCTTTTGTTGTTTGCTCCATCTCTACTGTACATGGGATTTGAGTGTGTATTTGTGTGTGAGAGAGAGCTTTCTAAAAAGTCTCCCGGTCATCATGTACACAGCATTATCTTAATTACTATTTTTGTGATGTTTTCCCATGAAAATATAAAATAATATCTATCTATCTATCTATCTATCTATCTATCTATCTATAGATACAGCAGCTGCCCCTTCTCAAGTGTGATTGCTCTCATTCGAGGGAATAGAAAGAGCTTTTGTTGTTTGCTCCATCTCTACTGTACATGGGATTTGAGTGTGTATTTGTGTGTGAGAGAGAGCTTTCTAAAAAGTCTCCCGGTCATCATGTACACAGCATTATCTTAATTACTATTTTTGTGATGTTTTCCCATGAAAATATAAAATAATATCTATCTATCTATCTATCTATCTATCTATCTATCTATCTATCTATCTATCGTTCGCAACTGTGAGGGCGAGGAACAAGGAGATGTGGAGTACATCAACAAGGAGGCTTTATTAACATCAAGGGAACCAGGAAAACACACGTAACAGGAGAGGTTGACATATACACAATACCGAACAGCAAACTAGGAACGTGAAACACTTTAAATACACAGGACATGATGAGGGGAAGACGAGAAACACCTGGGATAACAATTCCACCAGGGAGTGGGGGTGGGCGACCTGGAGGCTGGTGCAGGACTGGGACACGGGGAATACCTCCAGGGCGGATCAGGCAGTCCAGGGTGCCATGGCGGCACACGGGAGCTCAGGGGCCATGGCGGAGCAAGGAGCTCAGGGAACCATGACGGAGCAGGGAACTCAGGGGGCCTGGCCTCGGCACTCGGCCCGGCCTCCATGGATGGACCCCTACTACCCCCACCCACCCAAAAAAAATCCTTGGGGAGAATATCGTCTTTAGAGGGCCTCCGTAGGCATAACTCGGGAACTGTGGCCCTCCTTGACTTGGGGACTGGAGCCCTCCTTGGGCTGGACATGGGGACTGGAGCCCTCTCTGGGCTAAACTCGGGGACTGGAGCCCTCTCTGGTCTAGACTCAGGGATTGGGACCCTCTCTGGGCTAAACTCTGGGATCGGGACCCTCTCTGGGCTAAACTCGGGGATTGGAGCCCTCTCTGGGCTAAACTCGGGGATTGGAGCCCTCTCTTGGCTAAACTCGGTGACTGGAATCCTCTCGGGGTTAAACTCTGGGATTGGAGCCCTCTCTGGGCTAAACTTGGGTATTGGGGACCTCTCTGGGCTAAATTCGGGGTCTGGAATCCTCTCTGGGCTAAACTTGGGGACAGGAGCCCTCCATGGACTAAACTTGGGAACTGGAGCCCTCTTTGGACTGGATTCGGGGACTGGAGCCGACACTGGAGTGGGATCTGCGGCTGGAGCCGACACTGGAGCGAGCCTAGGGACTAGCACCAACCGCCTTTTCCTCCTTAGATTCCTAGTTAGGTTCGGGGTGAAAGGCGTGGTCGGCGGACTTGACACTGGAGCGGCCAGTCTGGCTCGGGGCCGGACGCTCTCCAGACACCGGAGGATCCCTTCCATCCAGCTTAGTCCCGTGGTGTCTGGGAGGTCCACGGGGCGATGGTAATTGGCCCCGTGCCAGAACAGAGAGTTGATGGTGGCATCATCTAAAGCCGTCGCTGCGGCGAGCCCGCAGAACTCCCAGGCATACTCGACGAAGGGGAGATCCTTACGGGCTATGGCTATGAAGCGTGCCGCGATCTTCACCAAATATGGGCAATGAAACACATGGGGAGCAAAACACACACAAAACACGGAACAGAGTCTGACTCTATCTATCTATCTATCTATCTATCTATCTATCTATCTGTCTGTCTGTCTGTCTGTCTGTCTGTCTGTCATTAAGAGTATTTTAATAACTTTGTTTATTTTTACATGCAATTTCATTATGGAATTTAAATATTATTATTATTATTATTATTTTTTTTTTTAACCTCACAAAATTGTTTCTCAGGAAAATAAAAATAGATATTCTGTATTTTAGGTATATTCTCAAAAAAAAAAGCAAAGTGGTATAGAATAAAATAAATAAAAAAAGGTCCAGAAAATTACTATATCTAGAATTAAGGTAATTTTCCTACCTACAATGCATGTTTTCAATAAATATTTACAATTTTGCCTTTTTAAAGCACAAACTTCACTTATTTTTATGTGTATAAATAATAATAAAAAATAAAAACTCAGGTATACTTGATACAGGATATTTTCACTGATATACTATTATATTTTTTTATAATTTGAAATAGTTTTTATTATTATATTTTAATTTTAGTTAAAGTTTTAATAATTTTGTTGTGCGTTTTTGTCATTATTATGTAGTGTGTGTGTGTGTGTGTTTTTTTTTATATATCTATATAGTTCTTGTTCATTTTTATTTAAGATTTAGTTTAAATGTTAACATCCAGCTTAGTCCCGTGGTGTCTGGGAGGTCCACGGGGCGATGGTAATTGGCCCCGTGCCAGAACAGAGAGTTGATGGTGGCATCATCTAAAGCCGTCGCTGCGGCGAGCCCGCAGAACTCCCAGGCATACTCGACGAAGGGGAGATCCTTACGGGCTATGGCTATGAAGCGTGCCGCGATCTTCACCAAATATGGGCAATGAAACACATGGGGAGCAAAACACACACAAAACACGGAACAGAGTCTGACTCTATCTATCTATCTATCTATCTATCTATCTATCTATCTATCTATCTATCTATCTATCTATCTATCTATCTGTCTGTCTGTCTGTCTGTCTGTCTGTCTGTCATTAAGAGTATTTTAATAACTTTGTTTATTTTTACATGCAATTTCATTATGGAATTTAAATATTATTATTATTATTATTATTTTTTTTTTTAACCTCACAAAATTGTTTCTCAGGAAAATAAAAATAGATATTCTGTATTTTAGGTATATTCTCAAAAAAAAAAGCAAAGTGGTATAGAATAAAATAAATAAAAAAAGGTCCAGAAAATTACTATATCTAGAATTAAGGTAATTTTCCTACCTACAATGCATGTTTTCAATAAATATTTACAATTTTGCCTTTTTAAAGCACAAACTTCACTTATTTTTATGTGTATAAATAATAATAAAAAATAAAAACTCAGGTATACTTGATACAGGATATTTTCACTGATATACTATTATATTTTTTTATAATTTGAAATAGTTTTTATTATTATATTTTAATTTTAGTTAAAGTTTTAATAATTTTGTTGTGCGTTTTTGTCATTATTATGTAGTGTGTGTGTGTGTGTGTTTTTTTTATATATCTATATAGTTCTTGTTCATTTTTATTTAAGATTTAGTTTAAATGTTAATGCTTAATATTAAACTAAAAGAAGTCTCTGCAACTAGCTGAACTTTTATTTCAGTTCATGTTACGAAATGTAATATTTTTTTTAGTATTAGTGTTAATTTTTGTTTGAGTTAACACTAATTACCCTGGATCCATTCTCTCAAAATAAGTCTATGCTGGTTTTGCTTCTCAAAGTAAATTTAACTTGCTTTAATGATTATTGAATTTTTATATATTTTACAGGACAAGATACAGATTATGAACATGCTTTTTGCACTGTATGATAAACCAAGCCAAGTCTGCTTCAAGCATAGCCCGGAGCGTAACATATGTGGGACTTGTTTTAAATGGAAAGTACCCATATCCATTTTATCATATGTGGCTGGTCCGACATTCTATTTGAGTCGATGGATAAGATTGCATAGGTGAAAGAGCCATAATGTATGTGGGAGAGCCATTGTGCTGTGCTGATAGCATCCTGTTCCTAAGCAGTTGGAGTGGACAGTGAGGCAATTTTTCAGGCAATGTTCTGATGAATCTGATTTTAATGGTAGACATCACACTGTTTTTGAAGGAAACACATTCAGTCTCGCAACAGCTCTCCTGTAGAACACGACAGTCACACTGAATATATTACGAGCCATTAGACAGTCGCACTGACATCAACAACGTGGCTTTCAAGACATGCTGATTCAGTTTCATACCCGACAAATTGTGTCTGCATGTCATAAGTTGTAATGCTGATACCACATAAACTGCAGTCAAAGCTCAAATTATGTCTTTGGACTCCCTTCCTCTCATGTTATTAATGAGAAGTGGGCAAATTAGTCACCCGTGCAAACATCAAAACAAACCTCTCTACTCTATTAGATGTTAAATTCACACTAACAAGCTCTGCTGAATTTGGAAAAAGTGTGTGAAAAACAAGACCTTGCTTGACTGGTTGAATCTTCTTGAATTTTCTAGCTGGCTTAATAAAACTGTAAATGAATGAAGCATTTTATGCATTTGGTTTTGTCCATATCAGCTGACATGTAAGGTATCAGTATGGATGTTTCCTGGGAATCGAACCCATGACTTTGGCATTGCTAGAGCCACTCTTCATTTAGTTTAGCAGAATAGTGAAACTGTGAGTTTTGCCGTATTCTTTGCCTCTTGCACAAACTCATTTGATTCAACATGTCCACTGTTGTTCAGCAAATATAGATGTTTGTGCTGAATTTGATCATTATAATGAACTGTCTATAATCTTATTAGTTAAGCTGCTCAAAGTAGAGAAGCCCTATTGTGATCAATCAATCAATCAATCAATCAATCAATCAATCAATCAATCAATCAATCCATCCATCCATCCATCCATCCCATGGAAATCTGCCAATAAAGTCAGAATTGTTTTTTTCTTTGAAGTTAGTTTATTTTTCTGATACCTTTAGGAGCTGTTTTTTCTTGTTTTAAACTTAAAGACTTCACTTACTTGACAAATTATTTTTACAATGATTTAATTAAGATTTTTCCCCCTTGCAAGTCACCAAAAATAACACATTTTCCTTACAACTTGAATATATGTAAGTGTAAGTGTACACATCTTAATCATTCATATTTATATTTGACATATCAAGGACTTCAATTATGGTGCACAAGTCGGAAAAGAGCAACTAGAACATTATTCAGAGTTTCTCGTTTTTTGTCCCACGGAAAAAAGTCATACAGTTTTGGAACGACATGAAGTTGAGTAAATGATGATTAATTTTTGTGTGAACTATCCCTTTAAGGCAAGAAATAGTCAAATCAGCTCATGCTTAGATAATGGACCTGAAATCCTAGAATCACTCCTGCTGTGCAGCACCCTGAATTTTCGGCAGTTGAAAGTCTGCATTCTCCCTCACCACTTCCTTGTAGAGTTACCTTAGTAATTCAAGCAGATGGTCCATTTTCTGCTGCTTTCTCAAAGTCAGCGAGAAAACCAAATTGCTGCCGCCAACCAGGCTCTTTTGTCTCTATATTGTCCACCTCACTCTCAGTCCCTTGTTAATTTCTTAAAAGAGAGTGCTAGCGACAAAAGATGTCTGTGATTCGCATCCAAGTTCTCCTTCTCTGCACTCCATCGTCCAGCTTGCGGTTCGATGAAACATCTGCCTCGTGTCTCAAGTAGAATCTTGAATGTGAAATGAATGGTGGCATTGTGTGAATAAGGGCCGTAGTAACACATCCTCCTGAAAATGATGCCACTATAATGGAAGCTCACATTGTTTTCTCTTCCCTCATGAAAAAAATAAATAAATAAAAAGTGGGAACGAGACGGCTCCCGACAATAACAATCTGGCATCCTAAAGCTTTTCTCTCTGCTTAAACACTCAGATAAAGAGATGACGCTCTAAGCCGGTTTTGTTCCCGCCTGGCAGAAACGGTCTGTGTGGTTCTTTATCTGATTCTCATTCATGTGAGTGCTCGTTTAGATTTCTTATAGCTCTTGCGTTAATTGCTGTCTTCATTAATGTATTTACCACAGACAGAGAGCCTCGCTATCATCTCTTTAGCAAATCACTCTATTGTGTTTAACAGAGCTAATGTGAACGTGTTCTTTAGCTCTCATAATGGGCAAGAGCCAGTTAATTGGTATCTAGGGAGAACTCAACATATGTCCCTACATTGACAGCTGTAGCTAAATGAACAAATTGTGTATTTTTCACAGAAACACACTTTATGGAAACAATGTGCAATGATGGTTCCCATATCCTGGAGATTGTTTCACTGATATATATTTATGACTGTATGTGTTTTACAATGATATAGGAATTAAAGCATTCAAACACTCTTTTAAATTGATCATATGTACTGTTTTGTAGCTTTTTTCCCCACCTGAAGTCTACTTTATAATGTTAGTAAGTGGATAAATGTGAAATGTTGTTTGCAACCCATTGTAGTTCTATAATCTGATGTACAATATAGAGATAATTGGCTTGACCAGTATTTTTAGGCACATATTGGCATATTTAAACTGGTCTTTAAAGGGGACATATGATGCAATTAAAATTTTTCCTTTCTCCT
Source organism: Sinocyclocheilus grahami (assembly GCF_001515645.1). Classification (NCBI taxonomy): domain Eukaryota; kingdom Metazoa; phylum Chordata; class Actinopteri; order Cypriniformes; family Cyprinidae; genus Sinocyclocheilus; species Sinocyclocheilus grahami. The sequence goes on from NW_015505412.1 coordinate 2,780,955, forward strand.
TGGAGTTTTACAAGCTCTTGGTGCATAAAGAAGATCTGTAAAATTGCAAAGACTAAAGTCTCAAATCCAAAGAGATATTCTTTATAAAAGTTAAGAGTCAACCTACCTAAAACGGCTCGTTCTAACACGCCCCCACATGTCTACGTCACGATGTGGGAAGATTTGCATAATGCCACCCAAATGTTCACGCAAAGAAAGAAGGCATAAGAGCAGTGTAGAGTAGCGTTTGTCATTAGCGTTTGTCATTTCTCCGATCACAAATTCAGACATGATTTTATGTTTACGCGGCACGATGCAATGCAATGCGTAAAAAGACAGTATAAGTCATTATAATCCAGAATTATATCCCCACTGGATGCAACAAATGCCTCATTTATAATGGGTTTTAATGTTTTTGTCTCATCGCTCCGGCCGGGACAAGGCATCACAATATGGTAAGGGGCGTAACATTTCCGTCACATGCTTGAGGTATTCGGTCAATCAGAACGCACTAGATAACTGGCCAATCAGAGCACACCTCGCTTTTCAGACCAATGAGCTTTGTAAAAATCGACGCTTTTCAGAAAGGCGGGGCATAGAGGAGAAACAATAATGTACAGTATGTGGAAAATAATGTGTTCATCTTCAGGAACTCGAGCTGCGTCAGAAACGCTAGGGGAACGCCTTTCAGCGTGACGGGCTCTGAACCTCGTGTGTAATCAGACCAATAGATGGGCGAGACGACATGGGCGGGTGACGTAATGACCAGGAAGCTATAAAAGTACGTGCGGTGAGACCAGCATCAGCTTTCTGTCATTCAGCAAGCGCTCTGTGTGTGTGTCAGTTGTGAGTCTTATTTGGGGTTGTCTGTCCCGTAGAAAGAAAAATAAAGAAAAATAAAGAGAGATAGAAAAGAATTATGTCTAAAGCACATGAAAAGAAACACCATCTGAGCAGGGGCGAAAGTAGCCAGCGTTTCAGACTGTGTGTTCCTCCCTGCCCATGTTCCATTACGGGTGTGGATACACACAGTTTGTGCGTTGTCTGCCTGGGAGCGGAGCATGCTGAGTCAGTTCTTGAGAGAGCTGACTGCCCGCATTGCGAGCGTCTTCCGATGAATGTTCTCCGCTCCCGGAAGGCACTCTTTGCCGAGGGGGCCTTCGCAAGCGTTCCCCGCGGAGCGGCGATTACGCTCGTGGGGTTCGCAGCTGGAACTGGCGGAGGGAATGGAGATGGGCGAGTCCCTATCTTCTTCCTCACCCGCCAGATCCAGTGCTCGCTCACCGGAATCGGAAGCCCGTTCTGCAGTTACTTCCCCCCGGGGAGCAAGCTCGGCGCTCTGCCTGTCTTCCTCCGAGGAGGTTGATGTGGTGGGCGTCGATGAGGAATCTCCCCCTCAGTCGCCCCAGTATGAGGAGCTTTTGGAGGTGGTAACTCGTGCCGTGGCCAAACTACATATCGAATGGCCCGCCGAGAAGATGACTGAACCGCAGAAAAGCAAATTGGATGAGCGGTTTCTGCGCATAGAAACAATAATGTACAGTATGTGGAAAATAATGTGTTCATCTTCAGGAACTCGAGCTGCGTCAGAAACGCTAGGGGAACGCCTTTCAGCGTGACGGGCTCTGAACCTCGTGTGTAATCAGACCAATAGATGGGCGAGACGACATGGGCGGGTGACGTAATGACCAGGAAGCTATAAAAGTACGTGCGGTGAGACCAGCATCAGCTTTCTGTCATTCAGCAAGCGCTCTGTGTGTGTGTCAGTTGTGAGTCTTATTTGGGGTTGTCTGTCCCGTAGAAAGAAAAATAAAGAAAAATAAAGAGAGATAGAAAAGAATTATGTCTAAAGCACATGAAAAGAAACACCATCTGAGCAGGGGCGAAAGTAGCCAGCGTTTCAGACTGTGTGTTCCTCCCTGCCCATGTTCCATTACGGGTGTGGATACACACAGTTTGTGCGTTGTCTGCCTGGGAGCGGAGCATGCTGAGTCAGTTCTTGAGAGAGCTGACTGCCCGCATTGCGAGCGTCTTCCGATGAATGTTCTCCGCTCCCGGAAGGCACTCTTTGCCGAGGGGGCCTTCGCAAGGAGTCAGTTCTTGAGAGAGCTGACTGCCCGCATTGCGAGCGTCTTCCGATGAATGTTCTCCGCTCCCGGAAGGCACTCTTTGCCGAGGGGGCCTTCGCAAGCGTTCCCCGCGGAGCGGCGATTACGCTCGTGGGGTTCGCAGCTGGAACTGGCGGAGGGAATGGAGATGGGCGAGTCCCTATCTTCTTCCTCACCCGCCAGATCCAGCGCTCGCTCCCCGGGTTCGGAAGCCCGTTCTGCGGTTACTTCCCCCCGGGGAGCGAGCTCGGCGTTCCGCCTCTCTTCCTCCGAGGAGGTTGACGTGGTAGGCGTCGATGAGGACACGCCCCCTCAGTCGCCCCAGTATGAGGAGCTTCCTCCGAGGAGGTTGATGTGGTGGGTGTCGATGAAGAATCGCCCCCTCAGTCGCCCCAGTATGAGGAGCTTTTGGAGGTGGTAACTCGTGCCGTAGCCAAACTACATATCGAATGGCCCGCCGAGAAGATGACTGAACCGCAGAAAAGCAAATTGGATGAGCGGTTTCTGCGCATTAAGCCACCACCTCCGTGCCGGAGCCTGCCTTTTTTCCCCGACCTCCACACCGAGGTGTCGAAGTCGTGGGGAAGACCATTCTCGGCCCGCCTCTTTATTCCCGTCTACGATTATTATGGCAACGTGGTGGGGATGAATGAGCGCGGTTATAAGGTTATAATAAGGTTATAAAGACGCTTGCGAGCTATCTGTCTCCCGGCGCGGCATCGTCTCTAAAGGCTCCGGCATTGCCCTCCAAGCCGCTGAGCACAACTTCAGCGCTGGTGGGCAAAGGGTACTCGGCAGCAGGTCAGGCTGGTGCGTGTCTGCCCACCATAGTTTGGCGACGCCGTCAATTTGGTCGTCGACAGGTACCAGGAGGCCCGTAAACAGGCAGCGGCATTCCAGCAGTTTCTCCCTCGCCGCTCTCTAGCTCTGGGTACCAGCTCCATGAGGCCCCTACAGTGGTGGCTCAAGACCAGGGGGTTCTCCCCGAGGGGAAACCCGCTTCGCATGTTCAAGGTCACGCGTCGATGCCTATGTGCCTTGGACATGTGGAGGAAACCTTGGTTCTTGGCTCAGGGCCCGGTGCTGGGAGCTCCTTGTCGCCACGTAACGCTAGCGACGGACGCGTCCCTCACCGGTTGGGGAGCGGTCATGAGTGGCCACCCTGCCCACGGTCTGTGGAGTGGTCGCCATCTCACGTGGCACATCAACTGCCTGGAGATGCTGGCCGTGCTGCATGCACTAAGATACTTCCTCCCAGACCTGAGAGGTCACCCTGTGTTGGTGCACACCGACAACGCAGCGGTGGTCTCTTACATCAACCACCAGGGATGTCTGCACTCACGCTGTTTGTACAAACTAGCGTACCAGATCCTTGAGTGGTCCCAGGGCAAACTTCTCTCACTGAGAGCAGTTTACATCCCTGGGCATCTCAATTTGGGAGCAGACATCCTGTCGAGGTAGGGGCCGAGGCCCGGGGAATGGATGCTTCATCCCAGGGTGGTGAAGTAGATATGGAGAGTCTTTGGCCAGGCCCAGGTGGATTTGTTTGCGAATCGCATGACATCGCACTGTCCCCTATGGTTCTCTCTAAGTCATCCAGCTCCACTGGGGCTGGATGCCATGGTACAGACATGGACAAGGCTTTGTCTGTACACCTTTCCCCCGTTCGCTCTGCTCCCAGGAGTTCTGGAGAGAGTGCGCCGGGACGGGGTCCGTCTTCTGCTAGTAGCCCCGTTCTGGCCGGGCCGAGTATGATTCTCGGACCTGATTTCTCTCCTCTCCGGCGCTCCATT
>NW_015505412.1:2785734-2804296 GCF_001515645.1 Sinocyclocheilus grahami
GAGGGTATGATCATCCCCCCCCGCCCGGAGCTGTGGAAGTTGTGGGTGTGGCCCCTAAGGGGGCACAACTCATAGCTTCCGGTCTCTCAACCTTGAACATGCAAAGCGGGTTTCCCCTCGGGAGAACCCCCTGGTCTTGAGCCACCACTGTAGGGGCCTCATGTACAGCAGGCCAATAGGTATCACGTTGGCCCCGCTCCACCCTGAAGGTCTATGTGGCGGCTATTGCGGCCTACCACGCCCCTCTTGGTGGCCAGTCAGTGGGCAGACAACCCCTAGTTACACGTTTCCTCCGCGGTGCGCTGAGGCTGAGGCCTCCGGTACGATCTCGTGTCCCCACGTGGGACCTGGCTGTGGTGCTAGAGGCTCTCTGTAGGCCTCGCTTCGAGCCTATTGAGGAGATATCTGATCGCCTCCTTACCATAAAAACTACCTTCCTTCTGGTGATATCTTCCCTCAAGAGAGTTGGGGATCTGCAGGCCCTTTCAGTGGCCCGGTCTTATCTAGACTTTGCGCCTGGTCTGGCCAAAGCGTTTCTGTTCCCACGAGCGGGATATGTCCCTAAGGTCCCCTCCTCTACACCGCGGCCTGTCGTACTCCAGGCCTTCAGACCTCCTCCCTTTGGGGATCCAGACCAGCAGAGGCTAAACTGTATGTGTCCGGTGCATGCACTGGATGCATACATCCACAGAACTGCCCTGTGGAGGAGGGCGGACCAGTTGCTTGTTTGTTACGGTCCCCCTAAGAAAGGTCTGCCGGCAACTAAACAGACCCTCAGTCTTTGGATAGTGGATGCCATCTCCAGCTGTTATGAGTCCTCTGATCTCCCCTCATGCTGCGGGTTGGTCCACGCCCCTTACCTTTGTTAGGTTTTATGGTCTAGAAATGCGAACCACTCCTGGCTCTTCTGTTCTCTCGCCCTAGCTGTGCAGTCTTCCACACTAGGCAGAGACTTAGAAGTCTGGCGGCGTGGGCATTCTCGTTCCCCTAGCGTTTCCGACGCAGCTCAAGTTCCTGAAGAGGAACGTCTCGGGTTACGTATGTAACTCTAGTTCCTTGAGGGAATGAGCACAGCGATACACAGCATCTCCCTGACATGGCTGCATCAACACTACTGCTGTTCCTGAAACCACGCCTTCTTTATTTGCATGCACATTTGGGAGGCATTATGCTAATATTTCCACATAGTGACGTAGACGTGGGGGCGTGTTAGAATGAGCCATTTTAGGTAGGCGTGGTTGACTCTTAACTTTTATAAAGAATATCTCTTTGGATTTGAGACTTTATTCTTTGCAACTTTACAGATCTTCTTTATGCACCAAGAGCTTGTAACACTCCACAGAGAAAGGAAAACAGTTTAATATATCAAAACAGTATTTATGCATTTGTAACCACAGGTTAAAGTATCCCATGTCCCTCAGAGCTGCATTAAACAGTGTGCAAATGCATCTAAATGCCACTTCTTATGCAGCTAAAGATTAGTTAATACTGATTTAATTTGCTTGGTAACAGCCCAAATGCAAGAATTTGCCTCAAAAGATGGTACATACTTTTAGAAAAAAATGGCTTAAAGGTAAAAATGCCCATAAAAGTTGTTGGAAATTATTAATTTCTTTCACTGTGAACTGACCACACAGAATATGAAGAATATCATAAAATTCAGGAGTCAGCTGTCCACGGCAGTCCCTAAGATGTCAGCACAATAACACACTTAGAAAAATATCATCTAATTATCGTTATCGATAAAATCCCAGAAAATTATCGAGATATCATTTTTTGTTAATATCGCACACCCCTAATTTATGTTATTTAATTGATATAATAATTCATTGATAATTGTTTAAATTAATATAATAATTAATACTTTTGACTCATCCATTTTCTTAATAGTGGTTTAACGGCTGAAATGTGAAGTTTATCATTTTATAAAACTTTTTGTATTAATTGTATTTGTGCAGGTCTTAAAAAGGTCTTAAAAAGTCTTAAATTTGAGCTTAAAAATCATATTCAGGGGCATACAGTGATAATAATTATGTTTTTAGTGTAAATATACTTGATTTTATTTTTATTGCAATATTATTGAGTCAAAACAAAGAAATTGATAATATATATATATATTTTTGCATATTGGTTATCTAGCACCTAAACAAAACAAAAAAATCTAAATTGCATTAGTCATTAAAAAGTCAATATCTAGTTGACTTTATTAATGAAAATTAATTATTTCATTTAGATTTTCATGCCAACTAACTAAATGCTACTGTACCTTTAAGACTTATCTGTAAATGACCTGTTATGATTGACTAATCACTTTATCTGTGAAAAGGATGTTGTTCACATTTATCGTACATCAACAGGTTTTTTTGTTTAAGTCTCGTTTTTTGCAGCTTAGTTTACAAAAACAGACTAGGGAATATCAAGGAAAAGACTGCTTTCAGGCATACATCCTCTTTACATTTCTGTGTATGATCTCTGCTCTTAATGTGATCTATAGAATGAAATATGATGAGGAATCTACAGTGATAATGAACAGTTCTTTGGGTGTATTTTGCTAGTGTTATTGCAGGGGCCTGTGCGGAGCGCAGATTGATTGTGGTGTGCAGTTATAGGTAATGTTGTGTTGGCCATGACAGATGTTCATGCTCCAATGAGAATGCAAGTGAGAGAGAGAGAGCGAGAGAGAAGTGGCTGCTAAACTCTTGGGACTCTGCCAGATGCTTCAGGTCTCCATGACAACTCCCCACACTGCTCCTCTCCCTTTAAACTCTTATATATTTATATTTTTTGTCAGCACTTCCAAAATAAGTTAATTAAAGCTGAGGAATGGGAACATGCTGGGTGAGATGACAGGAGGTCTAAGATGATTTGTGATGGATAACTGCACTCCGCCATTTATTTATTTATGTCATCAGAAGCTCGCTGTAATTCCTTAATTGGTAAGCAGCGTGAATGATAAATAGTAATTTACAGAATATTTTATGTATCTCGGGTCTCTTTCTGTTGATATTGAATGAAACGTCATATTAACATGCATATACAGTAGATATATTTAAACAGTGTCACGTTTACAGTCATGCTGTTTTAGTGAATTTCATACATTTATAATTGTATACTATATACTGTATATATATATATATATATATATGTGTGTGTGTGTGTGTGTGTGTGTGTGTTATATTCACCTTTAATAATGTAAATAGAAAATATATATTAGACATTAAATTTCATATAATGTCTAATATATTTGTATATGGAATCAGTCACTAATAGAGTGATTTGAGATTGACACCTGTCAATCACCCATCTGTAAGAATGATCAGCTTGACTGGATAGTTCCTGTATCCTATTATATTCCTATTACTGTCTCCAAAACAGCTTGAAATTATAATAACTAGATTTTTTTCTTTTCACTAGATGTTTTCTAAGTAAACTTGAAAACTGTGACAATTGTCATGCCTGTAGCATCATTTGCTTGGTGTTTGCTATGCGGCTATGTGTTTGAAGTGGTTTTAGTGTGTTACATTTTCGTCTATGTATGTCTAGCACAAACAATGTGGGACAAGATGCACACTGAAGGTTAATATTAATATGAGGGATAATAATAGTGATACAAACCTTACATTTACAAGCACCACATAGTTTAAAGCCCCAAAATGTTTAATTATGTTTTTCATAATGGTCTCCAATGAATACTGGATCCAGTTATTTTCTAGTGAGTCAGGCATATAAGATGGTAATCTTATAGTAATTACTTTCAAAAAGATAAAACAGGCAAGCCACTCAATTTACACCGTAACACAATATATTTGGCCTTTACATGACATGGCCTCCTTTTTGCTGCTAGTAAACAATAGGTGAAAAGAAGCATTCAGCAGGCTTAATACTGACAGACGGCTTTATGATGAAAAGTGGAAAGTAGACTTAGATATGATTGAAGTTGCTGATGATGAAACTTAAATACAATAAGCTTTTCAAAATCTATTTTGTAGTATGACGTATTGCTTTATGAAGAAAAAAAGTGGAAAATTAAGAAAATGGTGATGAAACTCAAATTAAATAACATTCCAAATCAATGTTATTCTGTATTGTGATGTATTTTTGTGTCAAACTGGATATTAGATGAGAAAAAGGGCAGCACTTGATTGTAGAAAAGTTCAAAATCCAAGATCCTTTGACAAACTATTTTATTTATTGAACATTTTCATGTAAGGTGACAAAAAACAAGAACTGATGATAGTCCAAGACTAAAATGTTTCCTGTATTTTTCTTTTTACTTTTTTTTTCTGCAGTCACTTTTTTTTGTTTGTGTACTTCATTGTCACTTTATGTGAAAATATCCAGTAAAAATAAATTGTTTCTCAGTGGATCTTGGCCTTTCAGTTTGATTGATGTGTGGATTCCATGCTGTTTTTTACTATGTGAACTGAAGTTGGTGCCAGACTCTGTTTATATTTTTAGACTTGATTGTAGCCATCAGAAATCAATTGGATTATGAAAAGAGGGTGTATGCAGTTCATTACGGAAGATTACTGTCCTCCCAAAACATCGCCAGCACTCATTGGTCGAAACTTTAGAGGCCTTGGTGATGTAATTCGAAAAGGAAAGTCAATTAGAGATTAAACAAGCAAGTAATTACATTGTATGACAGACAAACATTTTTGTCTTCTCTCAATTGTTGTGACCAGGATGATAAGTAGGGTGAATTTTGGGTTCATTCTTCACAATGTCACCCATTTTGATCTTTTTCATAACAGTGTGGGTGAATCTACAGGTTTCCTGTGTGAGTGAGCTCTCATCCTGGCTCAAACTCTGTATATTGGAGCTCTGAGTGGGGATTTGAACTTTTAGATGAATTGTACAGACTTTTGTTCAGAAACTCAGGCTGCAGATACAGTATGACGTCCACCCACATACTGCATTGGACAACGTAGCCCCACTCCAGTCTCGCTTCTCTCTCCTTGATAATAGTAAGCGCAGGAGGAGAGATAGATAGATAGAGAGACAGGGAGATATGAAAAGGAGGAGGGGTTATCCATCAAAGGCTCCAACTAAGGTTTGGATCCTCCGTGAAGATTAGGAGTGTTAAAAAAGATGGATCGCTATTGTCACAGCTAAGCATCATCCCCAAATGCTTAAATTAAATCTAAAAATTCTCAAGGGTGGCCCAAATTAGACCAGTAATAACTGCAGTAGGGCCAGACCAGCTTCACTCATTATTAGAACTGCACAGACAAGATTGTAAGCTTGACAAATTATTACCATTAGCTTGTAGTAACTCAATTGATATGTGACGGGGAAACTGGGGCGGCTTTGCATGTGTGTTTGACATAAGGGTTGCTCATAAAACACTTTGTTCAGGAGGTCATTTTTAACAATTCTAATGATTTTCCCTTTTGCAAACCTAATTTTCATTTCACAATTTCAGAGATAATTGACCCTGTTGTGTGCCTCTGTCATTTTTGGTTCTGCTAACATTGTTTCACGCAGGACAATCAGTCACACTCTCATGTTTAATTACAATCCATTCAAATTAAATGTGCTGTGGGTTTGTGAAGTTAAAACTCTCTATTCACTGTCATTTTGTGGAAAAGAGCAAGAAAGTCGTACAGGTATATAAAGATATGAAAGTGCACTTAATGGAATGTGCACTTATTGTGTACTACAAACCTTAAAATTATATGATATATTACCATATAATTTGTATATAAAAGCTAATTGCAGATTATATAATATTAATGAATAAATGTACTTAGAGTACTTTTTAATGACTTTCTTAAGTACACATTTAAATAAAGTACAATTTTAAAGTCAAATTAAAAGTTTTACTTTAAAGTACATTTTAAATTATAATTTAGAATTGATTGTCATGATTTAAAGTACAATTATTTTAAACACTAAACATTCTACAAATCATCTTTTTTGTGTCTTCTGCAGAATTTTTTTCTTTACTTACAATATGTTTATTCATTAAATACAAAATTATATTATATACTTTGTCTATAGATATAGAATATATGTATATGTATATATATATAAAACTGTACTTGCAGATTATGATATTAATAAAAGGCCACTAAAGTGTACTTTAAAGAGAGTTTTTATGAATGTCAAATTAAAAGTTTTACTTTAAAGTACATTTTTCAAATGTAACATTTTGTCGTGATTTAAAATACAATTATTTTGATGAGTTGACTAACTTATTGAAGCACCTGTAATGCCCTTGATTATAATTTTAACTGACATTTACGTAAGGAATAATTGACGACGGGCTGTTGAATTATTAGAAAAATAATGCACACCCGAGGTGGTGATGCGGCCACGACGCGAAGCGGAGTAATCATTCCGCTTATACTATGCTTACCACACCTCAAGACATCAATTAGATTATATATTTAAATGGATTCGTCCGGTTTTTGTACTTAAATCGCTATTGTGAGTAGGATTATTTCTTCCGCATCTCATCCAACGCCTCTTTTGCTAGTTCCAAAATGTAATTTTAAAGCTGGTAATGGAGGCTTGAGCCGTTGATAGCATTCTAATACAGTTAATAATGAAGTTATTAGAAAGAGAGTGAGAGAGACATAGACATACAAAGAAAGAGAAAGAAAGAGAGCGAGAGACAGAGACAGAGACAGAGAAAGAGAAAGAAAGAGAGAGAGAGAGAGCTTGTGTGAATTAGGCTACCTCTGTGCGTCCCTCAACAGTGTTCTGCAGCAGCGTCTCTAAACAGCGCTGTTATTACCTCGCTAGTGCATTTTATCATGTGTAGTCTTTAAGTTGCTACACTATATAGGCTAACTAATAAAATCGTCAGGGCAGCGCTGACAACACCTTTTTGTGCAAACTGGGTGACTGTAGTGTGCTTGTGCGAGCACGTGTGATTGCAGTAATTCCTGTGTGCTGTATAGGTACTGTATGCTAATTTCCGTTATTACAGTTAACTATGCGAAGTGATATGGAACTGTAATGCAGTCAAGAGAGCTGCCTGGAGCTACGTTCGCTGTGCGTTTCCCTGAAAATAATTGCACACCTCAGAACGTTCGTCAGCCAATCAGATTCAAGCATTCAACGGCCCCGTAGTATAAAGGCTCATATATTTTAAATGTACTAAATTGCAACTTCATTCCAAATTTGCAATTATCCATCTATTATAAAAAACATGACATACAAATTTTAATAATTTTACCATTGTCGGTAAATGAAGCAGTACACTTTACTGCTTGCCTTTCTCCCTCCGTGTCTCTGCAGCACAGCAGTGTAGCACACATTGATCAGCTGCACATCACATCACAGACAGACAAAGAGCCGCAGAAGTGAAGCCCTCCCTCCCTTTCTAGTTGTGTTTGTCTTGCTGTGGAGGTGAGTGGTGATGAACAAACACTAAGCTACCTGTGCCCCGAATTTACAGCGAATTATGCAAAAGACAGAAGGTAAATATAATTAATTTGTCTGGATACCTAGCTACCATTTAAGTTAGCTAAAGTTTACCTAAGGCAATAGGAAGTCTAGTAGGTTCGACCAGTGCGCATTCTTTCACTGCATGATTCAGTTTATTAAAATGCATTTAGAATGATCACAAAATTCAAGATATGGGGGCAGAAATGTATATATTTATATCATGTCATATAGTTACATGTGACATTGATTTTTATACAGCAGTTCAATAAACAAGAATTTAATATTAAGACGCTTACGTTTTAGACACAATAATGACTTTGCTCTATTTCACCAACAAATATAATTCCAATTTGCGTCTCTGAGCAACATGACGCTGTTTTGTTCCTGAATGAATCAACCGTTTAAATGATTCGGTTCAGTCGCAATGACTCACTTATTAACAGTGACTTGCTGCTGCCTGCTGGCGGTTTTAATTTCACATTAAATTTTTTTTAAATAATTTCAGATATCAGTATTCAACGTTTTACGTTTAAAATATCAAAACAGTATTAATGCATTTGTAACTGCAGAGTGAACAGAGTGTAAATGCATCTAAATTCCCCTTCTAATCTTCTAAGATTTTATAAGATTCTGTGTTTTCTCTGCATTGCAAAGATTAATTTGGTCAATACTGATTTCATTTGCTTGGTAACAGCCCAAATGACTTATTATTCTAATTGACTGATTCAATTTAAGAATTTGACTGAAAAGATGATGCACACTTTTAGAAAAAAAAGGGCTTTATAAAGGTAAAACTGCCCATAAAAGGTAAAACATCAATTTAAACGTATTGGAAAAGATTAATTTCTATCACTGCTGTAAACTGATTACCACACAGAATATGCAGGATATCAAAAACTTTAGGAGTCAGCTGTCCATGGTAGCCCTTAAGATATCAACACAATAACACACTCAGCAAAATAACGTAATAAGTATCATTATAGATAAAATCCCAGAAAATATTGATAAATTTTTTTGTCAATATCACACACCCCTAATATTTATATAATATCTCACGTTTTGTTTAGAAAAAAATTTAAATAAATATGAGAAGTGCCCTTTTTCCCTCAAAATGTCTGTGCATGTCCCTGCGTATAAGTATATTATTTCCAGAATAAGTACTCTTTTTAAAAGTGTGCATTTCTTTCACAAGGTCATGAATAAACAATGACAGAGTTTTAATTTTAGGTGAACTGTCACTTTTATCTCTTTAAGTGACACAATTGTTGCAGCACTGGGCTTTCTCAGATTCGTTAGTTGACATGGATTATTGGTTTTGACAGTATATCCTGCTGTTCATAAGCAGTAATATATAAACACAGGTTCTATTGGCTGGTTTCAAGCCTTTAACCATAAAACACATCTTCGCTTTTGTACTGAACAGGAGTATGTCCTGTTCTTGTCTGTGCCTGACAGGTCTATATCCACCTCATGGAAGTAAGTCTTTCCAAACGTGTGTTTCTGGATAATCCTTCAAGGCTTCACTATTCTGCTGCCATGACAATGAAACAAAATGCACGAACAGAGCTGGCATAGAGCATGCAGAGCCCTTGGGGAGACAGCTCAGTTTTTGACATGTTTCTGAGATGTCTGTAATCCAGTCTGGCAGCTGGCAGCACTCCTAAGAAAGCTAAGTCCACCTTGCATTAGCATACATTTCCTTTGCCACTGAAATCAATATGTACAAAAGGTAATTACTAAGCCATACGCTTAGCACAGAATGTGCTCGTCGGCTGTGCTGGCTCAGAGGTCTAGAGAATGTTAGATATGGTCTTTACATAACTTCCTAATAGTCAAACTTGCTAACTGTCAATTGGAATAGATCAGTGGCAGCCTGTGTTTAGTGTCTGGGTCTCCAATGTTATTCATGGCCTTAAAGGGAAAGTTCACCCCAAAATGAAAATTCTGCCATCACGAAATTACCTTTTCCCTTTTGTGTGTGTGTGTGTGTGTGTGTGTGTGTGTGTGTGGAACATAAAAGTTGATGAAGTTTTAAGAAATGATAAAATATACATTTTGTCCATAGAATGAAAGTCACGGGGCTTCAGTGTTGTTTGGATCCCAACAGTCTACAAAATATCTTTCTTTAGAATATCAGAAAAAAAGATTTATCAGAAATTAAATATCAGGGGAAAATATTCAGTTAGGTAGTTAGTTAGCTAGTTATTTTAATTACATTTATTTATTAAGGTTATCCATTGCAATTTTACCACTTTCGAAATGTATCATTTTATTTAAGAATTTCTCTTTCTTTCTTTCTTTCTTTCTTTTTCTTTTTCTTTTATTTATTAAATGATCTCTTACAAAAAATATTTAGGTAATACATTGAATACACATATTACATAATAAATACATTTTAATACACTTATTATTTGAAAGAAATGTACTTATTATTTATTTTTATTATTATTTTCATCTTCTGCTGAAAAATAATAAATATTAAGTAATTAATTAAATTCTTTGTTTCATATTCTTATTTATTTATTTAAAAAAAAAGTTTTACCTCTTACAAAAAATATTAAATATTAAAGTTTTCATTTTGCTGTAGTAACTATGATATTTTGGTGGAAATGTGTAGATTATTTCTAGAAATATTTGGACCTATGATAGATCTGATTCTTTTTTTTATTTATTCGTAATTTTTTTATTTACTTTATCACGGATTAAATCTAAATCTAAATACATAAATATGTGTAATTACGTAGATTTAACCACTGTTACTATTCAAAAACTATATTAAACTCTCATACTCATCTAGCAATTAATAAAGTAGCAATTAACACGAGTTTGTGGGAATTTGTAACAGCATGCCAAGCATTTGGCAACATACAGCACAGGCCTTGTCCAGACAATATTTCGGATGAGCAGACTTAAATTATCTCTAATGAAAATCTATGCCATTAGTACATGTGTAATTAGTGGCGAGCCTGTATTGAAACCTTTGAAAGCCATGGCCTTCTGGCTCTATGCCTGCCCTTCTATAAGACAGTCTAAATCCTCATTAGCTGCATGGAGTCCGCCTTTATGAGCCTAGCCTGTTATGTTACACCTTTCATCTACTCTACAGAGCCTGTCTGTTATCATTAATGGAGTTCTGAAGCTCTATTAGCTTTATGCTCATGATGAATTGATAAGATACTGTACTCAAGTGCCCTGTTGGCAATATCCTGTAGACGGACTTCTTATCTTTTTAGTTTCTAACTCCTATTCTGTCTTTAATTGCTAAAGACGATAGGATTCTCCTTTGTTGTTTGAAAATATGAAAGATTTCCATTTAAGTGAGAAAGCAAATCATGGCTTTCTCAGAATTGTATGATATTGTGATCTTTTTATGCTATTTTAATTTTTGAAGCGTTGTAAACCATTGTCCATTTTTGTGTAAAAAGTGCTGCTAGGACATTCTGCTAAACTTCTCCTTTACAGTATATATGTAATAGGTCCCACTCGTCTGCTCCGAGTGGGTCTTGAACCCAGGTCTCTGGCGTGGGAGGCGGACGCACTAACGGGGAGGCTAAAAACTGCGGCCGCTAGCGCATCTCTTGAGATCAGGGGAGTGAGGTTTACCTGCACAGCACCTACTAGCTGGCCTCCGTTACACTCACCCACCTAAACCCTCACTCCCATCCGGGTCACAGCACCAATGTAACCCCTCTCTTGTTCCGAGTGGGTCTCAAACCCAGGTCTCCGGCATGGGAGGCGGACACACTAACACGGAGACTAAAGACCGCACGCAGCCTCTACCTACTCGCTGGCCTCCGTTACATATAGAAAGACCTACAGGGTTTGGAACAACATGAGCAAATGATTGTCAAAATAGTCATTTTTGGTGAACTGCCCCTTTAAAAATGCCCATCATCATTATGTAACAAATGTGTACATTTTGCCTGATTAGAGGGAGATTTCAGAAAGAGCCGTGCCCAGGCCTCTTGGATGACAGACATACTGAAACTAATAAAACATCATCTGCTTTGGGTATTAGCTAGCTATAAACACACACATACTGAACAAATAAATAAATGTGCAAAAATATGAGCAAGTTGGGCTCTGAATAATAATCATGTAATGCATGATTGATATTGAAGCATAGCTTTTTACGACATGTATCTAGGCTTTAATATTACTAATTTCTTTCATTCTCTAATCTCTGTTTTTAATTGTTTCTCTAAGACAGCATTGCGATTGAATTGAGAGCAAGCAGACCTGTTTAAGTCTTGTGATTCTCAGATATTTAAATAAATTAATACTTTTCTTCAGCAAGGTTGCATAAAATGTATCAAATTTGACTGTAGATACATTATAATGTTTCTTTTTAAATAAATGATGTTCTTTTGAACTTTTTTCATCAAAGAATCCTGAAAAAAAAGTCATGGTTTCCATAAAAATATGAAACAGCACTGCTGTTTTCAACATTGATAATAATGAAGTTTGTCTTGAGCAGCAATCAGCATATTAGAATGATTTCTGAAGGATCATGTGACACTGAAGACAGGAATGATGATGCTAAAAATTCAGCTTTGATCACAGGAATAAAGTACATTTTTAAATAATTCAAATAGAAAACAGTTATTTTTAGTGCTGTCAAATGATTAATGACGATTAATTGCGTCCAAAATAAAAGTACTCTGTATATTTATTATGTGTATATAATTACAAACACATGCATGTATATATTTAAGAAAAAATTTATGTTTATATATTAAAGATATTTATATATAATATAAAATATAAGAATATGAATATATAAATGTATAAACGTGTAAATATTTTCAAAATATATGCTGTGTGTGTATTTATTTATACATAATAAATATACACAGTACACATATATATATTATGTAAACAAAAACTTTTATTTTGGATGCGATTAATCGTGATTAATCATTTGAAAGCACTAGTTATTTTAAATTATAATACTGTTTCAGAATATTACTGTATTACAGTATTTTTTATAAAAATGCAGCCTTGGTGAGCATAATACTTCTTTCAAAAACATTAATAAATCATAACGATTTTTGAACAGTAGTGTGTGTGTGTGTGTGTGTGTGTGCGTGCTGAAGAATACTGAAGAATGTTTACACTGCTCTTTTCCATAAAATATTGGCTGTGGGCTCTCAAGTTCCAAAAAAGCTTGTGTGCTATAATTGAAGTCTGCATATTTAAAATTGATAAATTTTTGGTTGCAAAATACCCAAGAAACAATGCCGTCTGGTGTCATAGACATGATGCAAATGAGATCGAAAAGAAATTCATAGAAATTTGGATAAACAATGACAGAAATGTCATTTTTGGCTGGACTATCCCTTTAAATTTCCTGAGCTGTGAGCAATAAAATCTGACAAGACAATATTGTTTTTAGAGAATTCTCTCGATAGTTGTGTAGAATAGCACTGGACGAATAAAGGCCAGCAAATTGTGCCAAATTCCTCATCCACCATCTTGTGTGATCAGACTCTGTTTAGTATTTTTCGGTGATGCTGTTGTCTCTCGAATCCCGAGTGTGCCCAAGTGAGCTCATCCCCTGATGAGAGAGAACTCTCAGCTCAACGCAGACAGAAGATTGAGAGGCAATGGGGTGACAGCTATTAGCATAATGCTGGGGGAAAAGGAGTTGTCAAGTCGTCTTGCCATCACTTCCTGCCTTAACCGCCTGCGTCGCTGAATGGAAAATGGCATTTTCCTTCCCTACTTTTCTGTTTCCTTATACACTCTTAAAAACAAAGGTTCCAAATGGGGGTTTCACATTGATGCCATAGAAGAAACATTTAGGGTTCTCCAAAGAACCTTTCAGCGAATAGTTCTTAAAAGAACCATTTTTTTCTTAGTGTTAAGAGCATTTGTCCACTTTAAAGAACATTTTTTGTGCAATGGAAAGGCTCTACTCTCTGAAAGTAAAGGTTCCTAAAGGGTGTTTCTGGTTCCCCAGAGATCCAAACATTTAAAAAAAAATAAAAGCTAAAGAACCTTTTTCCATAATAGAAACCCTTTTGTGGAATGTAAAGGTTCCTTGGATGTTCTTCATGGTACCATAGTTGCCAACAAAGAAAGTGTTTTAAGAGTGAATGTCATAGAAGAACCATTTTGGGTTCCCCAAAGAATTTTTCAGTGAACATTTCTCAGTAGAACCTTTTTTTTTTTCTTAGTGTTAAGAACATTTTAATAATCTGCAAAACCTTTTTTCACTTAAAATAAAGGTTCCAAAATTGGGTTTTCACAGCATACCATAGAACAGGTGTGCCCAACCCTGCTCCTGGCGATCGACTGTCCTGCAAAGTTTAGCTCCAACTCTAATCAAAGACACCTGCCTTTAATTTTTAAGTGATCCTGAAGACCCTAATTAGTTGCATCAGGTGTGTTTGATTAGGGTTGGAGCTGAACTTTGCAGGACAGTCGATCGCCAGGAGCAGGGTTGGGCACCCCTGCCATAGAAGAACCATGTTTGATTCCCCAAAGTGCCTTTCAGTGAGCAGTTCTTAAAAGAACCATTTTCTGCTGAAGAACATTTTAATAATCGGAAGAACCTTTTTCCACTTCAAAGAACATTTTGTGCAATAGAAAGATTCTGCATCCTTAAAGTATAGTTTCCTAAAGGAGATTTTCGCAGCAATGCCATAGAAGAATCAGTTTGGGTTGCGCCAAGATCCTTTCAGTGATGAACCATTCTTAAAAGAACCATTTTTTTTCTTAGTGTGAAGAACACTTAAATAATCTGAAGAACCTGTTTCCACTATTAAGATCCTTTTGTGCATTGTAAAGGTTCCATTGACATTAAAGGTTCTTTATGGAACCTTCAATGCCAGTTAGAAACTTTATTTTTAAGTGTGTAATCACTAGTGCTGTAGACAAGACATGCATCATATAACAGTCCATAAATTAGTGGATACTCTTTGAGCATATTTAAAGCCATCTGTGTTTCAGTCAAAACCCATCCCTGCGGAGATGCAGGGGAATGTTTTTTCCACCAAGTAAACCCTGACATGAAAAGCCAGCCTACGTCAGCATGCCAAGAATACGCTACAGAGCCATGCTGTGTGCGCGTGGTTAAGGAGCAGCTTTGGAAAGGCTGCATATCGATTGTGCCGAGTGGATTGTGTTTGAGGCTGAAGGCGCTGCAGAAGCTGAGGTCCCTTCTCTTTCTTGTCACAGCTCAGCTCCTTTTAATTAAATGGCTTGCAGTCGTGGCTGAGTGTGAATGTGAACAACGAGCAGCACGGACGGAGTCTGCGTCACTTCTCCAGCCCCCTTCCCTTCGTTTGACCTTTCCTCATTTACCCCTGATGCTGCCTCCTGAGCGCTTCTTTTCAGAGTCTTAAGGGTCTTATTTCCATTTTTCCTTTCACCTTAATTTACCCAGCTACTTCTGTTAGACGTCTTTGGCGTTGCCACACTCGATGTCTCGCGGATTGCGGGTTTACCTGACCTTCTTTATAGCAGCCTCAGGACTGAGTTAGTTTCATTCTAGCCGAGCAGGGATCATTACTGTGCTGTTGATTTTGTTGCCGTACATAGCAATCCTTCATATGAGGCTTTATTAACATAAGTACTGCCTTAGATGTGTTTTGGCCATTGCCTGTGGCCATCAAGAGGCAGATCCACGGTGCATGTGTGCTCTGAATGGGTCCAGGGAGAGTCCTTTGCAGCTGGAAGCTGTGGCCAACTCAGAAATATTCACTGGAGAGCTGAGATAGATACATCAATGTACATAATGAACTTGGTGTCCATACAGAGTTGGGGCACTTAATTAGGCTGTCCTAAAATGGTTGGCTTGCCAATAATGGATGCGGAATAACAGTGGAAATTGTGTACCATCTTATTCCAGTACTGGAGTCATTCGGTTCATGTGTGATTGCTGTGTGTGGTGGGCTTCTGAAATGAGCAGGATAAGTCACCTCTCTGGATTCGAGTTTTTGTTGTCCATTATAAATGCATGCAATGGTTCATGAGTTAAAGGCATTTGAACCACCATTATCTTATTGTGTCAAAAAGAAAACACTATTATTATATTTATGCACTGTATATTCGTTAACACATTATTAATTGAATCCAAGTAACATAAATAAGTGTCAATCATCCAGTGCATTATATTTGTTAGTTTGTTTGTTTATACAATATATAATAAACAACATCTACTAGTGACAAATATTGTAAATTAAATGAATTAATCAATTAATCAATCAAAAACATTTGTTAAAAATATTTTTTATGTATTGATTTATTTATTGCAAACAAGCTACTAATAAAAAAAATCCAAAAAGATTTGATCAAATCCAGAAATAATAATAATAATAATAATAATAAAAGTATTATTATTATTATATCTGGATCATATCTGATACAATCTCTTTTTTTGGAGTAGCTAGTTTGTTTTTAATAAATAAATCAATACATAGACATAATGCACACACTTGTTAAAATCCACACAATTGATGAGACTGTATCATTTTGTAAAATAAATATAATTAATATTAATATTATTATTCAGATCATATGTCATATAATCTTTATGAATCAATAATCAAGTTTTAGTCACTTTAACCACACTTTAGTTCATCTTTATTCATATAACTTAAAAATTATTTACACACCATTTAAACTCACTTTCGATTCATTCATTCATTCATTCATTTTCTCATCCAAATTTTGGGGAATTTTTCCTTGTCTGCTTGGACAGAACGTTCTGCGGAAAAAAAACAAAACACATACACACACAAATGAATCCATTAAAACATATTTATCTTACATGTTTGTGATTGTGAGTTTATATTTGTAAAGTTTTCCCTAATAAAATGGCACAAAAAGATGTTAGAGGCTGTTGAGATGCCAACTCCTCTTCAGACGTGCACTTATCCGTGTCTCTTTGAATGACCATTTTCTTTTCATGAAACTCTGTTAGCAAGTCAAAATGTCTCTCACAGTTAGTTTTGCTCAAATGGAGCACTTGCCTGGACTTTTTTTTTTTTGATCTCTCAGCCAAATGAGAGGTATCTTTTCCAAAGAGCAAGTGTTTTCTGGCTACTATAACAGTGTGGAGTCTGTTATTTAGGTATGTTGAGGAGCACAGTGTATTCCGCTGTTCTGTTTCTTGATTGCAGGGCACAGCAAATGGGTGCTCACTTAAAACCTTTAATGGCAACCCTAAGGTTGTAAGTTGCTGTGAAAGCTACAGCTCTTTATTTGTGGCTTTTCCAAGTGCAGTTCTTACTGAACTTTTCCACACTTGGGAAGAGGAATTTGAAAATGCCTTGTGCCATTCTTTTCTTTTCGGTTTGTGTGGCTATATATGACCTCACTAGAGAGACCCTAGGTTTCTATTAAGAAACATATTTACGGTATGAATAGTGCTAGAAAAATAACACACATCAGTGTCCTTTCCTTCAGAGCACGAGATACTCTGCAAGAAATGCATTGCATAATCACCAATAGCATAGGTTTCATTAGAACCCTGTCCTCTCATAGCAGATGGCAAATGTTGCTGGTATAAAATGGGCATATATTAGCCAACTCTGAGCTGAGGAGTTGCGCCACGCTCAGTTTTGTTTATTTAAAGGAATATTTCAACCAAAGATGAAACTTTGCTGACAATTTACTTATCCTCAGGCCATCCAAGATGTAGATTCTTTTTGGAGAAATGTAGCATTACATGACATGCTCACCAATGGATCCTCTGCAGTGAATGGGTGCCGTCAGAATGAGAGTCCAAACAGCTGATAAAAACATCACAGTAATCCACAATTTGCATGTTTGTACTAATCAAATCCATCACATAGAAAGTCCTCTATCAATAATGTTGCTTTCTCCAGTGAAAAAGTCATCTTGTCTGAATCAGGAGAGAAATATGCACAGAGTAAACACAGTTTACAAGCAAAAACAGTCCAAAACTATTCTACGTGTCAGTGGATTTTGATGTGAGAGGACAACAAGAGATGGACCTTTTCACTGGAGGAAGCATTATTTTGGATTATAGTCTTATATTTTCATCCAGAATTGATCAGAAGTGACCAGAAGTTTAAAGTTGAAATGCTTTAATAATGGATTTGTTTATAACAAACGCATCTTTTGGTTACACTTTATTTTGATAGTCCCCTATAGACAGTCTACTAACTATAAGTAACTTTGTAACTACATGTCAACTAAATCTCATTAATTTGCAAATATAAGTGTCTACTAACTCTCAGAGTAGACTGTTAGGTTAGATTTAGGGTTAGTAGAATAAGTTGACATAGTCAGTAAGTTGTATGTTGTGGACCCATCAAAATAAAGTGTTAGAAGATATTGAGCAGACAGTCTACTAATACTCTAATGACTGCTAGTTGACATGTAGTTGCAAAGTTGCTTACTGTTAGTAGAATGTCTAAAGTGGACTATCAAAATAAAGTGTTACCCATCTTTTTGCTTTACATGATGTTAATTGATAGAATGAAGTCGTGTATTATTGTGATGTTTTTATCATCTGTTGGGACACTCATTCTCACGGCACCCATTCAAAAGTTAAAAAATAGTTAAATAACCTGAATTGTTAAGAGGAATCATAACCAGAATTGTTAATTTTAATTTATTTATTTAATTTTATGATTCTAATGTCTAGTTGTGCTGTAGTACTTGTTGTTTTGTTAATGCATGAGCTCAGCTCTACAAATGCCTACAACATGTACGTAGTAGAGCTGATTTAATGCTCTTTTCCATCTCTTTTCTACTTGGCAAGCACTTCTCATTTTGATTACAGGGGTTACAGTTGATTAGTGCCAATGAAAGAAAGCAAGACTGATTAAGGCAACCTATTGCAGCACTGAACACTTAATGCACTCTGGCTGGATGTGTACACATGCTAGCAGGTGCTGACTCTGCAGCCCGGTGTATGAGGTATTGCCTCCCATCAAGAGCTGACCACTGACTCATTCAGAGCCCTTATGAAACTGAAAGGTGTTTGGTTAGCTTCAAGATGAACGTCTTCCATTATGAAAATGGCTACTGCTTCCTTTGGTAATATGCAGGGTTTGTTTTAGCATTAAGGCACATAGGTCCTCAATGTAGGTATTTCTTTGAGTTTCAAATAAGATATACTGATCAAATAAGATACAGTAGTGTATATTAAGGTATATATGGATATATATATATATATATATATATA
>NW_015505412.1:2804455-2822597 GCF_001515645.1 Sinocyclocheilus grahami
ATATATATTGTGAGAAGCACAGCAAGAGAGAATCCATATATACCTTAATATACACTACTGTTTAAAAGTCTGGGGTCAGTATAATTATTTTTTTTACTACTTTTTGAAAGAAAGTAATATTTTTATTCAGCCAAGATTCATTAAATTGATCAAAAGTGACAGTAAAGACATTTATAATGTTACAAATATTTCTATATTAAACACTGACAATAAAAATAATAATAATAATAAAATAAAAAATCTTGAGCACCAAATCAGCATATTAGCATAATTTCTGAAGGATCATGTGACACTGAAGATTGGAGTAATGCCTGCTGAAAATTCAGCTTTGCCATTAAAGGAATGCATTTTATAAAAATAAAAAAAAACAGTGGGTAGAGAAAACAATCATCCCCCTTTAAAATAATCACATTTTGTTGCTTTGCAGCCTGAAATGAAGGCGGACACAGTTTTTGTTTTACCAGCTGTATTTACATCCAAGTGAAAGATATAACACCAACATGTCAGAAAAAAAAACTGAATCATTGAGTTGGAAAAAGGGATCCGTATTGTGTCAGTATTTTGTTGAACCAGCTTTTGCTTTAGTTGCAGCCTTTAGTCTGTTGGGATATGTCTCTGTCTCTACTAATTTTGCACATCTAGACTTTGCAATATTTGCCCACTCTTCTTTGCAGAACTGCTCAAGTTCAGTTAAATTTGATGATGAGCGTTTGTGGACTGCAGTCTTCAATTAACTCCACAGATATTCAATGGGCTTTAAGTCTGGGCTCTGACTAGGCCATGCAAAGACATTCAACTTTTTCTCCTTCAACCACTGTGTGCTCAGTTTTGCTGTGTGCTTTGGGTCATTGTCATGTTGGAAGGTAAACCTTCTTCCCATTGACAACTTTCTGGCAGAGGGTAGCATATTTTCCTCTAGAATTGAACTGTATTTTGCCCCATCCATTTTCCCTTTTATCCTGACAAGTGCTCCAGACCCTGCAGCAGAGAAACACCCCCATAACAGGACATTACCACCTCCATGCTTTACTGTAGGAATGCTGTTATTTGGATGGTGAGCTGGATTGGATTTCCACCAGACATATGGTTTGGTGTTGAGTTCAAATAATTCAATTTTAGTCTCATCTGCCTCAGAATCTTCAAGGTGTGTTTTGGCAAAGCTCAGGCATGACTGCGTGTGGCCTTTCTTGCAACTCTCCCATACACGCCACATTTGTGGAGAATTTGTGATATTGTTGTCACATGCTCACAATGACCACTCTGTGTCATAAATTCCTGCAACTGCTTCAGAGTTGCTGTAGGCCTCTTGGTCGTCTCTCTGACCAGTTTCCTCCTGGCTCTTTCATTCAGTTTGGAGCGACGTCCTGATAAATTATTTATTAATTTTTTTCTGACTTGCTGGTGTTATATCTTTCACTTGGATGAGTAAATACAGCTGAATAAAATTAAAACTGTGTTCATCTTCATTTCAGCCTGCAAAGCAACAAAATGTGATTATTTTAAAAGGGGGTGGTTCTTTGCTATACCCACTGTATATACAGTATATTACAATAGTAAACAGTTATTTTAAAATATAAGAATATTTCACAGTATTAGTGTATATTCTCATAAAATATATCATGTGTAATTTATTTAATATAATACAATTTAATCATTTTGATTAAGGAGTGTGTTCAATAGCATATTAGCATACATCTGAAATTTTGATATTGTGACAATAATATCCTACAACTTTGTCTGCCATTTTACTTAGCAAATTTGACAAACATATTGTGTTGTTGTTGTTATTTCTGAACAATTCAGACTGCCCAGATGTGCCATTTGTTTTCATTTCTATGACTCATGATTTATCCGATTGCACCTGACAAATAATCTCCATCTGTCTCTGAATCTTAAAGATCTAGAAGATGGCTTCATTGATGAACACTGTCAAATAGTATCCACATCATTATCCATTCTGCAACTAGTCCAAAAGTTTCAGCTGAAACAGATGGCTGTGAATGCAGGAGGTGCATTTGTCCACATGCCATGTTCTTGTTATTGCCCACTTGGTAAACTAATTAGGTATCTGTGCCATAAGTAAATCTGTGCCATAAAGTTATTTTTATTCACCAGGCAAAAGTTTTCTCATTTTAAAATGGTTGGGTTTTGTATTCACTAGCGCTGGTTGAGGAAAAAGGAGCAATGCAATCTCACCGTGTTCATAATGACATTTCAATGAGAGAAAATCAAAAGTCTACTTTTATTGATATTAAAAAAAAGCATCAAAAACCAATCGTAAAACATGTAAATGGTTTTATAAAGCACCTGCTCTTAATAGCAGTTATATCTCTGACAGTACAGATGAACAAATGAGCAAGACTTCCATTCATTTGGACTCTGAGTGTATTTCATTCTCGTTGCCGTGAAGTTATTGGGGCTGTTATGGCCTTCCTGTACGATAAATTGGAATATAATGGTAGGGGAGTACGAATTCATTACTTATATTAGACAGTAAAAGCCTATCTAAGGCTGCTTTATCAGCGTGATACAATGTCTATGAATTCTGCTTGATTTATACCTGAATCATGTTTTCATTTTATTTTATAATCGGTGTGTTTAACCAGTGCCCTCTTGAAATGTTCTCGTCAATACTAGCATGCCAGAGATGAAACTGTGCGGCTAAAGGGTTTAATTTGTTTCCTCTTAATAGTTCTTCTGCATAGCTTTTATTCAACTAATTGGTTATGCAACTAATTTTCTCCCATTCAGAACCTCCAGTGTGGCAAAACCTTCAACTCTCTTTGTTTACAGAACTAGGTCAAGCAAGCACTTGAAGTAATACACATAAAAAAGATAGTGTGGCATCTTTGAAGGATTTTTGAGTTATTTTCACCATATCTGCACTTGTCACAATAGTTTATGTCAAGCTTTCAACATTCCAACGTTTAAAATGGAAGGTGTGGTACTGCCGCTTTCACAGGCTTTGCTTAGAGGTCTTTAACAGGCCTTGTCGACAGCTGAAAGAAGGCAGAATGAAAAGCCCCTTCAAAGATATTTTATCAATAATGGACCATATGTCATTTTAATCCCTGATTTATTAATAATCCTACTTATTTTAATAGTCCAATTGACTTGAAACATGGGTCAGGTCAGTTCGAATATTTGATTATTACCAGTTGGGCCAGTCGGGACATAGCCTACTGAGTTACTCAGAATGACAAAGAAAGAGTTGCCTTCACTTCTCTACTTAAGCAGAGAAATTAAAGCATTTTTGAAAAGGTTTTATTCAAAAAATGAATAGTGCTCTTTATAGCAAAAAAAATGCTTTCGACTTTTGGAGAGTGTGATCTACTAACGTCAATGGCAGCTGCATTTTGAAAACACATGACTAGTTATGTCAGTTTGACCCAGTTACTATAGTAATATTATAGTAATAATAACAATGATAAGCAATTATGATAAGCAATTATGGTGCACTTTTCTAGTGCTCAAGGTACAAAAATATTAAAACAGTTTTATGAGAGTTGTTGTATTTTTATTTTATTTTAGAAATATTTATATACTATTGTAGTAGTTTTAAATTTAATATATATATATATATATATATATATATATTCAGTTTTCATTTTAATTTAAGTTTTATTAATTTTGTTAGGTGCTTTTGTCATTTTATTTATTTTTGTGTTTAAAAATTTCTATTTAGATTTTTTTTCATACTGTTCATATTTCTATTTAACTTTTTTAGTACTTTAAACTTCAGCATAAACTTATTTCAGTTATTTGCCTAGGCAACACCTAATATCTAATATTTATATTTTATTTTATTCCAGCTTTATTTTAATTACCAAAAACAAATTGTAATAGTTTTAATTTTAGTTAACATTAACAACACATAAACATAAAACTCTGTTAGTGTTCTTGTAGCTTTAGATAAAAGCTTTAGGTAAAACATAACAGCTGGAGTCAACAACATAGTGCAAATAGATGCTGTAGTGATTGTGTGTGTGTGATCCACCTCTCCAAATGGAATAAGAGTGCAAAAATAACACTTTCAAATAAGCATTGCTGCTGGAGCAATAAAACAAACTGCAACGATCCACAGAGTGAAGACAAACAGCAGGACCTCAAGCGGGGAATGTGGTCAAACAATGCCGACAGTCATCACACCATGAAATACCTCTGTACAAGACAAACAAACACACACACACACACACACACACACACACACAGGTTTGTTTTTATGGTTTA
Source organism: Sinocyclocheilus grahami (assembly GCF_001515645.1). Lineage (NCBI taxonomy): Eukaryota > Metazoa > Chordata > Actinopteri > Cypriniformes > Cyprinidae > Sinocyclocheilus > Sinocyclocheilus grahami. Next base: position 2,808,686 of record NW_015505412.1, read on the forward strand.
TGGGGACTCTCCATAGGCGTAATGGTTTTATACTGTACAAACTGTATTTTCTATTGCCCTACACCAACCCTACCCCTAAACCTACCCCTTACAGGAAACATTCTGCATTTTTAGATTTTCAAAAAAACTCATTCTGAATTATTTATAAGCCTTTTAAATTACGGGGACACTGAAAATGTCCTCATAAATCACCTTCTAGTTGTAATACCTATGTCATACCATGTTATTATACAAATGTGTGTCCTCATAAACCACATAAACATGCGCACACACACAACACACACACACACACACAAATATATATTCTATATTTTATTTTAAGACTCTATACTGTGTGAGGAAAAATAGTGTGATATTAAAATGTAAAATACTGGCATTTATGTTGTCACTGTATTAAATCCAGAATCAATTGTTAAAGATTTTGAAAAAATATTATTAATAATTCTACATAAATATGAATTCAATTCAAACTTATTTGTATAGTGCTTTTCACAAACAGTTTCCCTTTAAACATAAACAGTTCTTATACGAAGCAACAGCAGTTGATGAATAAACTTAATGCGTCAACACCAGCAGATGTCAGTAGGCATGAAGGCATTGAAAAAAAATTAAAATTATATATATATATATATATAATTAGCTGTATCTACTGCATTTGATGAAAACCAATTTTTTTTCTGCATATTTGTAGGCATATACAGATGTGCCACTGAGTGCAGCTTTATTGCAGTGATGTAATAACTTTTTTCAATCCGGAGCCGCTGGATAGTACGCTCAACTCCACACTCTACTTTCTCAACTCTTTGAAAAGTAAATAGCCTTAGAATGGAGATGGAAAGTGCACTGTTTTATAAAAAGTTCCTTCTGTACTTATTAATATGAAGACCTAAGGATGTTTTGAACCAGCAGTTTTTTTCTAATTTGTCAAATCTTAAGAGGTTTCAGAGGAGGCGACATTTAATCATGTTACTGATAAACTCTTTGCTTGGCAGGGAATATTTTAAAAACCTAAACGGTACAGTCAAGCATCAGAGCGTTTCCAGAAGCCTGTCTGTACTCGCCATATTAGCTGTCCAGTCAGAGGAGGCGAGCAGAGATCGTGCCCCTTGTAGATCATGTCAGAGAAAGGGCACATGAATGTTCCAGACCGGTGGTGATTGCCAAATGGCAACCGTGACCTTTAGATGGGGGTAAGATAAACAATTGATGGAGTAATAGGCTGGGTGTGAAATGAGTGAGTAAACCTGACTACACACCATCTGCTTTTGGAGCAGATGGCAGCAACTGAGATTCACTAGTACTGTTTTACAAAGGGGAAAGATACAACATTGTGATCTGGCTGAATCTCTTTGCTTGTTCTTGAGGAGGATGGGAGGATCTCATGTTGGCAAATACACCGTAAAATACACAGTTGGCATATACATAGTTTCACACAGTACATTTATGGACTTAGAGTCATCTGGAGACATCCTGGCATACCAAATGCGCAAAATTTGGCTGTCTATGAGGATTTGTACAGACTCAGGAAGACATTTCTTCACAGGGAATCTTTATTGTAAATGCGTATTGCTTGGCATTTGAATCCTGAAAGAGTCAAAACAGCCCTACAAAACACAGTCAGGGATAGACAGGCTCTGAGGAGCAACCAGGACTTTTCCTTGTGTGCCTAGTTGTCAAAATCCGAAATTGTCAGGCCTGCCCACTGCCCTTGCTGTTAAAAAGATTTTTTTTTGGGGGGGGGGGGGGGGTACTGTACATTTGTAGTACTTTAAAAAATCAACAGGTTTCCCTCCACAGGTGAGCTTGCCAACTGGCAACCCGGGGTGCCGAAATACAATTGGGTAAACTGGCAGTGGGCGGGTTTCACAAACCATAACAGAGACCGACATTCAGGCCCAGGACCGCACATTTTCAAAGGAGAAGAACTGACTGTAGCATTGTTTTTCAGATAAACACGTATGTTAACTTAGCTTGTTTGCAAACATATTATGGTATTTGTATGCTTTAGTAGAGTCAAAAACATGCATACAGCACCTTTAAGGATTAGAAAATATTATTAAAACTTAGGCTACATTATACGTATATCCAGGTTTTTCGAGACCATAAGAACCCTGGTTCTTATATTTTGAGGGGCCATTGGAAGTTTGCTGAGGCCCCCTAGTGGGCCCCGGCCCCCTGTTGAGAACTACCGGCCTAGACAAAGGTTTTCCTGTAGTGCTCGTATAGCAAGACTCGTTTATGCTGTATATGTCAGACTCTGTTCCATGTCTCGTGTTGTGTTATCCTCCCCCACGTGCTCCAGTTATGATTATGCCCATATTTAGTTTTTCCTGTTCCTGTCCCTATTTAGTCCTATCAGTTCCAGCTGTGTTTAATTAATTATCTTATTCGCCTCCTTTTACTTAAGCCCTGTGTGTCCCTGTTTCTAGCGTCCGCTGTTAAATGTCATTTCGTGCTCTCAGTGTTTCCCGTGATCCTGTGTTCCCAGCTTTGTGTTTATTAAATACTTTGGATTTTGCTTACTCCTCGTCTCCTCGCTCCTTCGTTCCAATGTGAATCGTGACAGTATAAGGGGAAAATAGTGTGATATTAAAGAATTCAATGTATTAAATAGATAATTAAATAATATGTTTTCGTTGTTCTAAAGCCAAAAGCAATAAAAAAATAATACAGTAATAACAAATGATTATTATTATTATTATTATCAGTTCACAATAATAATTATTCTGATGTATCTGTATTGTATTTTTGACAGTAAATATTGGTGTTTTCAACACTTTTTTTAGACTTTTACACCCTCATTTTTTTACACTGTGTTGGTCCCTGATCCCTGTTCTAGACAATTAGCATTAGCTTAGCATAGAAAGCTAATGTGCATATAACAGTGTATGACATGAAACAGTTTCTTTTCCCACCAACTCAGTTCAGAACACCAGCGAGTGTATACAGCATCTTTTTCTGATCTAATGTAGATTCTGATTATACAGTGAGACAGAAAAATTTTATTTGTAGCTTTATGTACAGTGTTAAAGGCTATACCTGCTCTAGCATTCTCCTCATGCATACTTTATTCTTGTAAAACAACCAAGATTACGTGCAGAACAAACCAAATATCATGTGTGTCATTTGTTTAATCAGGCATGTATTGGTTTCATGATTCATCTGTTATTATTATTATTATTATTATCAGTTCACAATAATAATTATTCTGATGTATCTGTATTGTATTTTTGACAGTAAATATTGGTGTTTTCAACACTTTTTTAGACTTTTACACCCTCATTTTTTTACACTGTGTTGGTCCCTGATCCCTGTTCTAGACAATTAGCATTAGCTTAGCATAGAAAGCTAATGTGCATATAACAGTGTATGACATGAAACAATTTATTTTCCCACCAACTCAGTTCAGAACACCAGCGAGTGTATACAGCATCTTTTTCTGATCTAATGTAGATTCTGATTATACAGTGAGACAGAAAAAATATTATTTGTAGCTTTATGTACAGTGTTAAAGGCTATACCTGCTCTAGCATTCTCCTCATGCATACTTTATTCTTGTAAAACAACCAAGATTACGTGCAGAACAAACCAAATATCATGTGTGTCATTTGTTTAATCAGGCATGTATTGGTTTCATGATTCATCTGTCAATGTTTCTAGCTCTTTCCTGTTTGCCTGTGTGATCAGAGGGAACATTTTTGTCTCAAGCCCTGTGAATTCAAGTGACGGCCCTGTCCAACACTCAAGTTTGTGACTGTACGCAGGGAGTGATAACAGTTAACCACACATCGCTCCATCCACTAATGAGATTTCATTAAGGTGAGAACATCGCACTGGCCTTCTGCACACAGGAGCATCTTCCATTCACACTCCACACCCAACACGCTAGCACATGTCTCGTCTGTTTGCGGCTTTGATCAAGTCTCCAGCGTCTTGTGGATGTAATATAGGCAGGCTGTCTCTATGTTTGAAAGCTTGAGAAGCGAGAGAAGTCTTGAGTGGGTCAGTTTGAGCCGAGATTCCATAGTGTTATTTAGAAATTTAATGAGACTTCTGTTCTGCTTTCCAGACTTGCCCATTGATTCCCTCCTGGTGACTATCCATCATCTTTTCTATTCCGCTCAGTACATATCAATCCTTTGGAATTCTAACCATTAACTTCTTTTTCAGAAGAGGTTTTTAAAGCTCTTGCAGTATTTTTATAATCCATTTGTGTCTTTTTGGAATAAGTATTTTCTTTATTATAGGACAATATCATCTTTGTATGGAATATTTTTGCATGTGGGTATAATTTTAGCATACAACACAATCAAGGGTGAAACTAATTGAAATTACTTTCCAATATGTATGGAAGGATATAATGTTTTAGTAGTAGTAGTAGTAGACTTTTAGTAGTAGTAGTAGTAGTAGTAGTAGTTTTTGAAACAAGTATCTTATGCTCACCAAGGCTGCATTTATTTTGTATCAAAAATACAATGAAAAGTTATATTGAGTAATACTGCAATACAATAAAAGATTAAAAATAAAATAGATTTTTTTTGTGGCATAATGTTGTTGTTGTTGTTTAAAATATTATTAACATTATCTTGTGGCTGTAAAGTTGTAACTCTGTTTTTTATGTTTAAGAATTGACCCCTATTTAATTCATTGCAAGTCTCTCACTATTAACTGTAACTTTTTTCAAAGAAAAGGGACTTATATTAATTAATTATAATTATTAATTTACCTAATTATATTTTGCTTTAATCAACATATAAGCCATAAATGCTATTGAACTTAACTTAACTTGAACCCTGAATAGTTCTTTAAGTATTGCGCTCTGCTATAGTCAGTTATCACTCATTTTAATTGACTATAAAGACCTCAGGATGTCAAACCCAAACTATGGACTGATGGCGCTGATGTCAAAATGAGATTTCCAGAGCAGAAACTCTGCTTTAAAGCAATCCAATCTGAAGTAATTACTCACAGGCCGATGTGATCCCAGCGTGAGCCGGGCTCAAGGCATTAGTCTCTGCTATGTTCACCTTGTTAATTTCACCTTCTCATGACAATCTAATGCAGCTGAATTGGACTCTGAATTAATAAAGGCTCAATAAAGGTTAGATCAACAGGAGGAGACAAGCCCACAATGAAACCTTGACAAATGTAACAGTGCAAACCGAGGGCTTTGTGGTGCTTCTCAGTCTTTTAATGAACAGGGGCCAGGGTTTACTTAGGTGGTGGAAAAAGTCAAAAGAGCCTAGGGACAAGCATCATTATACAGCACGAATTTGCTTCGCTTTATTAGTAAAGGGCTGCGTTAATAGAACTTGAGAATATAAGGATTTGATATTCCTGCCATGCTTTCAAATATGCAATAATTGGTGTGATCAGTGACCTTGCTAGAGTCATGCCTTGAATTTCAGTTAATTTCACTGGACAGACATCAAAGTCTTCAATCAGCTTAAATTTATCAGGTACAAATATCAACCAAGATGGGTTTTGTCAATGACTGATGTGGATAAAGTTCAGGGTGCCAATATCTGACATAATGCCAAAATACAGTACATATATGTATGATATCATACTTAACTTAATGAAATATCATGCAATGGCCATGTTCTAGTAGATGTAAAAATCTCATTTATTTTCTCCATGGAGAAATTATATCATAAACCGTTCAATAGAGACATACCCTGAACTTAAGCTGGTTGTTAGGAGATAGTATGCGCTTAGTATAAGACGCAAGTCAATGTGATTTCAACCTCTTCTCATACATATGCCAATTTTATGGTTAGTAAGATTTATTTTAAATATATATAATACTTTCAATGAGCATGGACACATTAAACTGATCAAAAGTGACAGTAAAGATAGATTACAATACGTATCACGGTTTCCACAAAAATATTAATCAGTACAATTGTTTTCAACATTGATAATAATAAGAAATGTTTTATGTTAAACGTTAAATGTTAGAAAAGTATATTGTATTTTTTTATGTATATTTATATTATTTTTAATTCAGTTATTATCTCTTGATATGAGTAGTTCATTACCTCAAAAGTCTTTAATTTACGGAGTCATGTACCTTCATTCAGTCAGTCATTTAGCTTTGGTATAATGTATTGAAGAAAATTAAAATCTCTTTTTACCTATATAAAATTGGCTGCTAAAAAAGGGCAGTCACTGTGAGTGATATATCACTACAATTAAACGGAGACTAAATTTACACAAAATTGACTCCAAAAGTCATTTAATTTAAAAACATACCCTCTTAAGTTCAGTCTTTTGTAATCATCAAAATGTATTTGGAACACCATGTATAGGCCAATTAATCTGATATCTGTCTGTCATTTATTTTTAGCACTTTCTCAATCGCCAGACACAAACAATATTATCTCCATCACAGAATATTACATTTCTGTATAATAGCAGCCATGTCATCCTGAAGCGTTCTTAAAAATGTTCTATCTGATTGCTTTACTCTACAAGGCTTCAGTCAGAATGTATAGCCATTTAGTGTTAATGGACACTTTTGAACTGCGCCCAACATCTCCAAGCAGCTGATCTCTCTGATTAGATGGATTGGCAGCCGTGGCCCTTTTGCCTGTGTCTGAACTCTGGGTGTTGTGTTGCATTCAGTAGTTGGTGCTCGGTGTTGCACAATGCCCATTTAGAATTCTCATTGATCTCTATCTCCATCCACTGTCAAGGTTTCTGCCCTCTGTCAGATTCATTGTTGTATTGTGCTGCAGTCAGTGATTGCATTTGGCCATTCCTGCGCATGGCTATCACTTTCTTAACCCGCGAAGCTTCTGCTTGATGACTCTGTTAACTCACCTGTAAATTGAAAAAAGATTAAGTGTAGAAGCAAATTCACAGAACACACTGTGAACATGTCCTTGTTCTGTGAGAAACAAAGGTGGTGCATATTAATTAGAGCTGGGCATTCGGGATGACTTTTGTTGTTGTGTACTCTAACTATTACAAAACAAGAAATCCATTACTAGAAAAATTGTATTTGGGTAAAAAAAAATCTGAATCTACGGTTTGATGTCATATTGGTGAAAATTGTGTTATGTGTTGAAACCAAGCGGCAACCTTCCGGTCTCTCTCGTGAAACCAACACGGAAGTGACCAAAACTGCAGTTCATCGACTGGCCGCTAAAGACTGGCTCCAAAATGGAGTCAGTCCCATAGACTCCCCATGTTAAAATGCCTAACTTTACAGCAGAAAAAAATATGTTTACAGCCTGGTACAGAAAGTGGTTTTGGTCTATATAGCTAATTTTGCCCTTCATGACAACTGTGAAGGGGGGGAATTTTTTTATAACTCATTCGTTTAAATTATATTAAGCCTTAAAGTTCTGCATAATTAAGGGCGTGGCCACTTGAGTGACAGGTGGATTGCCGCTGCTGTCACTACCGTCGAGCTAGGTGGGTGTGGTTTCAGCAACCTGCTCCCGCCTCTTTGCCCGTTTTCGATAATCCAGAAGTGACGCGCTGCCAAGATGGCGACAGCCGGCTCCGCCAACTTTGAGCTTCAAAAACGCTCTTCAGAAACCTACGGGTGACGTCACGGACACTACGTCCATGTTTTTATAGAGTCTATGGTTGAAACAAAGTAAAGTGAAAGTAATTTTTATTAAATTACTCTAAATGTCTCTGTTTATGTTTTTTTTTTTTCATTCTATGAAGAATTCATCAAACTGATTCAAACTCCTAAGTTTTTTTTTTTTTTTGAACGATTCATTAAAATAATTGTCTCATACAGGTAATTTGTTTGTGAATAAAACTACAGTGCCGTCTTGCCCTGTTTTTTTTTATCCTTAAAGGGCACCTATTATGCAAAATCCACTTTTGCAAGGTGTTTAGACAGAAATGTGTGTTGGAATTGTGTGTACACAGCCATCTCAGAATTATAAAAATCCATTCAGTCTTTTTTTTTAATCTTCACAAAACTAAACCAGGCTTAAAAAATGTTTGCAGTTTGGATCCTGTCTTCAATATGGCATCATATTTCGGTAGCCCCGCCCACTGCTATTGAATTACAGGCGCATATATCCTCAGCTCTCAGTAAGCTTGTTCAAGATGCATCGGCGCTGCGCAGAACGATTGGTGTGTGACATTAAATTACTCTTTATGCTTCTGAATTGCTCTCGCGGTACTTTGATGTCATACACCGATCGTTCTGTGCAGCGCCGATGCATCTCGAACAAGCCTTGTGTGTTTTGCCATGTCCGCCATTTTGTCTGCGTGTGATCGGCTGTGTCGCATCCATCGTTACAAAGTGGCTGTGAAAAACTATACAAGTACATAAATGATTCAAACGACCATTCCGAGACATTCTGGTTCATTCGCATGATTGTTTCTTCTGCTGTCCGGTTCATACATGTACGGCTGAATACCGGTCCTCTCACTCTCACTCATGTTGCTTCTCCTCTCTGTTTATTGCCCATTGCCATACGCAAAGCAGAGACATCTAGGCTCCTCCCCCTTCTGGAGTCGGGCGGGAAGTTGCAGCTGATTTTCATGTAAGGGAACACACCCCTGAAAGAGCACTTTTTAGACCCGTCCCAAAAATGACACTTTTCAATACGTTATAATAAACAATCTGTGTGGCATTTTGAGCTGAAACTTTACAGGCACATTCAGGAGAGCTATAAGATTAATATAAGGCCTACATCTTGTAAAAAGGGGCATAATAGGTGCCCTTTAAAAAAAGAATTGCTCATGAAAGTCATTTGTTAAGTAGGTAAAATTCTTTATTTTTGCTTTTTATTTATTTTAAAAAGGAACAATGTACATACACATTCAGATAATTGTAAATAATTGTAGCCAAAAGTCATTTTCATTGACATTTCGCTGATGTTGTTAGGCCAAAAATAGAAAGAAACAAAAGAGAAAAAAAGAAAGAAATAATCTTCAAATTCACATTCAATTCTGACTCCAAACTAGGGGTTGCACCGACTAATTGACTAGTAGTCGACTTTAGTGCTCTGCCATGACGCTTTAAGCTTGACGTCGACTAGTCGCTGGTCTTAGAGGGCGCAACAGGATAAGAAATCTTTGAAGGACTTCCACATTTACGCTCTGTTTCCAAACAGTTTAAATGACAAATAAATGCATACTCTGAAAGCGCTCCACAAGACATGTGTGATTATATTACTGGATGCTCGATATTGAACAGAAGAATGCATGTTTTAAACAGCTTATTGTACAGGTAAGTTAATCGCCGTTCTAATCTAATGCTCTGCTGCACTGTAACTCACACACATAGGCTACAGACAGTAGTGTACATCTCGCGCACAGAATCATTCAGCGCGGAAATGTATTGTCAACACTGTTCTGTGATTTCTCAATAAAATAGATTAGAAACTGAAAAGTTCAAGCATATATTTCTTAATAACTAAATTCCACAGCTTCACTACTAGTAGAGAGACGCTGCCAGGTAGAATTAATTCACACACACAATCGCTCTCACTAATGCATTCATATAAATGTAATCTTTACTGTGCTACTTTATCTGTATCTTATTTAGAATGAGCAGAAATCTGTGAGAAATATAACGACCCAAAGACAAAAGAACTGATAAAAAAGCTGTTATAGGAGCAACAGCCATGTGGGCAGCGCTGTGTCATATGCCATAGCTGTGCACAAGGTGTTTGTCACAGCTCCAGACTTATTTGTTCATTAATGACGTCATCGGTGACTAGTCGACTTCGACTTGACTTTCATCACATAAAAGTCGACTTCAAAAAATCAGAAGTCATTCAACCCCTACTCCAAACTATTGTACTAATAATAGTATACTACTAATATATAATTAGTATGTGTATTTCCTTCTTCAATTAAGGATTCGTCATACTGATACAAACGTGGTAAAAGTTTGTGATTTGTTTTTCCAAATTTTAATTTTTTTAATGATTCATTTAAAGAATTGTCTCATACAAGTAATTTATTCGTGAATCAAATTACACTTTTTAGAAATACCTGTTGTTATTTTTTTTCACCATTGAAATGTAAATGTACCTGAGTTTTTATCATTTTTTATCAGCAGTCTTTTATGTTATGTAAAAAAAAAAGAAAAGAAAAAAACTTCAAAATGGCTTTTCATCACATCACATTTAATTCAGACTCCAAACCTGTGAAATTATGTTGTTTTATTCCCAAACTTAGACTAGTTAAAAAGTTAGACTAAAAGCCAGCCTACTTTTATCACTTTGCATGTTCATATTTACACAAACATCGTTTTTATGAGCATTGTTTGAGTATTGTCATACCAGTCGATTAGTACTCTGCTTGTTGATGGACTTGTTTTGTAAGCTGTTTGTGTGTTCTTGAGAACTGGTCATCAGCCATATTCCACCCATAATAACAGCAGGCACATGTGATTTACACCAATGAATGTTCCTCTGTGCTCTTGGACAGTAAAGTTTGCAGGGCTGTGAGAAGTTTGCTTATTTCAGGCTCTGCTGCCGTCCCAGGAGGTCTACCATTGGCTGATTGTAGTCTGCTACCTCTCAGCATGTTATGATGGATGATGGTATTGTTATTCAGCATTTCTCCTGCATGCTTTTCTGCCAAAAGCCCGTCTCCTCAGATGCCCATTGTTTTCCATCCTCAGCAAGAGTCACCTCTATGCCATGGAAATAAATGAGAGATAACAAAATTAAGACATTAATTACAGAGTTTATCTCAGGTAAAACTGCACCAAGAGATGACTTAAGCGAGCATCCATCATGGGTGTAGTTCTTGTGTGTTGCCGGGTCAGCAGACAGGGGTCAGCATGAGAGATGAATTATACATCACTGCTTACTTTATACTACTATAAACGCCCAGAATGATAGACGGCCATGTGCTCTGTCTTTTCATTTCATGACTTTGCTCAGGAGACTGGTGTTCCTTTTTCCCTAGCTAATTTCGGCTGTTTTTCATCTGCAATGTTCCTCTTTGTTCTTGCTGAGCATAACCTATTTCCCCTACAGTGCACCTGTGCAATGATATATATATACTGTATAATGCAGTTTATAATGCAATGATTTTAATACAACGTTTCTGTGATGTTAAATGTTATGGTTGGAAAATATTATTGTCCACCAAATCAAATCATGTGGTTTCACCAACATGCATAAAAATATCAAATAATTTGACTTTATATGATGAAGGCATGGTTAGCTCAGGTAGTAAAATGTTATATTTATGTGAATACATGTAAAATTAGTATTATATTTATTTATTATATTTATGAATAATTTTACATAGTATTTGTAAACTTACTAAAAAATATATTTAATTAATACACCTTGATACAGCTTGAACATTAAAAAATATATATACATTATTTTTTGTAGTTATACCATAGCATTTTAGATAAACTTTTGTTGACAATTTCTTCAAAATTAATTTTTCCTTTTTTTATCATGATATTACAGTATCTGTCAGTGACACTTGATAATCCCAACCACCCCAACGCAACAGCATTGTTTTTGTGTAACTGTCCTAAATAATATTAACATATTTTATATGAATTTTATTTATTTTTTTAAATTATATTATATTATAATAAAACTGTAATATATTTTTTTCTAATTATTACAAATATTTGAAGATGTGGTCCGTCAAATAAAATCATGTGGAAACATGCAGAAAAACAGACCTTCTCATATGACAAGGCAAGGTTAGTTAAGATTGTAAAATGTCATGTGGTCCGAATCTCCAAAAACATAATGATAATTATAAATGATACGTTTTTATTATTAACAATTTATTTGAATTAAATTTTACGTAAACTCTTTGATATCAATAATATTATGAATATTTGTAAAAATACTTTTACATTTTTAAATACCTTTTTAAAAATATCTCTAAAAAATCTTTTTGAAAAAGAAAAATCAGATGTGAACGCTGTACTCAAGGTGCATAAACAATGGCATTTAGAATCCATTTAGAATTGTTGACAATGTCACAAAGTTTTTGAAAGTTTATATTTTCCCTTTATTTTATCATGAACACTCTTACAGTAGCTCTTTGTCATTGACCTTTGAGTGTCCCAACCAGCCCAATGGTGTGAGAGTGAGGAGGGACTGAACAACCAATGACAGATGGGTAAAATCAGTTTGACACACTTTAAGGTCTAGTCTTGTTCTTCTAGCCTGCACCTTTATTTGTTCTGATATCCCTTTTTTAGAGGGTCTGACAGGGGTTGTCAGGCCCAGACAAGATGTCACTGTTTGCAGTAGGGATTTCCATCCATCTGCATTTGAGAGGTAAACTAAGTCATGTTTAATATAAGTTAGCATTATCAGCACAGAATACCACTTATTTTTTTGTTTAAGATAAGCATGTCACCACTTTTCATCTTATGTGGGACGCTTGTGTAAGTAATCGTGTGGGAGGCATTATGTTTATATTAAAATCCGCCCTCTATAAAAGAATGTGGAAAAGTCATAAGACTGCCACAGTGGAGGAGAAGAATTTAATAAAATTTCATCAAGAATCATTAGCGCTAATGTATTTATGGAACATTTACGGGGGAAAAAAACGCACGGCTAAATGTGATAATTGTATGCCAAATGTGTATCATGTCAACACAAATATGCACATATCTGTTTGGATAATGACCTACGAATACTCGGGCAAAACAAAGAATGAAGTAAATAAAATTGTATGTGTATGTGTGTATTATGTATTTGTATTTATATATATATACATATAAATATATACAGTACACACACATATATTATGTAAACACAAACTTTTATTTTAGATGCGATTAATCAAGAATAATCGATTCGACAGCCCTATATATTTAAAATTAGACCATTACAACTGTCCTACAGTTGTGGCGTCATTTCCACTAATTAACATTTTTTGTGACTAGTAATTTTTTCCCAAAAAATTTGTTGCACTTGTTCACCAAGAAGACAAGAGTGTCAGTGAAGAGCTTGATATTTTTTGTTAAGTTTCTGCATTCCAGAATTCCAACCAAATTGTCCTTTCTGCATTTTCTTATATGATGTCTTGTGTTTAACAGCATTCTGTGGTAGAAATGGTGGTGGAGATGACAATTTTAACATTTTTGGACTAAACTCCTGTTTTGCTGAGGATAATTTCAGAGTTATTTATGCGTATATGCTAAATACACATAATTAGATAATATTTTCACAATTTTTGGGTAATTATGTAAAATTACAGATTGACTGGAAACAAACATATTCTATTTAAATGTGATGTTCACGCATCATGTCTGCTCTCCCTGCTGTTATCCATGCTAGGCTGCATGATAATACTGAAGGACCTTATGTATGGATGCCGTGACGTTGTATCCATATAGGTAGACATGGATCAGCTAAGAGTCAGCTGATGCGAGCTTGTCTAATGTGCCCTGCCAGAGCTAACGCTACGCTTGATGATTATTTGACCAAAGTGAGAAATCTCTTTGTTGGCGAGTAGATTTGTGCAGGATTGCAGGCAATTGTGATTATTGGGAAATCCTTGATTTGTTGGCACAGATGGATGCAGAATCTCTGGTTTCCTGTCAGCAGCTGTATATCGGCGCTGTAATGACAGACTCCAGAATCAGTCTTGGGTGGCAGCAGGTAAATAATTAATGAATGCACATTATGCCTTTATTCATATTAAACTACTCTAATGTACAGTGGGATATCGCCAATATGTCTGTGTGGCATTCTTGATGGCTTGTCAGATCAAAAGTGTACGTCTGTGATGGACGGGGATTGTGTGTAAAACATCTCACAAACTCTTGGCTGAATGATTGATTCTTCAGGCAGATGAGAAAGTGTCCACGGGTAGCTATTGGTCTTCTGTGACATTACCGCATTGGAACGGTATGTTTGGCCGCGCGGGTCATTGTGCCCATTGATCACGGCTGACATTTGAAGGCCATAGTCCCACATTTCCAAGG
>NW_015505412.1:2822776-2824261 GCF_001515645.1 Sinocyclocheilus grahami
AAAAATGTCAACAATTCTGTGTTTTTCTGTCAATATGGGGTGCTGTGTGTACATTAATGAGGAAAAAAAATTAACTTAAATGATTTTAGCAAATGGCTGCAATATAACAAAGAGTGAAAAATTTAAGGGGGTCTGAATACTTTCCGTACCCACTGTATATTATATAAACACAAACTTTTATTTTAGATGCGATTAATCAAGAATAATCGATTCGACAGCCCTATATATTCAAAATTAGACCATTACAACTGTCCTACAGTTGTGGCGTCATTTCCACTAATTAACATTTTTTGTGACTAGTAATTTTTTCCCCAAAAATTTGTTGCACTTGTTCACCAAGAAGACAAGAGTGTCAGTGAAGAGCTTGATATTTTTTGTTAAGTTTCTGCATTCCAGAATTCCAACCAAATTGTCCTTTCTGCATTTTCTTATATGATGTCTTGTGTTTAACAGCATTCTGTGGTAGAAATGGTGGTGGAGATGACAATTTTAACATTTTTGGACTAAACTCCTGTTTTGCTGAGGATAATTTCAGAGTTATTTATGCGTATATGCTAAATACACATAATTAGATAATATTTTCAAAATTTTTGGGTAATTATGTAAAATTACAGATTGACTGGAAACAAACATATTCTATTTAAATGTGATGTTCACACATCATGTCTGCTCTCCCTGCTGTTATCCATGCTAGGCTGCATGATAATACTGAAGGACCTTATGTATGGATGCCGTGACGTTGTATCCATATAGGTAGACATGGATCAGCTAAGAGTCAGCTGATGCGAGCTTGTCTAATGTGCCCTGCCAGAGCTAACGCTACGCTTGATGATTATTTGACCAAAGTGAGAAATCTCTTTGTTGGCGAGTAGATTTGTGCAGGATTGCAGGCAATTGTGATTATTGGGAAATCCTTGATTTGTTGGCACAGATGGATGCAGAATCTCTGGTTTCCTGTCAGCAGCTGTATATCGGCGCTGTAATGACAGACTCCAGAATCAGTCTTGGGTGGCAGCAGGTAAATAATTAATGAATGCACATTATGCCTTTATTCATATTAAACTACTCTAATGTACAGTGGGATATCGCCAATATGTCTGTGTGGCATTCTTGATGGCTTGTCAGATCAAAAGTGTACGTCTGTGATGGACGGGGATTGTGTGTAAACCATCTCACACAAACTCTTGGCTGAATGAGTGATTCTTCAGGCAGATGAGAAAGTGTCCACGGGTAGCTATTGGTCTTCTGTGACATTACCGCATTGGAACGGTATGTTTGGCCGCACGGGTCATTGGGCCCATTGATCACGCCTGGCATTTGAAGGACATAGTGCCACTTTTCCAAGGTGTGCTTGATAGCTTTCACCTGGGACGGAATGCATTGAGCAGCTAACTTCACACTTTTTTAGCTGGGGTGCTGATATGTCAGGGAACCAACTGTATTGACAGGTCAAACTAGGAAGAGTCTGTTCACAAGCACTCGCTC
>NW_015505412.1:2824891-2871370 GCF_001515645.1 Sinocyclocheilus grahami
CAAAGCTTGACAGTTATTATTACCTCTTCATTGGTCGACATTTTAGTCCATAATGTTACATAGTTTTGATACGGTTTTATGTCTGATGATCGTGTTAGATTTCATGTGGAAGCAGCTGTTGTTTTCGGTTTCTTAGCTTGTGTTTTTTGGAAATTCTGTACAGAAGATGTGTACTAGCACCCCCTACAGTATAACAATGAAAACACGGATTCTAGGAGCACAATTATAGCTAAAATATATTTCGACTTTTTCTAAGTATAAGTCAAGTATACTTAAATGTCATTTTAAGTAGATTTCTGAGAAGTACATACAAAGTAGACTAAAAGTATACTTTCCTATTTTTAGTTTAAAAGTATACCAATAGCACACTTGAATAAACTTCTTTCGTAAGGGTTATCAGAATCTTTCACGCTGTGTTCTGCCGATTCTTCAGGGACTCTTCATTGGTCAGATGCACATGGTTGTCAAAAACCTGTGACAGGTTTAATAAGGTGGTAAGAATTAAAGTTGATGCAGTTGATTTATCATATGGAGCACATTAAAGGAATATTCTGGGTTCAGTACAGGTTAAACTCAATTCACAGCATTTGTGGTGTTAATGTTTTATTAACTGGTCAGTCATTTCCTGTGTTTAATTTTTCTTCCTTGGCAGAAATCAAGGTTATAGTGAGGTCAGTGTTATTGTTAACTAAAACTATTTAAAACAGTTTTAACAAGCTGAAATAAAATAAATGTTGCCTTGGCAGCCAACTTAAAATAATTACTTTAGAATGACTAAAACGCTAAATAGAAATATAAAAAGTGCAAAAAAAACAAAACTAAAATGAAAAACACACAAATTAAAAGCGAATTTAAAATATTAATAATTCTACAAAAGAAAAACATAATACTAAAATAACACCTAGTGAGGCACTTACAATCAAAGGGATTGGAGACCATTTTTGAAAGATTTAAATACAGAAATGTGAAGCTTATTTTAGAACACCACTTGCATTAATTATTTGATCTTAGTTGATCTACAAAGTCATTTAAATCATTATTTTACAGTTGTCACACATCGGCTTCTGTGGCGGAACGAGGAGAAGAGGAGACACAGGAGTAAACTCAAACGGTCTTTAATCTTCTGATTCAGGGAAACACAGGGCAGGCAGACACATGTAGCAGATGGACGAATAATACCAGACAAAGAACTTTGAACAAAACACTCCTTAAGAATACAACACAATCAGGGGAAGATGAGACGAGACTCAAATTGGAAAATCAGGGAGCAGGAACTGGAAAAACAAAAATAGGGGCATGGAAACACAAGAGGGAAAACAAAACAGGAACAAGTCTGACATTACTCCGTAACAATTCCACCGGGGGGGGGGGGGGGCCCGGGGGGGGGGGGCGGGGCCCAAAAAAAAATATTGGGGAGAATATCCATAGTGGCCCTCCATAGGCCTAACTTGGGAACAGTGCCTCTCCCTGGGCTTGGCTTGGGAACTGGATCCCTTTCTGTGCTACACTCGGGGACTAGAGCTCTCTGGGCTAAACTCGGGGACTGGAGCCCTCTCTGGGCTAGACTAGGGGACTGGAGCCCTCTCTGGGCTAGACTCGGGAACAGGAGCCCGCCCTGGGCTAAACTCGGGAACAGGAGCCGACACTGGAGCGAGCTCCGAGGCTATGATAAGGGCGGAAAACGGTCTTTCTCCTCATCCTCCTCTTTTGATTAGAGTACATTGGCACGGCCGTCGGGCTGGAGAGAGCCACGGCCGGTGGGCTTGACATCGGTGCGGACAGCAGGCTTGACTGTGGAACGGCCGGCAGGCATGATGGAAGAGCGGACGGCGGACTTGACGGTGGGCTGGTTCTGGCCCGGTGTTACGGCCCATAACCATTTTAAGGCTCGTTAATTCAAACCATCCAATAAAAGGACACAGGCCTAACATGTTAAAAAGAATCACAACACCTGATGTGAATTTCAAGACACCTCCATTTAATTAACTCGCAGAGTTCAACTCGCATCTCCAGCAAATAATGTGCAACAACTTACAAAGAATATTTCATAAACAATCTAATAAATAACAGAATAATCAGATCACGGGTAGGAAAGCTAGGGAAACAGACTCCTGACTACCCCTGTTCTCAGAGTAGACTTCTTACCTGACTCCCGAAATAAAAATAAGAACTGGTGAGTCTTCCGGACCCCTGCTTCCCTCGCTCTGTTCTTACCAAATAAAAAACGTGAATTAATAAATAAATGCACTACCAGCTACTGATAAATAAGAAAATAGATCACATATCAGAACCCAAATTTACAAGTTACACCCAAGCTTAAAGAAAAACAAAAAAACAAAATAGCCTCAAAGAGGCGATGAGAGAGACGCTTGCGAGAACAATGGGAAACGGAGCAGCAGAGAGAGACGCCATTGTCGCCTCGCAGCCTATTTATCCGGAATCCTGGATGACGTCACGCGACTCACGGAATGGGAAACACCCACAACGCCACCTATGGGCTTAGAATACAAGTGTCACACAGATACACGTAACACCCGGATACTCCCCAGACACCGGGGCGTACTCGAAGGGGAGATCTCGGCGAGCTAAGGCGGAGAACCGAGCAGCTATTTCCATCACCACGGGGAGAAACAAACAGGAAACAATACTTTTCAAAAAACGGAAAACAAACAAGGGGAGAGGGGGCACCACTTACTGTTCTGTTTTGGTCGAGTCTTCTGTCACGCATCGGCTACTGTGGAGGAACGAGGAGACACAGGAGTAAACTCAAAAACACAGTCTTTAATCTCCTGATTTGGGGAAACACAGGGCAGGCAGACACACACGTAGCACATGGACGAATAATACCAGACAAAGAACTTAGAGAAAAACACTCCTTAAGAATACAACACAATCAGGGGAAGACGAGACACATCTGGAATCAAATTGGAAACAATCAGGGAGCAGGAACAGGAAAACCAAATAAGGGCATGGAAACACAAGAGGGAAAACAACAAAACGGGAACACAAGTCTGACAACAGTGTTTTTTTAAGTTTTAATATTGTCATCGCAATGAAATTTAATATTACTGTCCACAGAAAAGGTTAATAAGCAATTATGTAGCATGCATATTGTTTATGTCTTGTGTCTGTACTATTGAAACTATTGTATCCTTTTACATCCATTTTAAGTGCCTCACTGTAACCCAAAGTTTTTTGTTTTTTTTAAAGAAACAAAGGACACTATGCAAGTTGACATTCATTTTGGTGGTAATCAACATTACGGCATAAACTCTATCAAATGAGCTTAACTTGTACTGAACTGTAGTATTCCTTTAAGATACTTCTTCTTTTGGTTATTATTTCTCTTGTGTTTTTTATTCTTTACAAAGCGCATTAGCCTCAAGCATGGTTACTCTGTTGACAGAAATTGTCAGCAACCATACCAGAACCGTACCAGAGTGATTTTCACAATGCATCACGTAGGTTGAATTTGGAATTTGGTTGAAGTAGATTTTAGTTTGAAATAAAAATGTGGCGGGGAACTTTGGAACTTGTTTTCTCAATGGCACCCTATTTATTAGGACACGTTGGCAATCCAAGGCCGTGATCTTGCCCTGGGCATGGAGCTTTGTTTGTGGGGAGTCTTCATTGCATGTAATTTAACTTATCAAAGCTGTGACTCTGGTTCGTTGCCGGAAGACATTTGAATCTGTGTGGCCAAAGGTCAGGGATGAAAATTTGCTCCTTAAGGGAAGAATATGCTGGTTTATACGATGGATGCAGTTATGAAAATGCCTTCCTGGTGGCATGCCTGAGGGACTGTCTCTGTGCTTTTTTGAAATGCAAATATGTATAAAAGGAAATTGGTAAATGTGCTGTGGAACACTCAATTATCAGTCTTTGAAAAAATCTATGCATCTTAGTCATGTTTACTTTCCATTTGTAGTGCATTTATCATCTGCAGTAATGTAGATGAATCTATCAAACTGTGTTCTTGTGGACTCACAACATTTTTAATAAAACTTCTTCAAACTTTTAAAATCTTTGATTGGACTTATGTATCTGGCTCAGGGAAGCTTCAAGATATAGTTCACCCAAAAAGGACAAATTGCTGAAAATGTACTCACCCTGAGGCCATCCAAGATGTAGATGTGTTTGTCTGTTCATCTGAACAGATTTGGAGAAATGTAGCATTACATCATCTGCTCACCAATGGCTCTTCTGCAGTGCTGTCAGAATGAGAGTCAAAACAGCTGATAAAAACACCACTACAATACACAAGTAATCCACAAGACTGTTCATCCTATTTCTGTTTATGGTCGATCCATTTGAGAATTGGCTTCTTGATGCAATATCATTATCAGAAGTATCAGCACTTAAAGATTGATTTCTACCATTTTCTCTTCTCAACTCTCTGAGAAACCGTGAAGAGCGGCTTTGCATTAACAGGAAAAATCTCTGGCAGCCTCAAGTGCCATCATATCTTGCTAACAGGTTGAAATTGTAGATTATTACATGAACCTCTGAACATGATTTTGATCAAACTCTCGCCCATCTCAAACTTCCTCTCATTGCTTCAATTGCAACCTGCCAGTGAAAACGAAGTCTCTATCTAGAAAGCCATGCTCTTAATGAATTATTAATCAGAAATCCGTAATATTATGCAGAAAATAAAATGTTTTGAGTCTCATTGCAATTTGCCATGCAGTTCAGAAGTTCCCTCTTAATTGTGCCTTCCAGTCTGATGGCTGGATATGGTACTTCACATCTCGAGTAATCCCATCTGGATGTCCCTGCCTGACAGGATGGGGCATGCAGCTGCATTTGTAATGTTGCATATCCAGCTTCTCTTTGCTCCCCGAATATTACTGGTCCTCATTTATTTCACTCTCTCACTGTTAAAGAGCTGGAGGTCGGGAAGGGAATTATTTGGTTTGAGTAGACTTTTTTTAACTCTCCATTCCTCATGACTGCCATGTTTTTGTTTTTTTTTGGTAGATATTTTATGTTGTCTGTTTACAAAATAATACAAAATGTTTACAGAAATATTTATATTGTTATATTATTTGCATAAGCTGTATTTTTATTTAAGTTTATTGTTAAATTGCCATATACAGTGTTTTAATTTAAAATACTATATAAAAATAACATATTATATATACTTTGAATCTCATTCATACAGATTTTTAAGGCTGCATTTATTTGATAAAGGATACATTGAAAACTGTAATATTGTGAAATACTGTTATAATTTTATATAGATAGATGTGTGTGTGTGTGTGTGTGTGTGTATATATTTCAATCATGACAACTCTCGGAAGATTTAACATGTTGATGGATATGACAATGTTAATGTATTTGGTCTTGGCGGGATAGATCTGCTACACTGCTGCTGAATTGCTGCTGCTGTTGGTTATTGCTGTAGTTGTACATTATTGCTGCTGCTGCAAGCAAGTACAGGAACTTGCTACTGCCAATGCATATGGCAATACGTTGCCGTGAGTATTTAAGACATACTGCTGCTGCACAAATTGCATATAAAATAACCCCTAGCTGATCTATACAGGTGGAAGGTGGAGGGTTTCAGAGAAACTCTAAAAGCGCGCTGCAGGAATCTCAAGTGAATGCTAGCCAGCCATATAATTGCAAGGCAGTAAGCTCATTGGCTACATATGCAGCATGAACCAATCAGCTTGTGCCAAGTCGTTTAACTCTCTGAATATCATCAGTTACATTAACAACCCTGACTGAACTATATATGTATATGCCCTTACTGTCACTATTGATCAATTTAATGCATTCTTGCTGAATAAAAGTATTAACTTCTTTCAAAAAATAATTAAAAAAAAATCTTACCTCCCAGTATGTTCAGTCTTTTATCAGTTCTAAATAAAAATTTAAAACTGATAAATATTGCTGTTACCACATCAAGGTTTTGAACCCCTTATTTAAAACTGATAAATATTGCTGTTACCACATCAAGGTTTTGAACCCCTTCAAAAAAGTGCATGACTAGTTTCTCCACATTTTCTTTGTCTGAATATAGACAAAGCAACAAATCAGTCTCTTCTTGTAAGTACTTTCCTGCACCAAAGTCATTGTCATTTTATTTCGAGCATCCAACACTAACCAGGATATGAGCAATTACCACAGATCCGCGTGAACTTTCGCTAGCTCCTGTCCCGTTACGTCCAAGACCGCTAATTACTTTCACATCTGAAACTCAGTCGTCCGAGGGCTCATTTCATAACCGCCACGAAAGGGTGGGCTGACTCCTGGGGAGGGGGAAATTGATTTTCCTGTCAGAAAGGGCGTTATGATAGGAAATCTAGCTCGCCGTGGCTGGAGACACCTGCTCTCTCAATGGCAACTCTCCAGGGAGCGGAATCTAAATTAAACAGTTTTAAAGTGTCAGTACAAGGATTAAGGCCCTCAAGGGGCCACCTTGGCTGGGTGCTGCCTGCTCCGTCATGCCTGTGTTAATTTGCGAGGGTGGCATATCAGGGCCGGGGTAAAAACGGAGCTGTCAGTGCTCCGGGCATAATCACAGGGAGAAGATTTTCTAAACTCGGCCCTAAAGGCCACCTGTTCTTGCAGCTAGCAGAAAAGTGCCGCTCTCGGCCTCTGATTGAACATGCTGTCCGAGCACAGCATCGATTGGACAGAAAAATGGATGGGCCGTGGGAGGCGTGCGGGAGGACGGTTTGGACAACACAAACACCAAGGTGACAGGAGGGTGCGTTGGGGGCCACGGCATGTAAGGATACGAGACAGTGAGAAATGAGCCATGTTGGGCGGCCCATTGCCTTTCACTCACCGATTTAAATGGAAAAAATGTTCCGCCTGACCATTTGCAACCACCTCGTTTGTTGTACAGAAACACCTCCAGCTGATGGTCATTTGGCGGCATTCTATCGCTGTTTTCCTGCCATAAGTGGTCCGCGCAGCAGTTCAAACAAAATGAAACACATTTGTCACTCGCTCGCACATAATGTCAGCGGCGGGTCGGAGTGTTAACTACCACCGAGTTTTTTTTTTTTAACAAGAAAGAGATGCCCTCCTGCCCTGGTCTCGGAGTTGGAGTGGAGGGATGGAGGCTCTCTGGAGGTTGAAAGTTCAGCTTGGATAATCAGTGGATCGAGGAGCTCATTTCGAGGTGGCAGCGGCGGTTTTTGGCAGTCTGTGTTCGCGCAGGGCACTGAATTGAATGGAAATGAAGAGTGATTAATTCTCTCTAGTGGAGGCTGCTGGATCCTTGACAGTCAGGCTGTTTGAAGAGCATGAGATACTGAAAATGAAAGAAAGGCGAGTGGGGACTAAGCCCACCGTTTCTTCAGATAGCAAGAAACAGTGTAGGTTAGCAGGCGTGAGGTAATGCACAATGTCAGAGAGGGTCTCAGAAGGGAGTATTTATGAGTTTTCATTTGTAATACGCTTGACATAATTCTGGAATTTAGGTTGCCATTTGTTTGGAAAATTAGGTGAAATAAAGGCTTAGTTGTACGGTGATCTAGCCTAGTGTGATGAAATATGAATATCTTGGTGATACTTTACAATAAGGTTCCATTTATTAACATTTGTAACTATACATAAATTAATATGAACTAACAATGAAAAATACTTCTAAAGCATTTATTAATCATTAATGTACATTTCAAACATATATGAATAGATAGATTATTATAAACAAGTCCTGTCACCTTTCAAACTAAATCAAGTCACCTTTATTTATACAGATTGTTTCAAAGCAGCCACTGTAATAAGCAGGAAAATAACAATCAGTGATGCAAACTTCTTCAAATATGAGACAGATTCATCTTCTGCTGGAAAGCAGCTCAGTTTAGTTCAGTGTTGATTCAGTTCAGTTTAATAACTGTATTAAAAAAGTCCATTCATTATTAAATAGTTCAATTCAGCTGTATAAGCAGCTGTACAGTAATGAGACGAAGTTGATTCAGCTATAAAGCAGCTCTACAGAAGAAAGAAGAATAGTGTCATCATCCAGCTCAATTAAGTACAAGTTTTGTTCTCATCCGATGGTGTCAGTGCTGTCAAATCAATAATATTACTAAATATTAAAGGGATAGTTCACCCAGTTGTCAAAAGCCATTGACTTTCATAGTATTTTTTTCTGCTCAACAGAAGAAAGAAACTTAATGTAAACTTAAAGTAAATGATGACAGCATTTTCATTTTGGGGGTGAAATATCTCTTTAAATAAGTACCCCTGTTAAGAAGTTAGTAAGAACCCAAACTTCATCAGCTGGCAGAAATGGAGAAAAATCCTTGGGAGAAATAAAGATTAATAAATACTGTTACAAACGCATTGCTCTTTGATAATGTTACTTAAGTAACTTTAGCAAATGGGACCTTATTGTAAAGTGTTATCAATATCTTTAAGGAAATGTGTGTTGAAAATGGTACAAGGGCATATTAAATAGAATATAGCGTTGCACATGTATTTACCTTCTTGCCTCATTCAGCAGTGAAGAAGGAAATTTGTGGAAACTGCTCCGCAAAGCCACCGGTTCTAATGGAAAGAATGCACATTACATTAATCTGACTAATGATCTATCACATTGAATAAATAAATCTACAAGAGCAATAATGTATTTTAATAAGAAATGCTAAAGGCCATTTAAATGAAAAATTACCTCTCAAAACTGTTAAACCACAGAATAAATCATATATTCAAAAATTGTTGACAAAGGGAGCCATTTAAGGCTGATTTTAATAATTGATCATGTGGAAGTGATTTAAGAGATGCTAGCTTAATCGAAAGACAAAAGGGTCTGATGCATCTGTGTATGGCTCTGAGCTTTTGTTTGGTTAATCTTATGTATATGATCTGCCACATTAATCTAACGCTCGTTGTGATGGTTTGATAGACAGTCTAGTTAATGGTTGAACTATTTAAAGACTATAAATCACTGATGTTGTTTCTGTAGCCTGTTGCCAGTTTCGAGCTAAATAACATGCAGCCTGTTGCGTGTTGTGAAATGTCAGATTTTAAATCACGCGATTGACTCCAGAAAGCTCATAAAATGGCATAAATGGAGCAGCTGTAATTTTCAGTAATTAACTGGGTAATTTCCTCCCCTTTCGCCTTTAGTTTCAAAAAGAAGTTGCACTGCGAGGCAACAGTGTTGCAGCTAATTTGTCATTCTTCTTTAGCCACTCTGCATTTGCACTTGTGTCATCTGTCTGTGCAATCTGCTAGTAATTTGGAAATGAAAGAGCAGCTGTCCTGAAAGGAGACTGAGAATGGCTTTTTTTTCTTTTCTTTTTTTTTGAAGTGGACAATAGTTCCTGTGAAGCCACATCTCCAAATTCTCTATGCAGCAATCCAAAGGATCTGACCATCTTGTGGCCTAGAATGAAACTGCCTAATTGAATTGCTTACTTAATAGCCAAATTAATCAAGCTTTCATCTACTACTGCTGTGGTACATTGACAAAGCACCATCAGGTTCCTGTCTGAATGTTTATTACCCACCACAATACACTGTGTGATTTTAAAAGCACTTGCTGTTTTAATGGCTCTTGTTTTGTTTTATAGTTGAGGAAAGCACAGCAGATACGACTTTCCTGTCCTTGTCACTTCATTCGTGATGTTCTTTTTTATACCTGTAAATAAAGATTCTCAAGATTCAATAAAGGCAGCTTTTTACTTAACCCATTGAGAAGTGTTGTTAGGCCCTGTGTGTAGAGGTTATTGTGAAGTAAACAGCATTTAGATGACTAATCATCCGACAACTCACTATTACAATGAAGTCAAGAGTATATATATATATATATATATATATATATATATATATATATATATATATATCAGCAGTGCATTAGCTAACATGCTAACAACATGCTGTTTTACAAGTTGTAAATTTGTCACCTTAAAATTTATTTAAAACTTAAAACAGTGTATTTAATTGATATCTAAAATGTTTTATACATTGTTTACATTTTTGCATAGCATTTTTTTAAAAAATGGATTACATTCATTGGCCCATATGCAAACTATCCAATGACATTTTTACCTAGATTGGCAAAAGAATAAAGGAAAGCAATTTGTTAATACTTGCAATATTTGTTAATTTATTTATTGTTACTACATAATTATATTACATTACATTAAGTCATTTAGCAGACGCTTTTATCCAAAGTGACTTACAAATGAGGACAATGGAAGCAGTCAAAACTAACAAAAGAGCAATGATATACAAGTGCTATTACAAGTCTCAGTTAGCTTAACGCAGTACACGTAGCTAGTTTTTAAAAAATTATATAATAAATAAGAAAAGAAAAAAAAAACATTTTTAATAAAAAAGAAAACAGATAGAATAGAAAAAGAATAGAGCAAGTTTTTTTAAGAAAACAAGCAGTTAGTAAATGAATAGTGTGCAAGTCTAAAAGGGGCAAGTTTTTTTTTTAAAGAATAGAATTAGAATAGAGAGTGCTATAGTTAGAGGGTCAAATAAAGATGGAGGAGATGTATTTTTAGCTGATTCTTGAAGATGGCTAAGGACTTAGCTGCTCGGATTGAGTTCCACCAGGATGCAACATTTAATTTACAAGTCCGTAAAAGTGATTTTGTGCCTCTTTGGGATGGCACAATAAAGCGACGTTCACTTGCAGAACGCAATGTAGAAGGTACATAACTCTGAAGTAATGAATTTAGGTAAAGGGGTGCAGAGCCAGTGGTGGTTTTGTAGGCAAACATTAATGCGTTGAATTTTATGCGAGCAGCTATCCAGTGCAAATTGATAAACAGAGGTGTGACGTGCATTCTTTTCAGCTCATTAAAAATGTATCTTGCTGCCGTGTTCTGGATTAATTGTAAAGGTTTGATAGAACTGGCTGGAAGACCTGCCAAGAGAGCATTGCAATAGTCCAGCCTGGACAGAACATGCTTGAACAAGGAGTTGTGAAGCATGTTCTGAAAGAAAGGGCCTGATCTTCTTGATGTTGAATAAAGCAAATCTGCAGGACCGGGCAGTTTTAGCAATGTGGTCTGAGAAAGTCAGCTGATCATCAATCATAACTCCAAGATTTCTGGCTGATTTTGAAGGAGTTATGGTTGATGTGCCTAACTGGATGGTGAAATTGTGATGAAACGATGGGTTTGCTGGAACCACAAGCAGTTCTGTCTTGGCAAGGTTGAGTTGAAGGTGATGGTCCTTCATCCAGCAAGAAATGTCTGTTAGACAAGCTGAGATGTGAGCAGCTATCGTCGGATCATCAGGATGGAATGAGAGTTGAGTTTCATCAGCAT
Organism: Sinocyclocheilus grahami; assembly: GCF_001515645.1. Lineage (NCBI taxonomy): Eukaryota > Metazoa > Chordata > Actinopteri > Cypriniformes > Cyprinidae > Sinocyclocheilus > Sinocyclocheilus grahami. Next base: position 2,836,144 of record NW_015505412.1, read on the forward strand.
AGCAGTGATATGAAAATTATATAATTATATAAATTTTATATAATTCTAAATATATATATAGAATTATTAAAATTATGTAAATGTGAAAATGTTTTTTTTTTTATATTCATAATGTTCATTGAATAAATGGAATACATTTTTTAAGTGCCACTCCGAGTTATTCACACCGACTACTTGACGACAAGAAAACTTCTTAAACTGTTACATTGTATTTGTATTTGAAATAAAACTACATTAAAAATAAAATAATTAAATAAAATATAAACACTAGATGGAAAACTTAAATAAAATAAAGCTAAGTAAAATATTAAAAGGCAAAAACTAATAAAAATGACAAAAGCACATAATAAAATTACTAAAACAAAAACTGAAAATCTAAAAACAAAAGCTAATTCAAAACATTCTTAAATAACAGTATATAGTATAAGTATATAAATAATACTAAAATAACGCCTGACTACAAAATACAATGTAAAATAGTTCATATGTTCTGTAAAACAATATATCATAGTACAATACATAATGTGCATTGTTAACAACAGACAGTATGATACTGTTAAACAGTAGCAGAGTGATGGATGGTTTGCCAGATCTGAGTGTTTGAAAATAGGCAGTTGTCTATTTCAGTCGTGGGTTTTTCTACAGGACATATATAAATCATCACTGGGGCTTGCTGTTTTTCACTGTGGGATCTTCTGCCAGACCCTTTGGGGTGAACAGACTGTGACCTGGGTGGTTTGGATCTAGTAGTAAAGCATGGGATTTGCCATGGCAGCAGTGACAGGAGGTCATGGAAAGTGTCCTGTGTCTCTTTAGTTTTTTCTGACCTCCTTGTCCTGTGCTTTCATAGTAGCTAGACAGTGAGATGAGACAGTGAGGCCGCGGGCCTGGATGCTTTCGCTGGTGTCGGGGTGGAAGTTTTCACGTGTTGGCTTGCTTACACCAGACACTTTGAAGCAGCCCTGGAAATGGGGACACTGTTGTACCTTCCTCAGGATGTGCTGAACCTGAAACACTCTGTTCCCAGAGTCCCCATCTTCCTCCATAAGTCAACAAGTTCCACATTCAGAGCTGCCATTGTGCCAGTTACATCAGCAATGAGAATTTAGCTTTGAATGCATTAAATTCAGTTTTTTATTCAAATTAATTATTAATATTGTACTATTTGGATATTATCTATCTATCTATCTATCTATCTATCTATCTATCTATCTATCTATCTATCTATCTATCTATCTATCTATCTATCTATCTACTGTATCTATAGAGAGAGATTTTTTGTCTATCTATGGGGTCTTTTCATGCTGCATATATTTGATCAAAAATACAGTAAATACTGTAATAGTTTGAAATATTATTACAATGTAAAATAACTGTTTTCTATTTGAATATATTTTAAAATGTAATTTGTTCCTGTGATTGTAAAGCTGAATTTTCAGCATCATTACTCCAGTATTCAGCATCACATGATCCTTCAGAAATCATTGAAATATGCTGATTTGCTGCTCAAGAAACATTTCTTAATTATCAATGTTGAAAGCAGTTGTACTGCTTAATATTTTTATGGAAGACATGATGCATATTATTTTTTTCTTGATCCTTTGATGAATAGAAAGTTCAAAAGAACATTTTCGAATAGAACTTTGTAACAATGTGAAAGCATTTATTGTCACTTTTGATCAATTTAATGCATCCTTGCCAAAATAAAATATAATTTTTTTTCCTTGCCTTGCCTTACCTTACTTAACATTTGAATGGTAGTGTATATATTTAAATCCATTTTCCATGCTTAATTATCATTGTAGTTTAATTTATTTCAGGTAACCCCACCTCTAAATGCCACATAAATAACAAATAATAATAATAAGCTGTTGTTTTTTGTCCTGAACAAGCTACACGAGGACTACTCTACATGTTTGGCTATGCTAGACATGGCCAACTCTAACTCTGGCTATAACCAGAATAAAAATATTTACAGTATTTATACAGTATTTGTATTTATTTGAGTATTATGGGGTTTTGTTCAAATGTCTGCTAGATTCAAATGTAGAGACTTCCTTCTTTTAACACTTCTTTAACACACATATAACCCAACCCAAAATATTAACACAACAAAACAAATGCAAATTTACTTGGTGTAAATGGAATTATTTTGTTGCCAAGGCAACTCGTTGGGTTAGCGGTAGGAATGGGCTCTGTAGGTGGACCTGTTGAACTGAGGGTGGTGAGTCTTTAATTCTGCTGATCTCAGTGTGGTGTCTGTGGAGAATAGCTGTCATTCCCACAGCTTAGTTCATAATTATTTACTCATTAATTGGCTGCAGACATTGGAGATATAGGCTGGCAACTTTGCACCGCCATTACCTAAGCAGGCCTCTATAATGACAACCAAGAAAAGGTATATGTTTTAATTAGCAATGTTGTAGTTGCTGCATCAGTGCTGCAGTGCTTTGTTTATTTAAACATAATTCAGCGATTTATTTTTACTGTTCATTACCAGTCAAACTCTGAAAAAATACCATAGCGCTACCATAGTACAGTGATGTATCAGATGACAATACAATGGTGCTTTGATATTTACTAGGGATAGACTGAAAAATAGATGTGATTAGTTATGATTTACTGAAGATTACATTTACAGTGCTAAATTGTTAGTGTTTTTAAAGATGAACTAAAATTAAAATTCTGTCATCGTTTTCTCACCCTCATGTCATTCCAAAGCTGAAACCTGAAGAAGATCTTTTGAAGAATGTTGGTAACGAAACAGTTTTGGTTCCCATTGACTTCCATAGTACAGAAGTCAATGGCTACTGTCTACTGTTTGGTTGCCAACATTCTTCAAAATCTTCTTTTGTGTTCAACATTTTTATGGAAGACATGATGCATATTATTTTTTTCTTGATCCTTTGATGAATAGAAAGTTCAAAAGAACATAATTTATTTCGAATAGAACTTTGTAACAATGTGAAAGCTAACTCTGTAACAATCTAACTCTGGCTATAACCAGAATAAAAATATTTACAGTATTTATACAGTATTTGTATTTATTTGAGTATTATGGGGTTTTGTTCAAATGTCTGCTAGATTCAAATGTAGAGACTTCCTTCTTTTAACACTTCTTTAACACACATATAACCCAACCCAAAATATTAACACAACAAAACAAATGCAAATTTACTTGGTGTAAATGGAATTATTTTGTTGCCAAGGCAACTCGTTGGGTTAGCGGTAGGAATGGGCTCTGTAGGTGGACCTGTTGAACTGAGGGTGGTGAGTCTTTAATTCTGCTGATCTCAGTGTGGTGTCTGTGGAGAATAGCTGTCATTCCCACAGCTTAGTTCATAATTATTTACTCATTAATTGGCTGCAGACATTGGAGATATAGGCTGGCAACTTTGCACCGCCATTACCTAAGCAGGCCTCTATAATGACAACCAAGAAAAGGTATATGTTTTAATTAGCAATGTTGTAGTTGCTGCATCAGTGCTGCAGTGCTTTGTTTATTTAAACATAATTCAGCGATTTATTTTTACTGTTCATTACCAGTCAAACTCTGAAAAAATACCATAGCGCTACCATAGTACAGTGATGTATCAGATGACAATACAATGGTGCTTTGATATTTACTAGGGATAGACTGAAAAATAGATGTGATTAGTTATGATTTACTGAAGATTACATTTACAGTGCTAAATTGTTAGTGTTTTTAAAGATGAACTAAAATTAAAATTCTGTCATCGTTTTCTCACCCTCATGTCATTCCAAAGCTGAAACCTGAAGAAGATCTTTTGAAGAATGTTGGTAACGAAACAGTTTTGGTTCCCATTGACTTCCATAGTACAGAAGTCAATGGCTACTGTCTACTGTTTGGTTGCCAACATTCTTCAAAATCTTCTTTTGTGTTCAACAGAAGAAAAAAACGAATTCTGGTTTGGAACAACTTGAGAGTGAATAAATGATGACAGTTTTTTTATTTTCGGGTGGACTATCCCTTAATGTGAGCATTAGATGTTGGCAAAGGTAATCTAAATGTAAAAAATGACACATGAATATGCACAAATATTGTATTGTATAATGGCCTATAAGCAATATGGTACCAATCTCCAATATACAGTATATCACAATCTTGAATGATTATCTTATTCGTATACCATGATATTTACACTTTGTAGGTACTTGAAATAATTTTTGCACTAGCAAAATTTTGTTTTCAGTTTGCACTAACAAAATATTTTTTGTTGGTGCAAACTGGTTGTTTATAGCCTTTTAAGAAATATGAAGATCTTTGACTACAATTCTCACAGACAGCAGTAATCTTTCCTGGATCAAGGTATTAAATCATATCACCATTATCTTCTTCTTATTTGATGGTCTACTTGGCCTTTTCTTATGATTTACAGAAGCTATTTTGTCACTGAAATTCTGTTCAGTTCGGCCAAAAATCAGAGGCTGCATGCGTCACCGTCTCCATATATTGGATCCCAGCATTCCTTCTTCCGCACAACACCCCACTGAGCCGGTAATTGCACCATTCATGCAGTGAAAGGACAGGGCAATATTTTAAAGTGATAAACACCACTTACTAACTCCACTTCCCTTCACATTAGCATCTGTGAACCTCATAGGTTTCTCCATAAGGGCTGCCAGAATGATTTGATTTCCATTTTAGCCGGTAGACGGGTCATTTTGTTGGATTCACAGTGGGTTTTGACCGTCGATGAGAAACACTAATCTTGATGTGGTAACAAAACTGCTATTTGATGCTCCACCCGGCTTGCGGAGAACATGTCGGAAACAGGTTGCTAGCTATTAACGGTGTACATTTGCTAAGGTAGCACATGCTCAGATGATGTGTTTGAGGAGAACAACAGCATGTTTGTCACTTCAAAGGCTGTTGGAGCAGCTCATCTCCCTCAGATGATGGAGGCTTGATATCTCTGCGCTTCCATCATTTCAGTGAAAGATCTCCGATAGGAAATGCTCTGCACCTTGAGTCAGGGAGATTGAGCTGTTAGTCACGCCACGGCTGCCCTCACTTAACTAACATCAAGGTTCAAACTGAGCGCTGGCTTCTCTGGCAGAGTCAGCCGGATGCCTGTTTCTCTGCTCTCTCTCAATAGGTGTCGTCTCTGTTTTACATTAATAACTCGGCTAAAAAAGAAAATTCTGTCATTTTCTTACGTTAATGTTATTCCAAACCTATATGACTTTGATTTTGAAGAATGTACTGGTCTGTGCATTTGGGGACTGGAGCCTTAAAGCTTCAAAAAGGACATAAATGTTAACAGTTCTAAGTGCTTTTGAGCTGGTATTTGACATTTTGCAGGTTTTATATGTATTTATATTTATGCTTTTAGCAGATGATTTTACCCATGACTTTAGAATTGCTAGCACCATATTCAACACCAGATTATAGCACCAGAATTAGCATTTGGGTATTTGGAACAAAAGAATGTTGTTTCAGAGAACTTTGCATGTTTCTTTTATTTTATTTTACTTTATACTATAGCCTTAAAGCATAAAAAAGGACACTAAAGCACCATCCCAACAGTAAATAATGCCTAGAAATGACTATTATTATTTTTATAATCTTTTGAGCTATTTGACACTTTTAGCAGGTTTTGTATTTATTTCTAATTTATTATTTATAATATTACTCATTTATAAAATGTATTCATATTTTTCAGACACTTGTCAAAATATGTTGTTAGAAAATGTAATTAATTTTTAGAAAATAATTTTTGTTTGTGTTGAGGCTGGGTAAAATTATGTGCCAAGCAAAAAAATGTGAACTTATGGCCCAAAAGGCATGTGAGGCAAATGAGTTGGCTCCATGTTTCACACATGCATCAGAGATGCGCCTTATTTCGTATTTCACCTGTAACCTCATACGACGTACCGAGTGTGGAATACATTACTCAAAGCTGAACTCCCTTAATAAAAGAGCACTGTGTGATGCCGGGTTTGTTGTTGGCTGAACGGAGCCCCTCACAGTGAGTGTATGGAGCCTCTCTCCACCTGTCAGATGTGTGTATACGGGCGATGGGCGGCCCCCTGGGGAGGAGGCACTGATGTGCCAGGTGACGATCAAAGGCCCGGTTTCCTGCCTTTCATTGGGAGCTCATATGGCTTCCTCACTTTAGACCTTTTTCCGAGGTTTAAGCGCTGAATAGCGGTAACACCGAGACGGAGAACGGTCACAGGCACCATCACCGCTTGCACTTTTCTCTCACTGATTGTTCAAGGTCTTTAGTGCATAGATGTAGATTTAGGAAAGGGGAATAGAAGGATCTGAGGATCTTTTTGTTTTCTTAAATTTTTTAAAATGTGTGTGTGCTGTATATGTGGTCCTGGTATTCCCTACATTATTGGGACTAAATGTCCTCACAATTATAGTAATACCAGTAAATTTTGACATTGTAGGGACATTTTGTTGGTCCCCATGAGGAAAACAGCTTATAAATCATTCAGAATGAAATTTTCTGGAAATATAAAAATGCAGAAGGTTTTGTGTGAGGGTTAAGGTTAGGATAAATGGATAGAAAATAGGATAGTTTGATCTTTTTTTAAAAAATTTTATTCTAACTCATATAATTTCCTAATTTATGTGTAGAACTGCCGTTCCAAAGTATTTTTTAATACTTTACATTTTGATTTCAAATATAACTATTGTTCCAAATTTCATAATTTTAAAATTTATTTTCATTCATTTATAACTATTGTTCCTCACGTATATTTCTATATGGATTTTCTTTATTAAGTTCTTTCAAACTTTATCAAATTGAGTTTGCATGCATTACAAAAAAATTTCTTAACTAATTTAAATAATTGTTGTTCCAAAGTAGTGTAACAGTTCAAAAACCATCCTTATATATATATATATATATACTGCATCCTTTCAAGAAACAACAGAAAGAGAAATTACTGTAAGTGAAACTTTTTGTTGTTGTTGTTTAAATAGCCAGAACATCTCTTAAAGTGGGACTTTAGTCTGGGGAATATATGTTTTACGCCTCTTCACTGCAAAGCATTTTCTCTCTCTTTTATTTATGTATTAATTTTTTATTTTTTTCTAGAAAAAGCAGTCTTGCCTCACAGGGGGTGGTTATATACCTAAATGAGACTCATTTCTGCTTTGGAATATTTATAGTTAGCATGTGAAAAACATGATTAGATAAGCACCAAGCAGGAAAAAGAGAAAAAAAAAACACTTTAAGGATAGTTATAGTAGACAACATAGACATCGTGTTATTTACAAAACGAATGAAATGCAACCGTAATAGGATACATGTATACATACATATGGACTAAATCAGTATGCATAATATGTGCGGGAGCTGTGCTACATCTGATGCTGAAAGCCAATAAAAGAAAGCACTTGTGTGTAAATTGCCGTGTGCTCTCAAGCAGCAAAGATGTATATCACACTTCCTGCATGTCAGAACCTAAATGACAAACCACAGATAACACAGTTTTTTATCTTAAATGTGCTCATGTCGTCGCCCAGCGTTCTGCAGCACTTCAGTGATCGTCCAACCGAAGCAATGAATTCTGGCAGACACTACTGACTTTATGGACCAGGCTTTAAAACCTTATTTTAGTGCCATGGCTTTTGCTTAGACATATTTCTCAGTCACACACACTCACACACACAGTGACGCAGAAGCCAGATGGAGGATAAACACTAGCTGCTGAGCACCAGGCTTCTCGCCAGTCAAATGTGATTGCCATCAGTGGCAAATTAACAACAAATTAAGCAAGCGAGTTGGGTAATTACACAGTCAATCAATAAGACATACTTTACACTGGCAGCAGGTACAATTGTGCATAAATAGCAAACTGGAATGAATTAATATTGATTAGAATTACCTCCATAAAGAAGAATGACTGTTATATCTGCACAATATGAACTACTGTTAAAATTGTTGATTTTTAAGTGTCATACAACATATGCCAGACAGACTTTTCGATTCGACAGAAACTATTCATTTCATTTTGTGCAGAACACAAAAGGAGAAATTCTGATATTTTGATAGATTTTATTTGCATATATATATATATATATATATATATACACACACACACACACACACACACAGACTATCATTCAAAAGTTAGGGGTAAGATTTTTTTTAAAGAAATTAATAATTTTATTCAGCAAGGATGCATTAAAATTGATCAAACTTGACAGTAAAGACATTTATGTCAAAACAGTTTTCTATTTTAAATAAATAATGTTGTTTTTAACTTTCTATTCATCAAAGAATGTTGGAGGGAAATCAGTTTACACAAAAATATTAAGCAGCAAAAACTGTTTTCAACATTGATAATAATATGAAATGTTTCTTAAGCAGCAAATCAGCATATTCGAATGATTTCTGAATCATGTGACACTGAAGACTGGATTAATTATGCTGAAAATTCAGAGGAATAAATTACATTTTAAAATATATTAAAACTTACACTTATTTTTTTATATATGCAGGCTATTTACACTGTGTAAATAGACACTCCGTATGTTTTATTCCATAGTAAGTGCAATTCATACAATACATTTAAACTGAGCTACTTTAATACCATCTCCGAACTTTCTACCACGACTCTGCTGTTTTTCGGCTGGTTCTTCCTGTATACCTTGATTGTCTCGTCCAGTCAGTAATCCCAAACCAATGGCGCTGTCTTAAACTATACATACCTCTTCCGGTTTGTCTGATTTTTCGTTGTGTTTTCTGACTTGTTATAATGTTTTCTGAATTGTTTTTTTTTTTTTTTAGATTTGCATTTGCGTTTGTAATTTGTTAATTTGTTTTTTAGATTTGCATTTGCGTTTGTAATTTGTTATTTTGTTTTCAGAATTGTGATTTGTTTTGCACTTCTCGGCCACCGCAATTTTGAAATAGAAAAACTGAAATTGTAGTCTCTTGTAAAATGTACTCCAATCATTTTATTTATTTAAAAAAGTTATACATCGAAGTTGTGAATAACACAGTTTACATCAGTATTTTTTTTCTTTTAGAATTTTTATTTTTATGTTACACAGAAGAGAATGAATCATATGGGTTTAAAACGACATTAGAGTGAGCAAAAGATTAAAGTAAAAGTAGCAATTATGGCTTTTATGTAATTATTTTTAGTATTTAAAACTAGTTTTAAAGCCATAACTATTTTGAAGTAATGATGTTGATTTTAGTCCCTGAAATATGAATTATGTTTCCCCAGAGGTTTTTTAGCATGAGGTCTCCACAGCACAAGGTGAATCATTAAGCTGACACATAGTTTGTCAGGCAACTTGTTTGCGTCATCACGTCCGCTATGATGCATGGAGAATGGAGCTCGCTCACACTCTGGAAACGTTAAGCGACTGAGTGTCATTTATTCTTTTGGTATCATAACATTTCCAGCCGTTCGTTACAAGTGGAGGAGCATTGGAATACTAGCCCAGTCTGCACACCATTTAGTCATAATTCAGAATGATTATAATTCAGAAACAACACAGTGTGCCGCTGTTTAATATTCATATGCGTCCAAACTGTAAGCCTTTGAGACATTGGCTCAGGTGTAAAATAATAGTTGTGGTCTACTTGTGGGAGAGAAATGCAACTCAGTCAATGAATGACTTCAGTGAGGAAACATGTTTTGGAAATATGAAAACTGTTTATTGCTTCACAGATCCTTTTGTATGCTGCCTACATAGCAATGTGCGGTTTCGTGTGCGATGTCAGATGTGAGGCCAAAACAGCCCACATTCCTCTCAGGTCATCTGAAACACTTTAAAGACTCTTTATGAGACACGTTGGTCACAACATATGATAATTAACAGACTAGTCCCCCATCATTTTCTTGTCATTTTACCAGTTTCTTTCAGAAGCATGACAGCAAAAGGCATGTAATTGGGTATGTATGTATAGAAAGGTAGAATACTTAGGCCTATGTATTCTACCATATAGTACCATATTACAGTATATTTTAAAATGTATTTTATTCCTGTGATGTCAAAGCTGAATTTTTTGCATAATTTCTCCAGTATTCAGTGTCACATGATCCTTCAGAAATCATTCTAATATGATGATTTGCTGTTAAAGAAACATTTCCTATTATTATCATTGTTGAAAACAGTTGTGCAGCTTAATATTTTTGTGGAAACTGTGATACATTTTAATATGAAAGTTCAAAAGAACAGAATCTATTTGAAATAGAAATATTTTGTAACATTATAAATGTCCATTTTGATCAATTTCAATCCATCCTTGCTAAATAAAAGTATTAATTACAGTATATAAAAAATGAAAATAATAAAAATGTATATATATATATATATATATATGTATTATTATATTGTATTAAAATTATTTCTTTTTTATTCTACACAGCTTTTATTCTTCTTTTTTTCCATACAGATGATTTAGGCAATGATTAAACCATACACTGTATATTGTTAATTAAATAAGCATGTTGGCTTTCCTTTTAATAAGTAAATATATTTTAATTTGTTATCATGGTCAGTAATATTGCATGGAGCTGAACCGGTGTAGACTCACAGGGAGAAATCCCAAGTTGCCTGTGAATAACAACAACTAATCACACATTTTATTTTGCGTCTCCTCAGGGGAGAGACTTCATTTTGAGCAATAGAAGAAAAAGGAAATTAAAAGAAAGAAAGTGTCAAAACAAATATTGTGTAATGTTTTGTAGGGAGAAAAGGTACTAAAGATTTTTTTATGCTATGATTCATGTTTTGTAATGTATAACAAATACTAAAGATAAATGTTGTATTAGCTCCTCTGGGTTATGACAACCCCATATACTGTGCAGGGTTAGAAATGCTTAGCTCAGCTGCCTACATAAAGGATATTATCCAGTACAAAGATATTATCCACTGTCAAACCAACATACTGGAAAATTATTTTCCTGCCGCTTGTGTTTTTTTGTGACCTGCAAAAATTCAGTTTGCTTGTTTTGTCATTTATGTTCTGTGAGCGCTTCCTAATCCATGCAACAAGTATACAGTTTTGGTCCTTTGACTCAAATAGAGTCCAAACATTAGGACACAAATCAATAGTCTAGAATAATGGGAATATTTACCAGTTAATACTTTCCTAGCTGTAATATTTAGTATAGTATGAACTAATATATTTTACAAATTATCGGGCCAAATTTTGTCTGAAATGCAATGAAATAAATGTAAAAAGAAAAAAAGAAAAAAAAATCAAAATTAATCCTGTCATTGTGTAATTGTGACTTGATCTGACATTTCATAAAGTCAGGATTGCAGGATATAAACACTCAATTCTGAGACAAAACGCCTGAATTGTGAAATAAAAAGTAGCAAATACCTATTTATGTATTTATTTAATTCTGTGCCAAAAAAGTGGGGGGAAAAGCCTGAATTGCTAAGTATACTGTACAGTAAACTCAGAATTCTGAGGAAAAGAAAAGAACAATTCAGAATTGCAAGATGCACACTCACAATTATGAGTTTCTAGCTTGCAATTGCGAGATAAACTTGGTCTGAATTGTGAAATATAAACTCACAATTATGAGAAAATAAGCTTTCATACACTCTTGCTTATGTGCTGTTGCCTAAATATTTATCAAAATTGCAAAACGATCAATAGGAACAAGAGACCGGGGGCCCGTTCTTCGTACGTTGCTAACTCAGTTAGCTGAATTTGAATGTTGACGATTTGGCATGATCTTGGATTGTTTGGTTCTTCGAAGCTTATCCTGGACTTGCTGTTATAGCAACAGGTCCGTAAGTTTATTTCATGTAAACAGGATTAGATTGCATCTTTTTAAGCAGAATTGATACTTAAAATCTGTCCGCTACCACCGCTACGTTATTACAAGAGTACCCTACTAATCCAGGGACAATAATTTAAAATAATAATAATTTTAAAATTATTTAAAGATAACATAACAATGTTATGTAGTCTTTAATACTATAGACACAGCCAGTTTTACTCACTGAAATATTTATTCGTCATAAAATTATTACTTCATATTTGTATTCGAGTCTTACACACATGCTATACAGATAATGTAGAGTCGTGCATTAATTTGAGTGATGACAGCTATTATGGGAGTGGCTTGATGGAGTGCAGGAGATGCAGATAACATGATCTTGACCCTTAAGAAACTTTAATTAATGCGGTCACGTAACAAATCTGTTCAAATATAAAATTAAATGAATTGCTAATTACTACATTGAAATAAAAATGTAAAGCCTGTACAAATATTAGAAATCATGAATATAAATAATTGGGAATCATGTAAAAAATTAAAATAAAATAAAAACAGTGCACATTTCATTTATCTATTATAACATTTATGTAGTTTTGTTCGCTTGGCTGTTTCCTTATAAAAGTCCAAAAATTTGTCAAGTTTTTCGTCAGGTGTCTTTATTAATTATATGATGTCATTACGTTGCTGTCTTGCCGCCAGCCAATCACTGCATTGCTGATCGTGGTTTCGAGTATCGATACATAGCCTCTTTTAAACCAACCCATGAACGCACAATTATCTCAGATAACTCAATCCAGCCATACTAATCATCAACAACAGGTGCGTTCAAAGAACCGAATTAGCCAGATCCTGTTTAGCGAGATGATATCACCTTGGATGTGACATTTCATCTCGGATGTAATAAGCGACGTACGAAGAACGGGCCCCGGGACCACCAGGTGAGAAATTATCTGACATGTTGTAAATATTGGGTCTCAAATGGAAAGCCAGCCAGAAAGGGACCTTGCCCCTCCAAAAGTTGAATAAAAGTAATTATTAGCGCTCCTCGCGGTGCACATTTCCTCTGATGCTAGACAAATGAAAGCTTGGTTAGCCGAGATGTTTGCTTCATCATTCATTCCCCCCACCCACAGCTGATTGATTGTTGTGATTTTATTAAGAAAAGGAGACGGGGAAATTGAAAAATGCTGGTTGCAGTGTGGAAACACAGCGTTGATTATAAACTCTTAGGCGAGACAAAGGGGCCACCTTTCCATTTGTAGCCCAACAAATAGGCAGCAGGTGTTTTTGACAGGTGTCTGATTGCGTGCTACAAAAGACATTAAAAAAGCAAACAAATTGATGCATTTTTGTGCCTCTCGTGGTAAATGGAGTCGGGCCTGATGGATGCTATTACCCAGGGATCTGATTGGTGGGACGCAGTGGCTGAATAGCACAGGTGTTTTGTTTGTGTATCTGTTGCACTGAGCGTTCTTGCTTAAATCGTAATCTTCTGAAGTGTATCTGTAGAGCGGCTCACTATGGCAGTGTAAATAGTTTAACCTTTTAAATGGATAGATGATTTCCCATAGTACGACACTTATGATTGAATTATAATATTTATAATGAATGGAGCATATGCAGCCTTCCTTGCAAATTGGACAAACCTAAATCAGCGGTCCTTAACTGGTTTGGCATCAGGACACAGACTGGTCATTAAATGAACAAAACACCGTACCAAAATTTAAAAAACAAAAACATAAATGTCCTTTTTTTTTGAACGGGCCAAATTGTTGCACTGTAATGTTTTAATTCACTAAAAAGATCCAGCTCATAAGAATATTTTGTTTGGGAATCACACTTCACCGGTTGTGTTTTTTATGTATTTTATTCACTAAAAAATACCATATGTGGAGTCATTCATTTGGAAATCGGGGACTGACACAGATGTCATGAATCAATTCGATTCCAAATCATAAGCTCTTGATTTAAGTCAATTATTTTGTAGATATATTAAATACAGTACATGTCAATATTTCTTAAGGAAAACAATGTCAATTAACTTATCTGATCTAATTCACTAAAAACAAATAAATTAGTGGTGTTATTTGTTTGGGAATTGGGCTATACTTGTTGCGCTGTGTTTAATTCACTAAAACGAACTGACTCATACTGAAAGAGTCATGTTTGGGAATCGCACTAAACCGGTTGCGCTGAACTGAATCAGTGCATTCTTTTGGGAGTCAGATTTCACTTGTGCTGTATGTGTTTGATTCCCTAAATACAACCGATTATTTCTGTAATGAGACTACTGGTTGCATTGTCTGCTTTGCTTTGCCATGTAGATTCAGTAGCGATGTTTCGGCACCTCTGAATATTCCGCCCAGGAAACTAATTAAAATTATTTTACTGCATTGTTCCAGCTGTAAAAATGCACTTGTGAGAATCGTTATAGATGTCAAAAACAATAGATCTGTAAAGCTTTTTCTCCTCTTTTTTTTCTTGTTTTGCTATGCTAAAGAGTGTTAGTTGCATTTTAAAATGTGAATTTGAGTGAGAGTCATCTTCCTGAATCATTAAACGCAAAGTGAAGTAATTATCCTGTGATTCTGGAAATGAGGCACTGGTCAGTATCACCTATTGCATTTTCTCAGTTTTTGTAGAAAGTCAGAGTGAACCTGGTCCATGGCAGGGAGATTTTTAATGTGAAGTCCAGCAGGTGGGTGAGCGCAGGTTTAGTGACTGTTCTGTGACCTGTGTTCTGTCGGTCGTAGTGGGAGGATGATGTCCCTGTCAGCTCCTCTCACCCTTATGTTCTCATTATCCACCTCCTGTCCCCATGCTCCAAATGACAGACTCGGGGACAGGAGCACACATACATTCACCACATATTATTATTATTATATAAAGAAATAGTGCATTATGGGGGAAAAGGAAGAATATAATCTAATAGATGACCTTTCGTCAAATAAGCATTTCATCCGTGCGGGTTAAGCTTTAAGGAAGCTTTAAGACTTAAGTTGGAATAAATATTAGCGTTTATGTGGTTTCCAGTGGAAAATGGCCAACAACAGAGCAAGAATAGGTTCTTTTCACACTCTTGATAACTATTCACACATATCCAAGAGGCTGATATCAGTGCATATGCCGTCTGCTGAGAGAAGCTCTTGCTGCTTGATCTCATGGAAAGTCTATACAAATGTTTCTTTAGTGTGGTGACTGCGTGACATACAGAGCACTTACAGGCAGCTTGAATAGTGCATTCATTTGTTTCTTTCGGTTTAATTATATTTTATGCTCAACGGCCATTAAAACACACTTGGCACTGGTGGAGGAAGGGAAATGAGAACATGAGACAAAATTTGAAAGATAGTGCTTATAACAACACGATCATTAAAACGATAGTTTTATTTTACTCAGAAATTATTATTGTATCATCATTTACTCACCTTTTTAGATTTTTAGTAGATATTTTTATGATTTTTTTTCTTTCCATATAACAACCATTCATAGAGACCAGGGGCTGTCAAAGGACCAAAAAATAATAATAATAATAATTCATGGCCACAAATTAAGAATTTGTTCCCACAACTAATTTGTTTCCTGGTTTTAGGTAAATGGTGGTTGGTATTTACCTAAATTAATTCCTTTCCTCATTTTAGGGAAATCATGGCTATTCTACTAATTTGTACTAATTTGTTCCCTCATTTTAGAATAGTTCACCCAAAAATGAAAATTTTCTGAAAATGTACTCACCCTCAGGCCATGTTTCTTCACAGGAACAGATTTTCTAGAAATTTTGCATTACATCACTTGCTCACCAATGCTGTGAATGGATGCCGTCGGAATGAGAGTCTAAACAGTGGATGGTGAGCAATTGATGTAATGCTAAATTTCTCCAAATCTGTGAAGAAACAAACTTATCTGCATCTTGGATGCCCTTAGGGTAAGTACACTACTTTCAGCAAATTTTCATTTTTGAAAAATAAATTAATACAAAGTAGCTACAAATGTCAAAGTAATGAATTAACAGCAAGTTTTTTTGATTAAGTATTTTTTTATATGCTTTAAATGTAGAGTTTTAATAATATAATTATAACCTTGTAGTGAAGTAGTTGGGTTGAAAGTCTATTTGTAGCATCATATAAAGTTTAATAACACACTATTAAAGCACAGAATCACTTTCACAAATGGTCCGAGATAAAATGTCATTGTTTTCCAACTGGGAGCTTTGTGGTGGTCGTAGGACCTAATCATGTGTCCTTGGGCGCACATGGCATGCACAGATTTTTCCATCAGATCCCCGTTAAGGTACACTTTGAATCTCCACCCCTACCCTTTTAATTAAATGAAAGCACAGCAGGTCACATACAAGCTCAAAGTCACACCACAGAAACGGACAGAAGCACATAGCATCAGAATACGCAAATATGGCCGCTCAGTGGGGTAACCAGAAATATAACTGTGAAATTAAAGGGGAAATGGGGCTGAATATCTGCAGGGCACAATTCAGAGGTCAACTTTAGCTGCTAATTTACTAATGCAGATATATAAATAGTCAAAAACACTAGCTTGATCTTAGCTACTTAAAGGAATAGTGAAATGGATTAATTCTTCATCTGGACCTCATTTATTCACCCTCATGTTGTTTCAAATATGTATGACTTTCTTTCTGAGACTTTTTGAAGAATGTGCTGCTTTCTGTTTTCCAGGTATTTACAATGAATTGTGGCTAAAGCTTCAAGAAATATCATAGAAGTGGCCTGTATGACTTGTCCTCTATATTTCAAGTCTGATGAAACCATATTATAGCTTACAGTTAGTTGTTACTCACTGGCTATGTTTACATGCACAGTCGGACTGAATTCATTCTGATTGATGAATCTGAATGTAGTGTTTACATGAATGCTAAATAAAGTGATCGGGTTGATGTGCGCGTTTATATGTCACAAGCTTCAAATCAGAATAGATTTTTTTTTTGACATGCGCACACTGCACAAATATAGAGTTTCTCACTGTTTGCACATAATAACCACTCTTCTACACTGTTTCTTTATTTGTTTTTAACAGCAGAATTAATATTTATCCATTTATGGATAAATATACATATAGACCACTGTGCCGTGCTGCTCATATTTATCACGCAGTAAAAATGCCCCTCCCCGCGCCCAAAACGGCTTGCCTGTGGATGAGAATCCAAAACAAGGACTGGTGGGAGGTTGTCCTGCCGAGTGAAAGGAGAGTTTTATAATGACAGGACACGCATTTATACAACACTTTATTCAAAAGGAAGAACCGCTCGTTCCGTACGTCATACGTCATTACGCTATTTCTGCATCATTGCACATGCACAGTCCTTTCAGTTTCGGGGTTCAATCCGATCGAGTGTTTACATGTACTCTCAATCGTATTAGAAAAGGAATAAACCACCCCCTTCAATCTGATCAAAATTTCATTCCGATCGAGCTCAATCGGATCGATTAAGGTGTTTACATGAAGGCCATCAATCCGATTACAACGTAGCCACTGATAGCTTTCTCCTCATTTGACGACGTACTGTTGTGATTAATGACGAGACGTTAAGCTAAAAAAAAATTCAATCTGGTTCTTTCAAGTATTCAGATATCAATATTTACAAACATGAATTATTACAAACCCTCCAAAGAAAGTTAGGGCAGATTTTTTTAGTGAATAACAACTTAAATATCCATCTGTTCCTCACACAAGGTGTCATATAACTTCAGAAGACTTGAAATATAGCAAATAAGTAATATGGACCACTTTATGATTCTTTTATGATGTATTTTGGCATTTTGGAGCTTGACAGACCCAAAAAAACATTCAAAAAAGTTTCTTATGCTCATCAAGCCTGAATTATATATATATATATATATATATATATATATATATATATATATTAGGGCTGCCAACGTTAACACGTTAACGCATGCGATTAATTTTACAATCCTTAACTGGTTAAAATAATTTTACGCAAAATTACTGAAGCACAATTTCTATTCCAACCCTTTAACTTATTTTTGTTTCTCTGCTTGCGATCAGATCATTTTAAGCCTCAAACAATCCGTCCAAAACAGCGATAATATAAAGTAAACCAGGCTGATTACATCAGAGATTGCAGAGAAAACAGAGACTCGTGTTGCGTTTTCAGTGAATTATTCATTCCAGTGTGTTTCGCTTTTAAACACGAGCTCTTTCATATTCTGTGATTGTCTCTGAAGAGCGCGAGCCCTCACACGTCACGCTGTGTGAAGTACAAACTGAACGGATTGTCAACACAACAAATGCAAACTGTCTTCTCGACTGGATAACTAGTGTCTCGCTAGTAAAGTTTTGATGGATGAAGACTGCAATCAAGGTGAAGACGATTGCGGTGGTGTACAGGAGTCGTACAGTAAGCACGTGTGAGTCCATTATATTAATGCATGCATGAGTGCTCTTGACGCACTGATCACACATTTTATTTATGCAGAGGCACAGACATTTCCGTACATTCACGTTGTTTCCACACATTCACGATAATGTTTTGATTTGTCATGTTTATGTTGCTTTGTTTAGTTATACTGAATGGATCCTTGTACTGTAGTAGATATATGCAGCCAGCAGGCGGTTGGTTTAGGGTTTTTTGTCATCACCATGTGGTCCTTTTCGGTATCGCAACTTGACTTCTCTAAAATGTAAAAAAGCTATTTGCTGTTGCACTGTACACATACTATACAATCACACATTTTATTTATGCAGAGGCACAGACATTTCCGTACATTCACGTTGTTTCCACACATTCACGATAATGTTTTGATTTGTCATGTTTATGTTGCTTTGTTTAGTTATACTGAATGGATCCTTGTACTGTAGTAGATATATGCAGCCAGCAGGCGGTTGGTTTAGGGTTTTTTGTCATCACCATGTGGTCCTTTTCGGTATCGCAACTTGACTTCTCTAAAATGTAAAAAAGCTATTTGCTGTTGCACTGTACACATACTATACAAATCTGATTTATTTTTATTTTTTTTTACTTTTTTTTCTTTCATATGTGCTTATATGGGCTCCTTATATCATTTGGTTCTTTGGTGTCCTTTTGGAGTTCTGTTGGTTCTGTGGAGCCTTTTTTGGAAAGACATCTATCTTGAAAAAATCTTTTGACAGGCTTTTGAATTTTGTTGTTTATTTATACACCCCCATGTTGTTCCAAATGTGACATTTTATTTCATTTTTGAATTCTTGGCCACTCTTTTCCATGAATGAAATTGAATCAGCTCTGGGGTATTCAAAATCTCAAAACAAAAGATTAGAGTTAAAAACAAACTTTTGTGTACCACTGATAGTCATACAGGTTTGGAACAGCATGAGGGTAAATTAGTGTCTCCAAAAAGGTGTAATGTGATTTACTGTAGTCTTTTTCTTCAAATCCAATATGGGTTTTGTAGTTGTGACATATTGCACAACTGGTGTTTGAGAGGAATCAGCTTTCAAAATCATCCTCTTTGAACGATGCATTGCTAGCACAGCTGTCTACACTCGGATGGCATCAAATGGGCTTCTGCTGAAATCTGACCATCAATATCTTGTAAGAAGACTGACAGCAGTGACATCTAATCACTGCCCTACTGACATGCCATAACTCCCGTCTGATACACGTCAGGCTGAGGAGCTTATTGACATGAGGATCATCTATTTATAGCCCTGTATGTCTGCTGTGAGTGGCTGAATGAATCTAGAAGATTTTTACAGGACTCATTAGCCTCATGCTGTTTATCATACACTGTCTCCATATTAATTGATCTGCTTATAATCTTGAAACGTCTGTGAACTCAATTGTTAGTTGGATATGGAAATCTTGGACATCTGTTACAATACTTGAGATATGTTCAATTATAATAATGCTAGTCCTAACTCTAATGTTTGGGGAATTTCCCTCAAGGCAAATGATGTGTTGTTATTATGAGAAAGCCTGCAGATTTATACTTTTCTAGCGAGTCATAACTGAATTCTTTATAATGTCAAAAAATAAGACTTTTGGAGGGTGCTGACCTGACTATGGGTGCAATGATGTCCCAGAGGTTTATTTTTATTAAATTCAATCGCAAGTCGGGTTTTTTAAACTTGTTTTTTAAATTTTTATTTTAATAAAAAAGGTTTTATTATAATTTTATTCTTGTTCCAGACATTCAATCTTAAGAAAAGAAAAAATATATATTTTAAAACTTTCTCATCTAAACAGAGCAGGATTATTAATGTTAACTAAATAAAAATGTTACTTGAAATGAAATATAAAATAAACTTAAGCTTATTTTATTTCAATTATAAATAGATTTTATTATAATTTTATTCTCGTTCCAGACTTTCAATCTTGAGGAAAATAAAATATATATATATATTATTTTTGAAACTTTCTCATCATTTCTCAATTTTATTTCGTTCAACTTAAAAAAATAACTACTACTAACTAAAATACAAATAATAAATTAATTGTAGTTCTATAAAAACTATAATAGTAGCTATAGTGATAGTCAATTAAAACAATTTCAATGTTTATGTCAATGTTTATGACAGAGGTAAACATCACACCTGAGCACAATATTTTTATTGTGCAACATATCTGATAGAGGTACATTTTATGAAATTGTACAAGCAGCATAACATTGTTATTTAATAGTATTTAGGGTACATAAAATGCTATATGAAAGTAGCCTTTGCAAACTAAGAGCCTCACTGTTGGATTGAGTTGAAGTTTGTACTCGATAACCAGCAGCAGCATCTCACAAAGGTTCTCAAAATTTGTACATTTACATTTCAGAAAGTGTTCAAATGATTCAGAATTTTTCTGTGTTTATACAGCTGTACTAAAATGTACATTCACACTTTGCATGAATATAAATGAAATCACCTCCCTTTTCAGCCAGTATCTCTCTTGTCTTTCTGCTCTGTCTGTGATGTCCAGCAGTGGAAACTCTATAGCTCTCTTTCTTCTACAACAGTCTCCTTGACTTTGACAGGGATGGCAGTTTGCCATCAAAAAAGGACAGTGTAACACAGCACTCGAAGGAAATGCTAATGCAGGAAAGAAAGAAGTGTGTGATCTCAGCCAGTAGTGTCATGTCATCTTACATATGCTACGAGAAGATTAAAATCCAAGCCTGAATGAAATTTGATGCATGCAAAGTATCTGATGATGTGAAAAGTGAAAGTTTTCTGCTTTAACACTGTTGTATGTGTCCCGTTTCTCCTTATGCTTGCTCAGGAGCTGCTCAGACCATATCAGGTACTGCTCTTCCTCTTCCATCTGGATCACATCACCTCTCAGCGTCTTCAAACTCCTAACTTTTCTTTCTATTGCACGTTGTTTTCCAGTTTTGCATGGTTTTACAGCTGGCCGTTGAGGCAGTCTGCATGTTTTTCAACCTTAAATGTTTCTTTGTTCTGATCCTAAGAATCTTCCATACCTTGTCTGCGTTTTTTATCTCTAAGTTATTGACATTTTAGATGTTTTTCATCAAACCGCTTGTACTATATTAAAACACCCAGGACCAGGTGCATTTTAGAGTTCCACTGAATAATTCTAGATGAAACTCGTGGTTGATTTACACAAGACTCAGCTTTCTGAACCGTTACACTCTCTTCCCACATGAGTTCCTGGCCAAGTTCTTCACAGATATTGGGAACTGTTACTCTAAGCTAGAGGTATAAAGAGTAATTTGTACTTTATAATAATTTATGCATTTAGCAGACGCTGTTATCCAAAGCAGCTTACAGTACATTCAGGTTATACATTTTTTACCAGTATGTGTGTTCCCTGGGAATCAAACCCACAACCTTTTGCACTGCTAACGCAACGCTCTACAACACTCACATATACAATAGATATGTGACAAAGGTCTGTGTTATCAAAAGAGACCTTCCACATTTTAACAACCCAGTCCCAAACTGGTATGGTGCCAAAATGTGTGTTCTTTTAATTTGATTGAATTGGTTTAATATTTACACTTCTACTCTAAGCAATACGGAGAGATGAAGGCTAGCAGATCAACAGCAGTTGGCTGAATCTTACAAAATCTGCCAAAACATGTCACAGTCAGTTTATCTCCACAACCAAAAGAAAGAAATAATAATGATATTTTGCTTAAAGAAAAAGCAGTTTGCTTAAATTATGGTTATTTTAGGACCACTGGGGATTTTTTTTTTTGCACTGTGACATTATTTTCATGACATTTCCTTCAGTTGTCAATACCATAATGCAAAAAAAGATTCTCGTTATATTTCATTTACCATAATGTGGCATTATATATGGGCATGTCATGTAATGTCACTTTACAGTAAATAAAATATGATTACAAGAATCTTTTATTTATAGATAGATAGATAGATAGATAGATAGATAGATAGATAGATAGATAGATAGATAGATAATGTCTTGAAAATAATGTCACAATTAAAAAAAATCTCAATTGTTTTAAATGTAGGCTTTTTTTTCCTTTTTGCACATGGACAGTGAGTTGGCTATATTATTGTGTGTGTGTGTGTGCGCGTTTGTGTTTGTGTTGATTAAAGAAGTTATCCATATGATCGTTTTGGCTTTTGGGCCAAATATTTTGGGCAAAAATACAGTAAAAACAGTAATACTGTGAAAAAATGTTACAAATTAAAATAACTGTTTTCTATTTTAATAGATTTTAAAATGACAAATATTCCTGTGATCAGCAATCATTGCTCCAGTTTTCAGTATCACAAGATCTTTCAGAAAATATTATTATTTATTCTAATTATAAATATTCTAATAAATATTCATTATTATTTTTAAACAATCTTTTCACTTTAACATTTTTGTGGGAACCATGACACACTACCATTCAAAAGTTTGGGTAAGATTTAAAATAATAATAAATAAATATTATTCAGCAAGGATTGAAAGTCCATGTAAAGGCAATTCAGAGGATTCTAAACACATTATAAGTGTTAGAAATGTATTGCTGAAAACACATTACAAAGACTGAGAACTATGTAGTACTGAATTGTGGAGTTAAACAGTTTTTCACTATTTTTGTGTTCAGGATTTTTTTGGGTGGGGCTGAAATCATGTCTCAGTGACGCACCGGAGCCACTGAGCATGGCCCCTCTCATAACACTATAAAGAAGTGTGTTCGACTTGAAGCAGCGCTGCGCAGATGACAGGTAGCATGCAGAGTCGTCTGCTCTCTGATAGCTCTCACAGTACTTTGATCTCATACACCGATCTGTCTGCGCAGCGCTGCTTGATGTTGAAAATAACTAATAACTAAAGCGCAATTAGCATCAGTGGTTCGCCCGCTCAATCACGAGTTACTGTCATTACCGTTAGTCACTACAGCCTACAGTTTGCTAGCTAGCTATGCCTTTGTCACGTAAATGCATATGACCAAACATGTATGGCTGTGTAAATCCAAATAAGCTGCTAGAGGGAGCATCCATTCGGGTTGTAGCGGCAGAGCCGATCCTCCTTATACACAAAGTACGCAGGTTGCGTAGGGCCCCCTTGCTCTCAAGGATTATTTAATTTTAGTTTCGTTTTTTATTTTAGCCAGCGGTTATGAAAACATGAATGTTCCTTTCCTTAATGCGGTGCGCTGTCGCCCTTTCTACATAACATCCAAATCAGTCGAATCATGTAACGTGACTGTCATATACAGTCTCCTGCCGTTCAGTTATATCT
The DNA here is from genome assembly GCF_001515645.1 of Sinocyclocheilus grahami. Classification (NCBI taxonomy): domain Eukaryota; kingdom Metazoa; phylum Chordata; class Actinopteri; order Cypriniformes; family Cyprinidae; genus Sinocyclocheilus; species Sinocyclocheilus grahami. The sequence continues at coordinate 2,859,569 of NW_015505412.1, forward strand.
GTAGTGAAAATAAACAGTTTGAAAAGTAATGGAATGCTTGTCAGTATCTGTGCATTCCGTGACAGCATCCTACTGTATAAACCTGCTGCTGTCTGTCATCATCTGTTAATCAAACAAAACAAAAAGTGAGAATTATTCACTGCTTTTTACTGAATATTGTATAATTTTGTTATGAATCAATTTATGTTTAATTTATATGGTGAAGTCTATGCAGTGCTTTATTTTTACATTTGATTACGTAAATCAATTTCTGTATAGTAGGCTATTATAGGCTAAATTGTTTAATTGATAAAATAGTTTTTTATGAATGCACAGACAGTCAAATTTGGCTGGTTGGTTAACTCAGAACACGTATTTAATTTAGCTTTACACAGGCTTTAAATTATAAAAAAAAAAAAAAGAAGTGAAATATATTTATAATCTTCCATTTCTATTTTAAATAAATGCTCTTGATTTGAACTTTCTGTTCATCAAAGTATCCTGAAAAAATGCATTACAGTTTCCACAAAAGATGTGAAGCAGCATGCTTCAACATTGATAACAGTAAGAACCCTTAATAATCGAGCACCGATAATAATTGATGAAAACTGAGAACAAATCAACATATAAGAATAGAAAAATAGAAATATATAAAATATAACACATAAAATATCAAAATAGAAAGCCCTTATTTTAATTATTTCACAATACTACTGTTTTTACTATATTTTAAATGAAATCACCGCAGCCTTGGTGAGCATAAAAATCTTTTTTTTTTCAAAAACAAAAACAAAAAACCATAGAGTCATCAAAAACCACCTTGAGAATAGTAAGTTAAAAGTCATACAGGTTTAGAACTACATGATGGTGAGTAAATTATGACAGAATGTTCATTCTCGAATGAACTGTCCTATTAATTGTCCCAATACTTTTTTGGGGCTCACTTATAGAAGTTCCAGCATCAGTCTGTAAAAACCTTTCCAGAGTCTAATATCGCTTATTACCTTATGCTAATGTAGCACAGCTTCATAACATTTCCAAAACAGCTGAATTTAAAGTGGCCTTTCCTAGATGTACATGTGCTGAAACTCTTTCTTATGAGCCTTTTCAGTTCCGGTCGGGCCTTCCAGCTATTGCTTTTTCCTTTCTTTTGTTTGGCATGATTGTGGCAGCGTGAAACTTGGCTTCACGGATGTTTAGCATTGGCCATGGCCGCAGATTGTGGCAGCACAGCACCTCTGTGGTCTCACAAACACTCCCAGCATGCCTGACTGCTAATGCTCCTTCATGGAGTGGATGATGCTTTATCATCCCTAACGTTCACAACTCGGGAGGACAAGCTAAATGTGTTGTTTTTCCACGCCGATTTGTTGTTCTTGACTGGGACATGCGGGGCTGAGCTGGTCACAGTTGTAGTGGGGAAATTAAGATGTTTTTCGGGTCTCTGTAAATGTCATGAGCGCTTGAAGGTGTCTGATTGCTCAACCATACAAATTTGCATTGGCTGTTGTCTCACGCCGGCGCTAAAAGTAGTGTTTTACTCTGCGTGTGAGGATAAAGTGTTTAAAAGCATTCTTTGGTCATTTTATGCCTCTCAGCTCTGTGGATATAAATATAGAGCAAGGTGACTTTTGCTTTTCTGCTGTCTTCACCTGCAAGGTATAATGGATCCCCATTTTGAATGTAAACCATAAGGGAGTGATGCAGCCTCTAATTATCAGCTGTTACTGGCTTGCAGTGCAGTGTATCAGATACTTGTGCTTGCCTGTGTGTTGACAGAGCTTGTCGTCCAGGTCTGGGTATTATGCTGTTGAGAGCCACTTTTGATTGCTAGCTTCCATCAGCGTGTGTTTAGATGGAGAGGTTTGATAAAGTTCTGCCGTGAGCAGCAATTACCAGCCTTCTCCTCTCGGTTGCTGAGAGCTGCAGTCTTGTAGACGGTGTGTTCCACACACACCACAAACACACAACACTATAAAATCAATACGTCCAAACCGAGAACCCAGCCGGTACATCTCAACATCGCATGCGTCCAAACGTTGTTGCTTGTTACATTTATTTTCATGTCACTCTTAGTTTCTTTCACGCCCTGCAAATGTATGCACGTGTTATGCAAAAACATCAGTATTCAAAGAATTCCTCATGAGGATTCGCATTATCATGGCAGTCATCTATTCAGCTTCAGCCTCAAATTTTACAATTTCATGATACAAGAGCAGAATGAAACAGGATCTGAATTGTAATAGTATTTTCTGGGGGTTTTTGTGCTAAAGAAAATAGTGTCATGATTGCCTCTCTGACTGAATAGCAAGGCAACAGCCAAATGAGAAAAATTGTGTTCAGTGGATGCATTGTAATTACTATGCAGATTGTGATAAGACATGCCAAATGTAATAACCGTATTCAGGTATTGCAATGATGCCCACTTTTTTAGCTGCCTTGGCTCCGAAAGTGTGTGTTTTTTTATTTTTCTCCATAAGGAGTTCAAAAGTTCTGCAATAAAAAGCAATGAACCAAAGCAGTGACCTCTGAGATGAATGACAACATGGCAAATTTAATTTTAAGCTAATAAGTATATGAAAATTGAAGGTACAAGGTATGAGACTGACTTTTTTTAAACCAATTTAAATTATGTAATTAAACAAAAAAGTGCTAGTTATCAACTTATCTATATAACACAGTAAACCTCACATTTATTTATAGTTTTATAATTATTAAATATAACTATATTAAAAATAATTTATGCAATAAACATCAAATATATTGTATTTTATAAATATAAAAATTAGCTTAATTCACTTATTTTATAAATATAAAAAATGTATGAAGTATAATGATAACATGTTAACAATAAAATAAAAATGAAATATATCAATATGTTGTATGTCAAATACAATTGTATTGTGTTTAGAGTGTACAGGAACTGATTACATAATTTGCAATGCTTCATGTAAATGAGAAGTCTTTGCTGATCATGTCTGCCAGTCTTATTGTTTCCAAGGTAACAGCATCTTCTCTGATTGGTGGATTTCTTTCCAGGATTATCTTTACTAGGAATCTGGTTGATTTTGAAACAATTTAAAAAATCTAAATCACACTGACTTATGTCATCGCTCAGCCACTTCAAAGCTCTCCTACATCTCGAAAGGTTTTCATGTTTATCCCATATGATGAAAATGAATGGGATTTGTACTTCTGTTGCTCTGTGTTGTAAGTCTTGTATTTTATTGTGTTTTCTCTGGGTTACAGCGCAGGGTCAGAACCTGGTGACGAATAACGTCTCGGTGGTCGAGGGTGAGACGGCCATCATCAGCTGCCGAGTGAAAAACAACGACGACTCCGTCATCCAACTGCTCAACCCCAACCGACAGACCATCTACTTCAGAGACGTTAGACGTAAGCAGTACTGACTTCTCTTTCATGTTCACGGCAGAAAATGTCATAATCCACCCAAAGCCTTCATCGTTTTTTGCAGAACATTCCGATTTTACGCACCAAAACGTCCCTGCAACCCCTTGCAAATTCATAATTTGGCACCTCGGCATAACCAAGTGTGTCTCCTGACGTTTAAAGGAGCAGCAAGGCATTGCATTGTTGACAAAGTCCTTTTCAATAATTGAGTGACAGAATGTAATTGTGTCAGGCTGATTAGAGTCCTCTGAGCGGACCGTTTAGATTCCAGCCTTGAGATTGTTTAGAAGCTCAATGGCGTTCCGCATGCAAAGCATATAATCTTGCCTTCCCTGCTAAATAAGGGCCTTGATGAGCTGCTAAGTGACGGTCTGACCCGTGATCCGAACCTAGTTTAGCTAATGTGTGGGAATAACCTCCTCATTCCCTCCTATGAAGCGTTCTCCATACGAATCACTCCTATAGTAATCTAAGATATGCGGATCGACGTTTTCAGAGGTATTTCATGACATTTCAAATGTAATGTACATGTGTAGCTGGCCTATCTCTCCGTGGGATCCCGTATCCTGCTGTTTGAGTAAATATTCAAGGACGTTTGAAGTATTTATAGATGTCTCGTTCATCTTAACCAGTAAATGTTGAAGTAATACTCTGATAACAGCGTCGTACATTGGGAAAACAGATGCTTTATGGTCTCGGTTGCTATTGGGATTAATGCTTGTTCTTTATTTATGCATGGCCGTATGTCGGTAATGCTTTTTTCCAGTTCTACTCGACCTTTCGGCCAAGATTTCATAGCTTCAGGGGAAACTGGGTTATTTTTACACCCCCTTTCTTTAAAGAAACGCAGTGATTGAATGTTGGAGTTAGAAACACATTTACGTTGCGTTATAACATTCAAGCGAGAAAAGAACACTTTGATGAAAGGTCAGGTTGGAATTTTGTCATGACTTTATCTAATTTAATTAATCTGTTGGTGTACCTAATTTTCCTAGTGGGCATAATTTAGTGCCAGTTACACCCGAAATAAGCTTTCCGATCCATGCGTTCTGCGAGAGAGGGAAAGGCAGGATATGGGTTGGGGTTTAGGGGAGGAAGATAGACAGAAAGACAGGGAGAGTGAGCGTTCTTGCCGCAAGCTCTGACATTATTTCTATGGATGTGACTGGAGGGATGCTCAGCCTTCAATCTCTTTAATGCTGTAATGTATTATTCTGTCTAATGTTTACTGGGCTGCCAGCTCTGTTTGTGAGAAGTATGACCACTTGAACAATTCATAGTTTTATCCCGTCAGCACAGATGGCTGGCACTGTGCATTCAAAATGACACAAGAATGTGAATGTGTCTTAGCGTATATATAACATGCACCTGTGGATGCCGGCCGATGATATATTGCACGGTGCGCTTTTTTATATATTAGCATTATGATTCGCCAGTGGTTTATTGTTGCCGCTGTGCAGTGATGGCTAAGGTTTTATCACATTACATTCAGACCGCTGTTCTCATTTCCTGTCACTTACACTAGAGTTGCTCTATAAGCCTTTTAAGAGCAACTTAGAATTAAACAGTGACTTTAACAGTGACGGTCGGAGAAATGGCCATTTTCATTTTCTCAAGACTTAATGATATTCGCTACAAATTACATTTCCCCGCTCAAAGATATTTTTGTCAATTTTTTTTGTGAACTTCCCTTTCAGTACACTCAAGTGAACTAAATTATAATACTATTAATGCCAAGAGGATGATGACTGTTTCAGTGTCATGTTGTAGCGTCTACTGTATGTATAGCAAACTGTTATTTTCCTGTTCTCCTAGGAAACTTCATTCACTTGGGATCTTTGGGTAAAATGTAACCGACATTGCAGGCATTAAAATTTCATGACTTCATTATTTGGGTACAACAGGTCTCACCTAAAGGAAAATGTGTTTTTTTTTTATTATTTTTTCTCTAAATATTAAAGAACTTTGGGACACAGCTTGTCCCATTTCTCATTTATTTCAATCATAATTGGCAATTTATAATATTTTATATAGTTTATAACCACGTTTGTAATGTTCTGCTATTAGTAAATGGATTATGCACATCTTACAGATACAGTAAAATTGTTAAATGCAAAACACTCCCCCCACCCGCCGTCATTCTGTCCCTTTATGGGCTTTGCAGCTATAATTGTGCTTATTTAGATGTTTTTGACAATGTCACAAAATCTTGTCCAAAAACAATGTGGTATTTATAGTACATTCCTTTCTGAAAACAGGTAAAAAATTGTCTTGAAGACAACAGAAGGGCTCATATGTGGCCATATACCCTCATTACAGACAATATGTTCTACACATTGTAATTTAATCAATATAGAAAGATATATGCTGTTTTGCAAGACAATCCAATTTGTATTTGTTTCATCTAACATGCTACATGTTATTTCCTGCACCCCTTCTCTTTTTATTCTCCAATCTGTGTATCAATTTGAGATAGCAGGCTAGGACAGCTGAAAAGCATCTCAAGCCAGCTGAGACACAGAACAATCAGATTCACTCAATGTCAACCTCTTACGGACTCTGATGCTTTAGAATTTATAATGCGCACTAATGAGCCCTGTTCATATGCAGGTTTGCTTTGCAGAGATTTATATCCTTCATATTCTCCCAGATGTCTGCAGCACTTCTACAGATGTACTGTACTGATGTAGAGAAATTACAGTCCTCCGGCATTACCTTAAGTCTGAAGTCATAGATCTGTTTGATGCATAGTGCATAAACTCCCCCTATCAATTACAATCCAGTCCGAGCACTAAGCAATTCAGGCCTTTCATTCCCCGCCCACCCTCTTTCTGCTCAAACCAAGCTGGCCTCATCATTATTCTTAGGAAGGAGACTTACAAAGTCTTCCCAGGTTCAGGGTTGGGATTAAGAGGAGGTTCTTAAAATGCACCATCAAAGGTCTTAAACTTCTGATGGAGTTGCTCAATTAGAGCTTTGACTTTTTGAACTTTGAGCATGATTTTTGAGTTTGCTCATTTATATGAAGCTCTCCAGAACTTCATGATATAGTATTATACAGTATAACAGTTAGTTCTGGTCTTTGAATCTGATTGGCAGAGTGGAGTTCCAAAAGTTCTTCTATTCAAACTTTAACTGTACTTAAAAATATTATTTATTTTGAAACAATTTTCACTCATAAATTGTGAGTAAATTTAATAAATTATTACAATGACATGGTAAGTAATACATTGAATTAAACATGTAATCTTGAAGTAGAAATACTTAAATAATATTTTCTTGTAAAACATTATCTAATAATATTTGTTTTGTCGAAAAATCATTTTTACAGTGTTTTTGACTTTCCAGACCAGAGTGAGCGGTACAGAGTGAAAAACTTTTATTTTGATTTCGCTATGAACTATTTTAGTGGACTTGTCTATTTTACAAACTAAATTTCATCTGAAACATTTTTTATATGAATTTTTTTTGTAAATTAAAGCATTTAGTAAACTGTTTTAGGGGGCTTATATGGTGCTTAAATATCAAAAAAAAAAAATGGATTATGAAAAATATTTTTCAACTATTATACAAGTATTTCAAATATTTTTAATTTAAAAAAATCTATATCTTTCTTACACTAATGCATCGTTTAGCTTCAGAAGGCCTTTATTAACACCCCGGAGTCGTGTGGAGTAGTTTTATGATGGATGGATGCAGTTTTTTAGGCTTCAAAAACAGGGGCACCATTCACTGCCATTATACAGCATGGAAGAGCCAGGACATTTTTAAATATAACTTTGATTGTGTTAGTCTGAAAGAGGAAGGTCAGGATTAAATTTAAAGGAGTAAAGAGCCAGCAAGACGGCCCTCGGCGACGAGCAGACAGAGGGGCTGCAGCCGGCGGTGGGGTGCAGACAGCTGCAGACCGCCAGGGCAGGATGTCGAAACGCCTCCGTCTGCGCGGCGGAGAACTGTTGGGCAAAGCCCTCCACCACTTCGCCGAATAGGCCGGCCTGGGAGATCGGGGAGTCAAGGAAGCGATGCTTGTCGGCCTCCCTGATATCCGCCAAGGTCAGCCATAGGTGGCGCTGCTGGACCACCATTGTGGACATCGTCTGACCCAGGGCCCGCGCCGTGACTTTCATCGCCCTAAGCGCGAGGTCCGTCGCCGTGCGCAGTTCCTGCAGCACACCTGGGTCAGCACCACCCTCGTGCAGCTGCTTCAACGCCTTGGCCTGGTGGACTTGCAGGAGGGCCATGGCGTGCAGGGCGGAAGCGGCCTGTCCAGCGGCACTGTAAGCCTTAGCCGTCAGAGCGGATGAGAACTTACAGGCCCTGGACGGCAGGCGTGGACTACCTCTCCAGGCGGCGGCGCTTTGCGGGCAGAGCTGCATGCCAATAGCGCGCTCAACCGGAGGGATGTCCACATACACTTGCGCCACCCCCCCGTTGAGGGTGGTGAGGACGGAGGAGGCACCAAATCTGTTTCGGGCAGAAAAAGGTGCCTTCCAAGACTTAGTAACCTCCTCATGCACTTCCGGGAAGAATGGAACCGGATGCAGCTGCCGACGTCCGGCCTGCGCCCCCAGGAACCAATCCAAACCAGCCCGGGAAAGCATAGCGGTCAGCTCTGGATCTGACTCGGGCAACGCCACTCTACCTGACGGTGGCAGCGCAGCCGAATCCTCATCTCCAGAGCCTAGCTCGCCCTCCGATGCAGCGATCGACATCCTGTCCTCTGCCTGTGTCCCACACAAGATGCTGAACCCCGCCCTGTTCGAAGACCCAGCACACTCATGATGTCTCGCCCATCCATTGGACTGATTACACACGTGGTTCAGAGCCAGTCACGCTGAAGGGCGTTCCCAAAGCGTCCTCCGATGCAGCTCGAGTTCCTGAAGAGGAACCATTATTTTAAAATGTAATAATATTTCACAATATTTTCACAAAAGTATGTTTCTGTATTTTTGATCAAATAAATGCAGCCTTGATGAGCATAAGAGACTTCTTTCAAAAACATTAAAAATAGTAATGTGTCCAAACTTTAGACCTAGTATACCTTAGTACTGTATAAAAGAATACTAAAATATACTAAAATAAAATGAAATGTTGTATAAATAAAAAGGTATTTAATCATATTTTTTATTGGGGGTGGGGGCCTCCCACATGAATTTTGCCTAGGGCTTCCAGATGTCCAGAGTGAACTCTGGGTACAGAGTGAAAAAGCTTAACAAACTGGCAAACAAACTGGCCAAATATCATCTGAAACATTTCTCTATGTGAACTTCTTGTTTATTGAGCTATAGTTTTATCACACTCACGACTGATTTGTCTACTCCACGTCTGTATGCCTCACTCTTTATGTTTTCTCAGCCTTGAAGGACAGTCGGTTTCAGCTGGTTAACTTCTCAGACAACGAGCTGCTGGTGTCGTTGTCCAACGTGTCACTCTCGGACGAGGGCCGGTACGTGTGCCAGCTCTACACGGATCCCCCGCAAGAAGCCTATGCAGACATCACTGTGCTGGGTATGACGTCTACCTTCAGAATGCTAAAATCCTGATTATCGATTTACCTCATTGATTCCTTCACTCAATTGAACTTGTCTAATTGAATCTCACCATGACACAATATCAACCAATTACTCTCATGCCGTTTCCAATAACACAAGCCAAACAAAAAGGGACAGATGTTGAGCTATTGATATTGGTAGATCGCTTTTGGCAGGCGTATTGACTGAATTCCTCTTAGATGTTGAAAAGGCTACATCGAGCAATTCGGGAGTTAGCTTTGTGCGCCTCTTGCATTGAATGACACTAACATTAGAGGTTTATTATGCAGTATATTTGGAAATCCTGGAGAGCTGGATGGAATTGAGTGATCTCTAAAGTAGCATGAGCTTTATGAGAATATGCGTTTCTTCACAGCATGAACCCTTAACCACTGGACATGAAAGCATGAAGCAAGATATTAGAAAAAGAGCCCTCAAATGGCAGCTCTCGTTGCGACAGACGCTTTAGTGCCATCAGCAAAGAACCACATGAGTTAATGTGCTATGAAAAAGTGAAACATGAGTAAAACGGCTTGTCCAAATACACAGTGAGACCATCAAGTGTTGCTAATCTAGCCCTGCTGTTCATCAGCCTAACTGAGCCGAGGAAGCCTGTCTAAAACCCAAAATACCCCCAACACCCTCTAAAACCAGCTCAGACCAGCTTGACCTAGATTAATATGGTATTCAGCTGTCTAGTTGTTTTTATCCTGACCAGTTAAAATGTGCCCCAAAACCCACTAAAACAGCCAAAAGACCAGCTTGACCAATGGTCATTATGCTGCTAAAGAAAACCTGCTTATTTCTTTGCTGGTTTATGATGGTCTTCAGCAGGTTTAGCATGGTGACTAGCTATTTTTTCATCCTAACCAACTGGAATGTGCCCAAACCCCCCTACAATGGAGATACACATGCCAAAAATTTGCAGTAATTAACAATTAATGTTAGAAGTATCTGATGCTCAACAAGAATGCATTTCTTTGTTTAAAAACAGCTAAAACAATTTTGTGAAATATTATTACACTTTAAAATAACAGTAACATCACAGCTTCATTAACTGCAGTGAAAACAGTCAGACAGTGGCCTAAGGCAAGAGATTTCGTCTGCTAAATGGATCAAATACTAGCTAGCACGCAGTAAGGATCACGGAAAGCACACATTAAGGTAATAATGACTGGTTTGTAATTAAAAAGTGTTACTCTGAACCACACGAACTTTGTTGTCATTACACCATCGATTGTAAAGCTTTGGGTGATATTATTAAGTGCAAAGCAAAATTTTGACTCACCTAACAATAGAATTATTTTATTTACCAAATTTCATATACTTTATGTGAATGTTTTGCCATACATTTTATATTTAATGTTTAAATGACAGCATATCGTTCCACTTTGGTCTACTAATTTAAATAATCTCTTTATATTTTAGTTTAGTTTATATTATATTAGTTTATATTTTTTATGTTTATTTTGCTTTATTTTGATTTCAGTTTAAGTTTTAGTCATTTAAGTACTTCAGCATTTTTATTTCAGTTAGCTAGCAAAGCAACATTTCTAAATGTTTTACTTTTTTTGTTTTTCTTCTAATATTTACTTATTTCAGTTGTATTTCAGTTACTGAAGATGTTTTTTAATAGTTTTAGTAAAAAAAAAAAAAAAATTTACAAAAACATTAAATTTTTCAAAAGGGTCTCCCAAATTTCATATACTTTATGTGAATGTTTTGCCATACATTTTATATTTAATGTTTAAATGACAGCATATCGTTCCACTTTGGTCTACTAATTTAAATAATCTCTTTATATTTTAGTTTAGTTTATATTATATTAGTTTATATTTTTTATGTTTATTTTGCTTTATTTTGATTTCAGTTTAAGTTTTAGTAATTTAAGTACTTCAGCATTTTTATTTCAGTTAGCTAGCAAAGCAACATTTCTAAATTGTTTACTTTTTTTTTGTTTTTCTTCTAATATTTACTTATTTCAGTTGTATTTCAGTTACTGAAGATGTTTTTTAATAGTTTGTTAAAAAAAAAAAAAAAGTTACACAAACATTATAATTGTCACAAGTGTCTACTGTGTTGGAACGGGGAACGAGGAGAACGCAGAAGAATTACTATTAGCAGTAGGCTATTTAATAGTGATGTTACGTTCAGCACGGAAGCTCCGAAGCTTATATAAAAACAACAACACATTTCACATTGAAGCACTGTATTGGAGCTTGATTCGTTTTGAGAAAAGCATGTTATCTATGACGTCCGAAGCTTCATTCGCCTGAAAACCACGTGACTGCTTCATTAAAATAAACAGATCATAAATGTAATTAATGAATTTGTTTTATTTATTTTACTTATTTTAGTGCCAGTACACCGACACAAATGAATGACTTTGACTTTGGGCTTAAAGGTCCCCTGAAATGCTTAGAAATACGTAGCGTTACTCTGTGTTGACGTCATTTTAACTGAAACAGGAAGACAGGGCGGGACATATCAAGCAGCCCCGCCCCTTTTTAAAATATATCTTCGAAATGCGAATTTTGTCTCTGTTTTGGAGTACACTGCCTTATAGATAACCTTAAGACTAACATACTGATACTAACACCCAAAAAACTTTAATTTTGATTTCATGGGGACTTTAAGTAACTGGAACTAAACGAGGATAATCAGGGGAACACAGGTGAATCAAATGAACACAATCAGACACGGGAGAAACTGGGTCACGGGGAGCACATGGGGAGCAAAACAAACACACTGACAGTCCATGGGCATGACAATAATGATCATAATTCTAATTAATAATTGAGTTTTTAAATATGTGTATATATATGTATATATATATATAATATCTAAAATTAATTTTTTTTTTTTTTTTTTTACAATTATT
>NW_015505412.1:2871984-2908101 GCF_001515645.1 Sinocyclocheilus grahami
ACTACGTGCCATTCACTGTACAGAAAATACTAATTCTGTGGACAAGTGACCGATTTCAGCCGTGGCTTCAGCGTCTATTTTATAGTGTAGGGGGCGGGTGCTTCGGATTCTAGAGAGCATTTGATTGGACAGAAAGTTTGATGAGAAGCTGAAGTACGATGTGACGTCAAAAAAATCGTTGAGCCGTTTTGGCAGAAGTGACGAACTACAAGCTTTGTATGCTTATATCTTCGAAATGCGAATTTTGTCTCTGTTTTGGAGTACACTGCCTTATAGATAACCTTAAGACTAACATACTGATACTAACACCCAAAAAACTTTAATTTTGATTTCATGGGGACTTTAAGTAACTGGAACTAAACGAGGATAATCAGGGGAACACAGGTGAATCAAATGAACACAATCAGACACGGGAGAAACTGGGTCACGGGGAGCACATGGGGAGCAAATCAAACACACTGACAGTCCATGGGCATGACAATAATGATCATAATTCTAATTAATAATTGAGTTTTTAAATATGTGTATATATATGTATATATATATATAATATCTAAAATTAATTTTTTTTTTTTTTTTTTTACAATTATTCAATTACAAAATTCGTATGACCCTTATTGAAAGTTCTTTGTGCTTTAAAGTGTCTTTGGTGTACAGTAACTGATGTATTTTTTGTAACAGTGTCTTAGTATGCGCTGATAGAAGAGAAGGGAGATGAGCTATAGGTCAGTGCCGAGCTGTAATTATTTCCCACTTCATTAGGTCCAAGTAAACCGTCATACTTTGTGCTGCAATTAGCTCAATGCCCTTGAGTTTAGAAATTGTCTTAGGATGAGGGCTAACATGATGGGCAGTAACCCTACAGGCAGCTACTGACCTCTGAGCTGCTTCATATGAATTCATCATGGTCACATGTCCATTACATCACAAAGAGGTAATAATGTTATATTAAATCAGTGCTTATAGCAGCAATGTTATTTTAGTATTATTTATATACTCTTATAGTAATATTGACATTTTGAATTAGCATTTATTTTTATATTTTTAGCTTTTATTTTAATTTTAGTCATTTTGTTATGTGCTTGATGTTAGTTTTTCTGTTTAGCTTTTTTATTTCAGTTTAGTCATTTAAGTACTTAAACTTATTTCAGGTGTAAAGTAATTTAACCTTATTTATACAGTTTTTTTTAGTTTTAGTTTAACAGCAACAACACTCTTTACAAACAGCTAAGCAGTTAGTTGAACTACATTTCTCAGTAGCAAGATGGTAGCATCGCTCATTATCAGTATCAAAGCTATATTTTGAAGTAGCAAGGTAGCACTGTTACATTTTCCCTATTAATATTTGAACAATCAAATCATGTTTTAGAGAGTTCGCTCACACACTGAATCATCTGAAGCAGTTTCACATTTATTAAAACAGTAAAAGGAATATTTTAAAACACAAGAGGACAAAATGAGCACTGGATGAAATGGAATATTTACCTACAATCAACTGAAGCCAAACCTGCAAATGCATCCTATCATTTGCCAGCGATTAAAAAGCTCTTTATTAAGATCAACACCTGCAGCTTGTGAATGCCTTAGTAGTGCAGATAAAGACATTTTCCCACCAAAAGAGTACTGAAGCAGGTGCACAAAAACACCAACAGTATCAGAAATTACCTTGACTTTTTGAAAGGACATTTTGAGATATTTGAATTTATAGTACTGTATCATATAAATAAGACTCAACTGAAATATCTTTTTCTGTCATAGAGCTTTTGTGCTGTTGTTTTCTACTAAACATATCAAATTACAGCAAGCATGAAGGTCACCCCTAAACATAACTGTCACTGAAGTGTAAGCAGATTGTTTGAAAACATACAAATGACATTGGTGGGTAATTTGTATGAATTCATACAGAGCGTGAAATGGTTATGAACTGCCATGAGATCTTGGGACTCAAACACCTTTTGAAAAAAGCAGCTTAAACTAGCCTGAACTGGTTTGATGGTTTGCTTGGAGACCAGTTTAAACCACCTAGGACCAGCACGAGTAACTGTTGTCTAGCTCATGTCATCTATAAATAAATAAATGTGGCAAACCCCAAATAAAAAGCATTTAATTTTCACATGGTGAACAAACTGTCATGCAACCCTGTGTTTTATATCCTGTTGTGATTTTGGACGTCACACACAGAATGTGCCCTACGCACGCTGTATTAAGCATGAGTGCTCGGTGTGCACTCAAAAGACCTGTCTCCCACAATAAATGAATGTGAAATTTGTCTGGAGGTGACGGTATCATTCCTCGTGACCCTCCTCCCTCTCTTGGTGGCACAGTGTTATTATGAGCAGACCGGGATGGAGAGAGCTCGCTTGTTATGACTGACATGTCACTCTTGCGGCCGTTCCCAGGTGAGGCGACTATCGAGGAGTTATACGACAGGATGTTCACTGTCACCAGCCGGCTCAGGCTCACCGTCTCCAAGGAGGACGATGGAGTGGCCGTCATCTGCATCATTGACCACCCAGCCGTGAAGGACTTCCAGGCCCAGAAATACCTGGAAGTGCAGTGTGAGTCATCTTAAGATGAGGAGAAAACTTTCAGCTCTACAATAGCCTCGGTTTAATCTTCCCACCTGTCAATTTGACTGGCATTGTAATGAAAGAAAGAACCATTTGTTACACAATTAGACTGTTTATTAGGAAATGAACAGGAATGAAGGCTAGGATTTAGCTTTACAGGAATAGTTCACCAAAAAATGAAATGATTGAAATGATTGTTACATTTGTTTTTGTTTGTGGAACACAAAATGAATTATTTTCCACAATTAGTGGAAACCGTTTCTAAAGAAATTAACATGAGTGAATAGTCAATAGTCAGTAGTCAATTTAACACGATTGAAAACGAGGCTGTGAGGGATAGACTTACACTCTTTACAATGGCACACACTGTATTAAGGTACTAGACTGTATTTTTTTTTTTTGTCTGTTGAAAGTTTTTTTCAGAAATATGTTCCGTCAGCTGAACAATCGGTATGTTGTTAAACAACAGTACAATCCATTGAACACACTGTATTTCAGTCCCTCACAGCCTCGTTTTCATTCCTGTCAAAAATTAAATGTCACTAGTCTGACTAAAGTCTATAGTTCACATTTTTAAGCATCTCCATGCAGCTGTTCTCATAAATGACAGTTTATAGTGACCACACAGCTAAGCTCCAAAAATGAACAGCATTAAAGTAGTCTGTATAACTCATACACTCGTACAAAATATAATTTTGAGACATATGATAGCTTTATGTGAGGAACACACTGAAATTTGTTTTTATTCATCGATAATCCTCCCCTCTAGTGAGCTATAACCTGATAACTGAGTTCAGATCAGTGAGCAAATCATTTTTCAGTGAGCCGATTCTTTTCAATGAATCATTCTTTCATCTTTCAGACTGAACGATTTGTTCATGAGTCAGAGTTCAACTCTGTGACTTAGTGATCCGGTCGGTGTTTACAGCTCACTGGAGGGGATGATTATGCGAATAAGAGGTTAAATGTCTCCCAAAGATATTATGTGGATTCAGAAGATGTGGAATAAAGTGCATGAATCATATGGATTTTTCTAATGGTGCTTTTTTAACGTTTATGTGTCAGTGATCACTATAAATTAGAGAAGATCCATTTTTAGTTGTTCTACAGAAGAAATAGTCACATGGTTTTAGAGCAAAAGAAATCAAGTGAGTAAATAATGATGGAAATTCAATTTTGGGGTGAACTATTCCTTTTAAACCGGCCGAGGTCTAGGCATTTGCTTTAATTAAAACAGACCCTTTCTTGTTATGCGTAAGCATGAAATGCTGTCCGCCAAATAATGCATTGATTAAGAGCGTTTGCCGCACTCTTTTTTGTTGCACGGGATGTCCTGGAAAGGTTAACCTACCCTTTTGTAATCTTGGCAGAATATTAATTTATTCAGATAGCTTACTGCTCAGGGTGACCTTTGAGAAGAAAAGGCAGGAGGGATCAGCTCAACTGTAACAGCTTGACATTTTGACTAACATAGATAAAAGAGAAGAAGAAAAAACATTTTACAGTACTGTTAAATTGACTGTTTAAATTCATAGCAGTGTCAGAATTCCTCACACGCTTTTCGCAGTGTCATGTTCACACACTTGTAGGCTCACTGGGTTGACTTAATATAGTGTAACGTGAAAAGTGAAGCTCAGAAGAGCAGCTAAGATCTGCCGCCTTCGTTGTACAGGTCTTTGTATTAAGCATGAATACATAATACACATGAATGTATCAATGTGAATGCACAAATGATGTCCAAACCTGCCGGGATGTTTTCTAATCAGACTGAGAGGCAGGTATATGGCCTTAGAATGATAATTAGATGGATACAATAAGGGGTCCAAGCTGAATCCACGTCCTGCAGTGCAACTGGTAGTTCACCAAAAAATGAAATGATTGAAATGATTGTTACATTTGTTTTTGTTTGTGGAACACAAAATGAATTATTTTCCACAATTAGACCGTTTCTAAAGAAATTAACATGAGTGAATAGTCAATAGTCAGTAGTCAATTTAACACGATTGAAAACGAGGCTGTGAGGGATAGACTTACACTCTTTACAATGGCACACACTGTATTAAGGTACTAGACTGTATTTTTTTTTTTGTCTGTTGAAAGTTTTTTTCAGAAATATGTTCCGTCAGCTGAACAATCGGTATGTTGTTAAACAACAGTACAATCCATTGAACACACTGTATTTCAGTCCCTCACAGCCTCGTTTTCATTCCTGTCAAAAATTAAATGTCACTAGTCTGACTAAAGTCTATAGTTCACATTTTTAAGCATCTCCATGCAGCTGTTCTCATAAATGACAGTTTATAGTGACCACACAGCTAAGCTCCAAAAATGAACAGCATTAAAGTAGTCTGTATAACTCATACACTCGTACAAAATATAATTTTGAGACATATGATAGCTTTATGTGAGGAACACACTGAAATTTGTTTTTATTCATCGATAATCCTCCCCTCTAGTGAGCTATAACCTGATAACTGAGTTCAGATCAGTGAGCAAATCATTTTTCAGTGAGCCGATTCTTTTCAATGAATCATTCTTTCATCTTTCAGACTGAACGATTTGTTCATGAGTCAGAGTTCAACTCTGTGACTTAGTGATCCGGTCGGTGTTTACAGCTCACTGGAGGGGATGATTATGCGAATAAGAGGTTAAATGTCTCCCAAAGATATTATGTGGATTCAGAAGATGTGGAATAAAGTGCATGAATCATATGGATTTTTCTAATGGTGCTTTTTTAACGTTTATGTGTCAGTGATCACTATAAATTAGAGAAGATCCATTTTTAGTTGTTCTACAGAAGAAATAGTCACATGGTTTTAGAGCAAAAGAAATCAAGTGAGTAAATAATGATGGAAATTCAATTTTGGGGTGAACTATTCCTTTTAAACCGGCCGA
The DNA here is from genome assembly GCF_001515645.1 of Sinocyclocheilus grahami. NCBI lineage: Eukaryota > Metazoa > Chordata > Actinopteri > Cypriniformes > Cyprinidae > Sinocyclocheilus > Sinocyclocheilus grahami. Next base: position 2,877,450 of record NW_015505412.1, read on the forward strand.
GGTCTAGGCATTTGCTTTAATTAAAACAGACCCTTTCTTGTTATGCGTAAGCATGAAATGCTGTCCGCCAAATAATGCATTGATTAAGAGCGTTTGCCGCACTCTTTTTTGTTGCACGGGATGTCCTGGAAAGGTTAACCTACCCTTTTGTAATCTTGGCAGAATATTAATTTATTCAGATAGCTTACTGCTCAGGGTGACCTTTGAGAAGAAAAGGCAGGAGGGATCAGCTCAACTGTAACAGCTTGACATTTTGACTAACATAGATAAAAGAGAAGAAGAAAAAACATTTTACAGTACTGTTAAATTGACTGTTTAAATTCATAGCAGTGTCAGAATTCCTCACACGCTTTTCGCAGTGTCATGTTCACACACTTGTAGGCTCACTGGGTTGACTTAATATAGTGTAACGTGAAAAGTGAAGCTCAGAAGAGCAGCTAAGATCTGCCGCCTTCGTTGTACAGGTCTTTGTATTAAGCATGAATACATAATACACATGAATGTATCAATGTGAATGCACAAATGATGTCCAAACCTGCCGGGATGTTTTCTAATCAGACTGAGAGGCAGGTATATGGCCTTAGAATGATAATTAGATGGATACAATAAGGGGTCCAAGCTGAATCCACGTCCTGCAGTGCAACTGGAAATTAGTGTGTTTGTGTTTTTGTTGTGTCCAATGCACAGATAAACCAGAAGTGCAGATTGTAGTGGAATTCCCAGAGGGTTTGACCAGAGAAGGGGAAAATCTCGAGCTGACATGCAAAGCTAAAGGAAAACCGCAGTGAGTCCAACGCTGGGCCCTCAGGGCACTTTATTCATTTCATATGAAATTGTTTGGTTGCTTTATCAGGCAGATAATACAGATGATAACAAGAATAACTTGGATAGACAGACAGGTATCCAAATATGTACATGGTTTGGTGTTGATATTTCACTTATTTTGTATTTGTTTTGTTTTTTGTGTTTCTGATAATTTATTATAGATTTATTATAGTCTCTTATTAACAGACAGATGGATACATAGGCAGTTTTTAAATAAACTCTTGTTTGTTACAGATACACACACACACACACACAGACAATTTATAAAATATATTGTTTCTTATAGATTTCTTATACTTTCTTATAGACAGACAAATAGATGGACAGACAGACAGAGACAGACAGATAGATTAAATCAAACATACAATTTATTGATTTAATCCAGTAATAAAAACGAGTACATATTTTATAATAGAAATCAGCTCATATGTGAACTAAAACAGGACTTTGCAGCTGAGCTTTGACCGCATCATGTGTTGATTTTACAGCAGTGCTAAAGTTGTCCTGAATAAAGCACATTTTCTTCTCCTCTCTGCCTCTGTCTGAGCATTTTCACACTGAGCACTAAATGATTATTCTGATGTTTTACAGGCCTCATCAAATTAACTGGCTCAAAGTGGATGATGATTTCCCCTCCCACGCCGTGATTACTGGCACTGATCTCTTCATCGAAAACCTTAACAAGTCCTTCAACGGAACGTACCGCTGTGTGGCATCTAACTTAGTGGGAGAAGCCTATGATGATTACATCCTTTATGTATATGGTATGTACTTGAACTTAATCTGCGTCTGTAAACAACAATCCATAAGAGCAGAGTTTCCCAGACGGTTAAATCTATGGTCTAGGACAAAATGACACTGTTAATAGTTAGTTTTCAGTCTAAGTCTTGGCTTAATCTGTGTCTCGATAACCAGCCCTTGATGTCTACATGCAATTGGCTGTGTAATGTTGTGTTGTGACTAAACGGTTTCAAGTTCCTCGTGCATTTGCTTTTCAAAGAAGCTTGATGTTTTGTTCAAGACAGAACTTATTAACCCTCTATTGCACGATGCTGCCTCTGGCTTTTCTTCATTTAATGCCAATAAAATGGGTAATAATGAAGGGATGATTTAGGATGAACTAACAAAAAGTTTTTGGTCTCACAACATATTTTTCTGGCATAATGTGCCATGTAGAGGAAAGATGACGTACATTTTTGCTTTGGAAAACTGCCTTCATTAGAGCATTTTTATTGATTTTTTTTTTTCATCCTTCAAAAATATGATTTATATTTCTTAGTGAGTAGGCTTTATTTTAAAACATTTTGAGCCACATAAATTATTTGTATGTTTTGAGGAATTGTTTAAATATGTTTTTTGCCCCGAAGCAACGACAGTGGCATATATATGAATGTAGTGGATATGGATTCACTATAATGCAGTTATTATTTTAGTTGTTTTAGTGTCAACCTTTTAAGCATTTAATTCATTTTTTTTTTTATGTAATAATAAATTTATTAGCTTTGTCCTTTACTATTTCTAACATCTTTAGGACTGTGACATCTGTATAACAAAAGAATAAAGAATAAAAGTCTCTCAGAAATATTCACAAATATATAAATGAATAAAAAGAATAATTTCTTTCAAGTGTTGCACAGCATACCTAAAAGGAAACTTCCATCATCCCGGATTATTTAAAAAAAATTGTGTTTGATTTTACTAATGAGATCCATTTTATGCAAGACAAGCGAATCAGAAATGTTTTTTCAACATTGTTTTCATAAAGTAAGCAATAGAGGGTTAATTGTTTTATTGAATATGCTTCACCTGAGAGATTTTCATAGTACTTGTCTTATTAATACACAAAGTGCATTGTGTTGGGCACATGTGTAATCCTTAACAAGGGCTGACAGCTGGATTTTTCAAAGCTTAGGCAATAATTGCTATGACAGTGGCACTTGAAGCCTGGGATTTAACAAAGCTTTGCTTTGCTATAGAAGAATTGAAGTGTTGTTATTGTTTAAAGCAGGTTGTGTTCAGGACCGCTAACGGACTGCCAGCTGCAGCTATTACTGGCTGTCCTGTTGAGCTGAAGACATTAGCCTGAAGGGATGGAAGAGGGTGGCTCGTCATTGAGGCGTTCGGTGCCGCAGTTATTAGCCTCTGATAATGCTGATATCAGAGGCAGGTGTTTGGGAATGATGTCATCAGCGTCCCATCTGCAAATGGGAGAGTTTGTGTGCATCTCATGCCTGGAAGCGGTTCCACTTCCAGGCTAGTTCAATATCTGTCACCTCTACCTGAGCAAGCACCACCTGCTGATTACTCTACTTCCTCTCATTTCACAGGCTTGAGGAATTTAGGTCTATTTGCACCAAGTGGGTGTCTCAGAAAAGAGATTTATTGCCGTCTGGCTTCATATAAGTGGCAGTTTTTAGTTATAATCTCCTAAGCATTGTGTAATAAGTGAATGAGGACTTGGCAAATTATTTTCAACCATAAAAAGCCTTATTATAATGGAAATGATATGCATTTGTAGTGTCACCCTGAGAGTTGCTTTTTCTCTTTAGTACGGCTCAAAACGCTCATGCTTTTCAGTAAATAAAATCGTTGTCTTCTGGTGCATTTCTAAATCAATTTACGCTGGCAATTGTCGAGCATGCCCAACCTCAGAGGACTGAAACAAGCGGAAAGACCTCTTGTAGCTTGATAATCCTGGGCACACTATACTTCTACAGCCTGTCAGTGTTAATTTTAATGCTGCTTCTCGAGGGATGGCAGCTTTGCTTTTGCTACAGAGCATTTCCATTTACTGCCACAGTAAAGCAGTGACTTGTGTTGAGCAAATGCTTATAGCTCCTCAGTCTTTTACTTCGTTTTGTCATTCGTTTTTTCATGAAGAGTTGAACAGGAAGATGTGGTCGTAGGATACATTCATTTCGTAAAATCACAGAAAGCGTGTAGTGTAATCCTAGTGAAACACTGGTCATGCCACGACAATGGCAGCAGTGTAACGCTTTCTCCATTTACACCATTACTGCATTCATGGCCTTCACAAAGGGGACTGTTTTGATGTCGGATCAAATGTTTTTTTAGACTAATGTGAATTTGCAAAGGGACAGATACATGTCACAACCTGATAAGCTTGTAGCGGAGATGCTGAGAGTGAAAACCCATCCTGTTACCGAAGCCTCTGGCACAGATAGTACTCAGGTAATTTGCTCGAAAAAAAAGGATTTATTTGTTTTGGAACTTGAAACAACAATAATTATATGTATATATATATATATATATATAAATAGGCAAGGTATTATTTCTGTCCGATAAGACATGAAGCATATGTTATTAGCTGAAAAGAAAACTTTTACTCAAATACAAAACTCTACAAAAAGACCTATTCAAAATGTTGCACCAGTTCATTAAAAAATAATACATAAATGCATATGCCGTTAATATAATATAATATAATACAGTAAAAGCAGTTATGTGGTGAAATATTACTACTTTAAAATAACTTTTCTATTTGAATATATTTTTATATTATAATGTGTAATTTATGTAAAGTGATGTAAAGCTGAATTTTCAGCATCATTACTCCAGTCTTCAGTGTCACATGATCCTTCAGAAACCATTCTAATCTGCTGATTTGCTGCTCAAGAAACATTTCATATTATTATCAGTGTTGAAAACTGTGGTGCTGCTTAATATTTTTTTCAGCACTCTTTGATAAAAAATAAAGTTCAAAAGAACAGCATTTATTTGAAATATAAATGTTTTGTAACATTATTATCTTTAACACCACTTTAGATCAATTTAATGCATCTTTGCTCAATTAAAGTAATAATTTATTTTTAAGAAATCATAATGACCCCAAACTTTTGAACAGTCATCTGCAGTATCTCACAGAAGTGAGTAAACCCCTCACATTTTTGTAAATATTTTATTATATCTTTCCATGTGACAACACTGAAGAAATGACACTTTGCTACAATGTAAAGTAGTGAGTGTACAGCTTGTATAATATAAATTTGCTGTCCCCTCAAAATAACTCAAGGATTGGCCAAGAATGGGCATCCTCAAACGGAAGATGGAGGAGCGCAAGGTCTCTAACATCCACCAGCTCTGTGATGTCGTCATGGAGGAGTGGAAGAGAACTCCAGTGGCAACCTGTGAAGCTCTGGTGAACTCCATGCCCAAGAGGGTTAAGGCAGTGCTGGAAAATAATGGTGGGCGCACAAAATATTGACACTTTGGGCCCAATTTGGACATTTTCACTTAGGGGTGTACTCACTTTTGTGGCCAGCGGTTTAGACATTAATGGCTGTGTGTTGAGTTATTTTGATGGGGACAGCAAATTTACACTGTTATACAAGCTGTACACTCACTACTTTACATTGTAGCAAAGTGTAATTTCTTCAGTGTTGTCACATGAAAAGACATAATAAAGTATTTACAAAAATGTAAGGGGTGTAGTCACTTCTGTGAGATACTGTATATAAACTGCACAAAATAAAACTGTACAGTTATCTTAAAGAGCTATTTCTACCTGCTCTGACCTTTAAAAAATTAGTTTCATGGGTGTAACATAATGAAGGCAGGTTGAATTCAGTCACATTTAATATTTTTGACTCGAATAAAATCAGTTAATTTAGTTGTTACAACATCTAGAACTTTTTTAGGTTACATGACAAATCCATTTTACAGTGTATATGCTTTGATTTGTAATGACACCACCTTTTATGTTACAATACACCATCAGAATTATCCTCAAATGTTTCTATTTTCTCCATTCCATTTTATATCCCTTTATTCCTTTTTTCTAGTCCAAATTGGACAAAGGAACATCTAGGGCTGCAAATCTAGTTTAAAAGCTTTGTGATATACAACTAAAGTCAACTCCAGTTCAAGAAAAAGACGGAAGTAACATCTTCTCTTTGGTAAATATGATGTAACTGTGCTGCTGCAGGGGATGTCTATGCCATGACTTTATTTAAGTATAAGTATTTTTCAGGGTGAAGAGATACAGAGTTAAAATCCAAATTGATCCAGGTTCTAGTGGTGGTGGGTGGCTCAGTCCGGAAACATCTGCACCGTGAATTGGAATTCCAAGTCCTTCCAGAGCCACTTTTGTTAGCTGTTGTGCCCTGAGCAAGACACTTAACCTCCTTTCACTGCAAGGGCACCCTATGACTCACCCTCATCTCTGTTTGTGATATAAGATCACAGATATACAGTGAAAAAAAAAGTGTGCATACTAGGTGCAGTTAACATTTTTAACGTTGAAAGAAACTTAAAGCAGTGTTCGCCTGCACATTCCCAACTAAATGGACCTGAAAGCTTTTTTGGACATTGACAAATATTCCGCTACAGAGACCTAGCAATACTTTCTGCCAGTTCTAAAACACTAGGTCACTAGGGGCCTTTTTACACCTGGTTACTTCATGCGTTTTTTCTGATCGGATAGCTATCCGATAGTGAAAAGACCAGGTGTAAATGCCCTCCGAAACTCATTTGAGATGGATATAAATCCGATCGCTCAACCCACTTCAGGAGGTGCATGGTCTGGGCCGCATTCCAGACGAAACTGGGCAAGTGTAAATGCATCTGGTTGTTGAAACCACATATGCAAATTTTACTCCTCCCAAAACATTAAATTAATAAACGTGTGAGAGCATGTGTTATAGGCTATATGACATTATAGTCAGATATGGCAGCGCTAATGCAACACGCATTGCCGCAGACAAGTATGAAACTGAAAGTAAGACGCAGACGCTCAACACACAATCATCTTCATTAAAAGTAGTGTGACTAACCTATCTTTCCAGTTCTGATGATAATTAATAAAATGCAGCGCTTATCTTTTGATTTTGTTGACGTGAACTCATTTAAATATAGTGCAGGAATTGAAGATCGAATTTATATCCATTTTGCAATGACACATTTATGTTCTGGTCCAAGTGTAAATGGAAACGTTTTAACAAATCAGATAGATATCCGATCAGCGAAAACGCATGAAATGACCAGGTGTAAACAGGCCCTAGAAGTAAATTGTCACAGTTCTTTAAACTAGGTCACTTACATCTTTTCGGATGAGCATTTAACTGGAAAGGACATAGAGTAGTTTTCTTCAGTCTAGCTATTGCAAAGTACTTTCTCCAGTAAATGTTCAGTTCACTTCATGGTCCTTTTCCTTCAGAAAGATACAGGCTAGTTGTAATGGTTTTCCAGGTAGGTGATTTTGCCCGATCAGGTACTTCTTTAATGCAATTCATGTGCGTTTATCATTTATCATCATAATGATGTTTTTTTAAATTATCTGGAGATTTGGCAATGTCATTGTGAATGTCTGCAGCCTTGACATTGAATTCATGCTCCATTCTTTTGTATCATTTTGTATACATTTGCCTTGATTATCCTTACTTTCCCCTGAGTCTTATTTCATCTTTGATGTAAATGTAGTTTACATCTTGCAAATCCTTCAGTGACTCATTACTCTTTATTAACAGAAAACAATATACAAAGCGAAAGTATTTATAAAGCTGTAGAGATTTGGATGTCTTAATAACAGCTTTTAATTAATCTGAGGCTTCTTATGTTGACCTAAAGCATGCTAAAATTGAACAAAAATAGCTAAATACACGTTGGTGCTCACAGGAGAATTGATTTCCCCCACTAATCATGGAATCCAGATTAATTAGTGTGTATATATTAACACCCTCTCTGCATTTTGTAAGTATAGCATTCACAGTGGAATATTGCTTGCAGGTGTAGTTCAGGCAGTGCATTTAATTCATTGGTGGAGCTAATCAGTCTAGTCCAGCTAATTGCATGTTTGCTTTTTGTCTGTCTCTAGTTTTAAATGGCGCTGTTAACCTGTTTTGAATTTCCAGTCACTGGACTATAATTTGAAATGCTTAAAGTGATTCAAACAAGAAGGATATGTTCATAGATCAGCATCCTTATCAATATCAAATCAATCATAATAATACTAGTAGGTATTTAATATTCATTTAATATATTAATATTAGAATAATATTGTAATATAATATCACAATGCATTATTAGTTGTATTGCTATTGTATCATTAGTCTTAATCATTATTTATTTATTCCAGTAATTTTTCTTATCTCATTTATGACTGTTTTTCACTTACATTACATTTATATTCGTGTTCGTAGCAGATGATGTCTTTGAAGTTCAGGCTGTTATGGTGTTTTATTTTTGCATTTGCCATACACCCCTGATAGACTCTAATGTGTGTGTTTAAACCTTTAAACCTGCACCCTACGTGTTCCACCTACATCTAGGTTGGCAGTGCTGTTATTTACCGCTCTTTTTAACCAACGTCTGTCCCAGTGGGAATTGTGTGTTTCAATTACAGTCACTTGATGTTCTGTGCGATGGCCTGTTGGGAGAGAATAAGTATCGACACAGACCATGTCCAGCATTAACCTCCATATTCAGGCTCCTTTGGGAGATGTTCTCTCAGCCAAACCAATGTAACATTCGCTCTTGTTAAAATGCAAATGTAGACTCAGACAATACAATCTTATCTGTTTTTGACTGCCTCAGACTCTGAATGACTACAGATACTCTGTAATGTTTGATATGAGGCCAAAGTTTCTGTCAAGACTGCTAATACGTAGTATGACAGCATACTATGTACTGTATATTTAACAGTATTTGACAGCCTTTCAACCGCTTTAATTTCTGCTGTGACAGCATAATACATTTGACATTGACAATAGGATTGACACACCACATAAAGGGAGCCATTGCATATGTTTAAGGCTTTTCATACATTAGCATAGATAATTTATCATGCACTCAAATGTTTTACTGGATCGGAGACCACAAGGAGAGCTTTTTAATGTTTCATAATAGTAATATTTTCTACCTCTGTTTTAACTTTATTCCTACACAGGTGATCAGTGTATCTTTACTCACTCTCATGTCTTTCCAAACTTTTTCTTCTATGGAGCACAAAAACATTTTTTTTCCAGATAATGAAATTCAGTGGGGTCCAGTGTTGTTCGAGAAAAACAGTTCTTCAAAATACACTCACCGGTCACTTCATAATTGTTTAACTGCCCATCAACACAACTATCTAGTCAGGCAATCACATGGCAGCAACTCCATGCATTTAGGCATGTGGACATCTGCTGAATCTGCTGAAGTTCAAAACAAGCATCAGAATGGAGAAGAAAGCTGACTTTGACTGTGGCATGATTGTTGGTGCCAGGTGGGCTGGTCTGAGCATTTCAGAAACTGCTGATATCCTAGGATTTTCATGTACAACCATTTCTAGGGTTTACAGAGAATGGTTCAAAAAAGAGAAAATATCCAGTGAGCAGCAGTTCTGTGGGTTATGCCAGACTCATTACAACCGAGGTATACAAAAGAGCATCAAGCACAAACATCAAACCTTGAATCAGATGGACTACACTAGAGGAGCAGAAGACTATACCAAGTGTCACTCCTGTCAGCTAAGAACAGAAAACTGAGGCTACAATTGGCACGGGCTCACCAAAATCGAACAATAGAAGATTGAAAAAAAAAGGTTGCCTGGTCTGATGAGTCTTGATTTCTGCTGTGACAATCAGAAGGTAGGGTCAGAATTAGGCATAAACAACAAGAAAGCATGGATCCATCCTGCCTTGTATCAGTGGTTCATGCCATAGCTTACCTAAGTATTGTTACTGACCATATCCATTCCTTTATCTTGTGATGGCTACTTCCTGCAGGATAACAAGCTGTTAAAATATGCAGCTGACAAATATGCAGTAACTGTGTGATTCTATCATGTCAATATGAACCAGAATATGAAAGGAATGCTTTCAGCACCTTGATGAATCTATGCCATGAAGAATTAGTGAAGTTCTGAAGGCAAAAGGAGGTCCAACCCAGTACTAGCAATAAAGTGTCCGGTGAGCGTATCTTCTTTAGTGTCGAGACCACAAGGAGAGCTTTTTAATGTTTCATAATAGTAATATTTTCTACCTCTGTTTTAACTTTATTCCTACACAGGTGATCAGTGTATCTTTACTCACTCTCATGTCTTTCCAAACTTTTTCTTCTATGGAGCACAAAAACATTTTTTTTCCAGATAATGAAATTCAGTGGGGTCCAGTGTTGTTCGAGAAAAACAGTTCTTCAAAATACACTCACCGGTCACTTCATAATTGTTTAACTGCCCATCTACACAACTATCTAGTCAGGCAATCACATGGCAGCAACTCCATGCATTTAGGCATGTGGACATCTGCTGAATCTGCTGAAGTTCAAAACAAGCATCAGAATGGAGAAGAAAGCTGACTTTGACTATGGCATGATTGTTGGTGCCAGGTGGGCTGGTCTGAGCATTTCAGAAACTGCTGATATCCTAGGATTTTCATGTACAACCATTTCTAGGGTTTACAGAGAATGGTTCAAAAAAGAGAAAATATCCAGTGAGCAGCAGTTCTGTGGGTTATGCCAGACTCATTACAACCGAGGTATACAAAAGAGCATCAAGCACAAACATCAAACCTTGAATCAGATGGACTACACTAGAGGAGCAGAAGACTATACCAAGTGTCACTCCTGTCAGCTAAGAACAGAAAACTGAGGCTACAATTGGCACGGGCTCACCAAAATCGAACAATAGAAGATTGAAAAAAAAGGTTGCCTGGTCTGATGAGTCTTGATTTCTGCTGTGACAATCAGAAGGTAGGGTCAGAATTAGGCATAAACAACAAGAAAGCATGGATCCATCCTGCCTTGTATCAGTGGTTCATGCCATAGCTTACCTAAGTATTGTTACTGACCATATCCATTCCTTTATCTTGTGATGGCTACTTCCTGCAGGATAACAAGCTGTTAAAATATGCAGCTGACAAATATGCAGTAACTGTGTGATTCTATCATGTCAATATGAACCAGAATATGAAAGGAATGCTTTCAGCACCTTGATGAATCTATGCCATGAAGAATTAGTGAAGTTCTGAAGGCAAAAGGAGGTCCAACCCAGTACTAGCAATAAAGTGTCCGGTGAGCGTATCTTCTTTAGTGTCCCAAATAAGAAAGAAGGTCTTAAGAAGGTAAATTTCCATTTACGCAAATAACTGCAAATTGTCCTTCATTCATAGTACTTAAAGGATACCAAATATATAATATAGTAGAAAAATTTGGCATTTCCCATGCTGAATTGTACATATGTTTTAAAATCAGAGTTGATTCAATCAGTAAAACGTTACTGTCATCATAAGAATCACAGTCATTGAGGTGGTCTCACCTGCAAACAGGTCTCTCGGTGTGATTTTTCACCATAAACAACACAAAATAAAGGCAGGTCGGCCTGACTCATGCCGGCTCAGCTCAAATCTGGACCATTACCCAGAGATTCAACACATTCAGCATTGCTGAGAGACTGTGGAACAGAGCCAATGGGTTTTATGAGGACACGTCTCGCAAGTGTTGTCAGGACAATCCCGCTCGCGATAAGTACTCGTATCGTCCATTTTCTCACAGCGTGATTGGAATTTCATATTTCCGTCCTTCACATACAAATGGAAATATTGCACGTCCAAACACATTCACATCTCGCCGCTCATAACATCGAGCCAGGAGTCACCCAGCCTGCAAATTGCCCATGGAAAATTCTTGTTTGCTTGACTATTATGCATGCCACATCCTATTCAGACCTTTGTGTTGGCCGTGTCCCCTGCATGCACAATTTCAGCCACGGGACTATGACATTTCCAAAACCCGTCTGCATTCGGTCACGGTGCACGAAATCCCTGAAATATTTTCATCAGGCAATGCATCTCCCAGCATCTACATTCAGAAACATTATCCTGTCCTTGATGTTTTATCATTAGTCGGGAAGTGTTTGGGCTCCTACTGAGATCTTTTGATGGAGCACAGACAATAAAGTGATGGAGACAGGCAGCCAATTTTGCCTGCTGTGACTGTTCCCCAGCAAGGCGCCTGAGTATCTGTGCTAAAAAGTGGAATGATAGTCACATTGCACATCCGCTGCACAACAGCTCGACCGCATTTGCCAGCGCCCCATTATTCCACTGATTGTGCGATGGCTGTATCCAATATGACTGTGTGTTTATTAATAAATGATTCTCATAATGTAATTTTCTCTGTCTCCCGTTTCCACACTCGCTGCATGATAGGAAAGCTGCCTGAAAGATTTGAATCTCGTCGAGTGCTTTGGTTTTCTTCACACTGCACGTAAATCCCATTCGGTTTTTGGAGGCAAACTTTGGGACTCGGTGAAATCTGATATGTTTGTTTTGGCCTTGTAAGTCAATATCTGGTACATCTACATCAGTTGCTGTAGTAATGATGTAAGCATCACCAAGATGCCGAGAGACTTTCTCATACAACATCTGAGAGCAGCTGTCAGTGCGGAAAGAGAGGACGGAAAACTGGAAATTTTGCCTCTGCTCACGTCCATCACTGCATCTCACCGCGGTGCTGAAATCACAAGGCACATTCATGCAAATACTGCTGATCTATTCACTCATTCATTATACGGTGTATTCGGACACAGCTGCAGATTGTATTGCAGACTTTTATGTGACGTTACATACACACTATGTCCCGAATGACGGAAAACGTCGATCGGACGCATTCCAAAAGAGTCTGATTTTAATCGGATTGGATGGGGTTTGGATCACTTTGTAAACATCGGATTTCATGTGGGGGGGGGTTTTCGCTGTTCAGTCTACAAACAAAACAACTAAACGGATTTGAGTCAGATATGCCAAAACGTCGGATTTTTGCTGCCTGTCTGAACATAGCCTTTGGCACAGTGTGTTTTGTTTAATCACACGGCTTGTGTTGGCCAGTGTCATGCCCATTCAAATGCAGGCTTTACACTATTGCTTGGACATCTAATTCTATATTACTTAAGCCATAATATTATATTGTTGTAGGTAGTAAGCCCATCATTTTCTTTACATGTTTCTTGCATTACATTTGATCAAATATCTATAGCTGGCCAATTTGCCTTCAGCTATTTCAATAACACTGTTTTGTAGGGAAATGCTTCACATTCAGACATGCAATTTCATGTAAAAGCAAAATGACAGGCCATTTTTTGTTTCAATCAAGGATATTTATGAGCTATTGTCTGTCTTAGGCCCCCTTTACATCTGGACATTCTTTAGTGCATTTACACCTTGTATTGAAGTATATGGAAAATGCCAAATATTTTACCAAATATTAAAGACATTAACAGATAGTCTAAAACATTTTATGTCATTTTCAAAGATTAAAAAACCATAGGCTAAGTCACTGTATAAAGCTCAACAGTTGGGTTCCAAAAGTGAAAATTCTATAATTTTCTCTATAGGGTAATTTATTTTTAATGAGATACACATTGCCATTAAAAAGTTTTGAGTCATTAAGATTTTTTTAAAGAAATTAATACTTTTATTTAGCAAATATGCATTAGATTTATTAAAAGTGACAATAAAGACTTTAAAATTTATATTTCAAATAAATTCAGAATAAAAAAAATTAATAATCTGAAAACAAAAACAAGACTCAATATTTTATTTTACATAAATAAAAAATGAAAATCAATAAAGAAATGCTTTTAACAAAAACAATCAAAATAAACGCTCACTAAAAAAATATGCAATATTTTATTTGAAAAATGAAAAATGTTAATAAACACTTATTTAAAACGAATCAAAATAAAACACAAAAGAAGAAATATTTTGCTTGAAATAAATTACAAACTAAATTGTTGAAGTACTAACTATTTTTGAATGTTAAATATATATTAAATATTTTTATGAGACAAAAACAGCATAAACACCTGAAATGTCACTGTTAGAGGCTTTGAGCAAACCAAACAAGACTAAAGCCTTCACTATTAATGAGGAACGCACACAATTACCAGGTTATTCTGAGTCTGTCAGGTGGAGTGTGTAGTTTCTCACAGGCATCAGACAAACACTGAGCTCACCAAACCGCCACCTTCAGCCTGTAAAACCAGCCGGGATTTCCAGAAATATAACAGGAGACTGAGTTTGATTAGTGCTGAGGGGCAAAAGCAGCTGTGAGCTTCCCTCTTAATCAAGACTTTCACTAGGATTTCAGTTTTGTTCTGTAACTCATGCCGCATTGATCCTTTTCCCTTCAAAGTAGCTTTGGGCTCTCTTAATGTTCACTGGACACGCAGGTCAACAAATAATATATTTCATTTTTTAGTAAGTGTTTTATTTTTTATCAGATTTAATACAAAAAAGAAATAAGGCAATAATACATACAATCGAAATAAAACACTTAGTAAAAAAAATTTATATTTGAAATAAATTAAAATAAATAAATAAATAATTTGAATAAATGAAACAATATTAAAAATAATCCAAATAAAACAATTACTAAAAAGATGAAATATGTTTTTTAATTAAAATAAATAGTTTTAGCATAAAAACAATCAAATCAATCAAAATTGAAATAAATAATTAATCTTAAATTAAAAAAAAATCTAAATAATTAATCTTAATTCTAATTTTAAATTTAAAAGTCTAAATATTACTATAAAGATAAAATATTTTATTTTAAATTAGTTAAAATAAATAAATAAATAGCTTTAACATAAAAACAAACTAAAACAAGAAATATTTAAAACAAATAATAAATAAAAATATTATAAAATTATAGATTGTTTATAATTTGATATAAAAATGTATATATTATAATATAATTATATATAATTTTAAATAAAATTAATCAAAATTAAAATGACTACAAATATTAAATACTTTATCTGAAATAAGTTAGTTAAAATGAGTACTAAATCAAATACTACAAATATTAAATATTTCATTTAAAATAAATAAAAAAAATTTTTTTTTTTAATTATTTGAATGTTTTTTATGATTTAATTATTTATTTGCTTTTCAATAGGAAATCTGACAGTACACAAAATTTGATTTTTATCAATACATCTCATTATTGAAATATATTAATAAACAACATTTTCAATCGACTTTTTGCACTGATCTTGTCGCAGTGCATTCTGGGATTGCCTTCTTTGTAGGCTTCCACTGAAGGGACAATTCACCCAGAACGGATCATTATTTAATCATCCTCAAGTCCTGAATTATCCCTTAATCACCAGAAAAACTGCTACAAAGACATGATTCCTATCACTCTCTGAGCCTGCTTACAACTGTTTGTTCAATTTCCAGCTGATTTTCACAGGTACAGTATGAATGATTCTGAAGACATTATTTTATGCCTTATCCTGATGTCAAGTTCAGAATTATGGCCAGTAATAGAGGAAAATGCAAACATGATCCAGATGTTTTCTGCTACATCTGGTGTTTTAATACATCTAAACAGTAACTGAAAATGACAAATTTTGTGAGGAAAAACATTTATTTATAGACTTGTAGACATTATTGACATTAAATGGAGTATTTGAACATATTTTTCTGCTCCCTTGCAGATTGTATATTTTGAATAACTCTTTTTTTGTTGACTGATTTAATTTTTTTGCAAATCAGCTGATTTTTTTTTGTTTTGTTTTGTTTTAAGTCTTTAAAATGCTCAAATGCTTCAAAATGATGTTTAATTCAATGCGTTACTTGCCATTTCTTTGTAATTATGTGCAAAATTTACTAGCAATGTCTTGAGTGGAAATGACTTTTACACCAAAATTTTTTGTCAGTGTATCGACAGTCTTTTTTTTTTCATGAATGTTATCAGTTGTCGTTATCAATTTTCCAGTAGCTGTTTTATTCTGATCATAATGAGGTTTTCTTGAGCTCTTAAAAATACTCTACCAATCCATGTTTTTTAACATGCAAAGGAAAGCTCAGGACAAGGAATTCCCAGCAAATAAATCAATGGCAGGTAATTGGTGCTATATAGAAATGTAATACATTTTTGATGAGCTAGCAAAGAGTGATAAAGGATAGCGTGCACTCTACTATCAAAAAAATCAATTAAGCCTTAATGTCTTGCCGAAACGCTCAGTAGCTTTAGGGGGTGACATTTAGAGATGATTGCCATTTATAACACAAAATAAATGGCTAAATGGAAGCACCGATAGTGGCACCTTTAACAGATGCTGCACTTTCTCCTCTTTCGTAAAATCGTCATGCACGGCGAGTAGGAGCGTGATAGTGTCAGCCTTTCAGAGGAATCATCTATGCTCAGGACTGTTCTGTGATCATCAGGCTGAACTAAGTCATGTCTGGTTTTTGCTCGGAAAAGCCGTTCTCTTGTGTTCTTTCCCGGGCCTAACTTCTCTGCATGCAGAGTAAGCATGTAAGAAGTTTATTGGTGCAACCGTCTTAACCTCGGATTACCGTTCGAGCAGAACTTGCTTTCAAGCAGACACGGCGGGTAATCCACTCGCGGTGAGTACAGGAGAGCTCAGGGGACCTGCTAGACATCTGAAACAGTCACAGTGTTTTATCTGATATGCAGTCTGGTGTTTAGGGCCCGTGGACGGCTACGGCTGGCGAAACATGACCCTGGGTCCTGTGCGTTTAGTCTGTAGGCGTGAGGGGTCGGCTCAAGGGGAGCTGGAGCTGCTGTGGATCAGTGATTAATATTGATGGGTGAATGTGAGTGCCAAGCTGGTTTCTGTGACGGCAAAAAAAGTGTGCCATACAAGTAGATATATTGTATGAATGCATATGGGACAACCTCACAGCATTATGGTATTACATACGGTCGATTGTATTATGGTATCAACATTGATTTTACACTTCATAAAAGCAGCATATGTTATTTTTGGACTTTTGTTTAGGACAGTAGAGGCTTGAAAGTAATGAAGCAGCCTGTTCTCATTAGTATATGTGTTTAGACTTTTTTTATGTTTGAATATGCAATATAGACGTATTGATAGTATCTAAAACAGTATTTACATATACACAGCTATGGAAACTTCAAAAATCTTTACAAAATCTTTCATATTGTATTTTAATTATTAAATATATTTTTGAAAGAAATTAATATTAAGAAAGGCTGCATTGATTCAAACTGACAGTAGACATTAATAATGTTACAAAAGGTTTTTTTAAGTAAGTTCCGTTCTTTTTGAACTTTCTGTTCAACTAATCCTGACAAAAAATGTTTACAGGTTCCACAAAAATATGAAACCGCACAAATGTTTTCAACATTGATAATCATATAAATGTTTTTTGAGTACCAATTCAGCATATTAGAATGATTTCTGAAGGATCATGTGAAACTGAAGACTGGAGTAATGATGCTGAAAATTAAAATATGAAAAATATGACTGTGTTTTGATCAAATATTACTGTTTTTTGATCAAATAAATCATAAAAAAAATCTTACCAACCCCAAACCTTTGAACACTAGTGTACTTCTTACTATTATAAAGATATTTTTACTTTCCTAACCTCACCCTAACTGCTTCTTAACAAAAATATATAGAAAATGTAGAGTACAGTAGAAAGATTTTGGTATAATATTAACATTAATATAATATAATATATATAATAATAAAAAAAATAAGCATAAAGTACTCAATTACATAGACTTGGAATATAATGCACAAATAAAATGCATTATAATTATTATCATTTTATGCGGTGCTTGTAATGTGTTTAAATGGTAATGTACCCTTACAAATATATTTAATCATATAAATATAATATAAAATGATTGTAAATTGCTGAAACATTGGTAATAATAAAACGCTTCCGTGAGTGTGCAGTTATATTTTGTCTTTACTAAATTGCCCAAAAGAACAGAACTGTCTGTCTCCGTCAGAGGTACTATTGCATTTGTTCTTGACATCCCATTCTTGTGGGAGGGTCTCTCAAGATTTGTGCTACACCACTGACCGGGTCTGCGAGTTTAGTCTATGAGTATGAGAGGTCAGTCAGCATTATTTGATTTCCAGGGGATTGGATCTGCCATGGATCAGTGATTAATATTGATAGGTGCAAGTGAGTGCCAAGCTGGTTTCCGTGAAAGGGCAAAAAGTGTACCATCCAACTGGATATATGGACGCCCTGCTGGGTATTGATGAAATATAAAACAATGAGGACAGCTGAGCTCTAGATCAGTTGCGCCGCAAGGCAGGTTTATATTTTATAAGATGGTGTCAAGTTAGAGCAGGTTTTTTTTGAGAAAACTCTGAAAAATGTGTGAATGCATATACTCATTAGCATTTGTAGATGTTTTTCTCCTCTCGTTATCCGGTATCGCCACCTCAAACTTCCCTGTCCTAGAAATCTCCTCCATGAATCTCCCAAACAATCCAATTAAGAGTGGAACGTAGAGACAGGCAGCCGGACTTGTTGACACTTTTAGCAGCTTTGTTTTTGCGTTGGGATGATGCAGACATTTAAAGGTTACCAGATTTGCGTTAAAACCCTTTGAACAGACAAAAGATGATGTGTCCTTGCTCCATATGTAGACATCAGCAATGTTCTCCTATATAATGAGTTCCTCCTCAGAAATTTTTCAAGGCCTATCCAATATGTCCTGGCTGAGCTCACTGTGCCTGCAGGTAAAGCGGAGGGTGCTGGGCTCATGGGTCTGTCTGCTGAGCGTCATTTATGCAGCTCTGCGTGGGAATGATGGAGTCGCTGCCGGCCAAACAACACACTGAAGACTTTATGTATCATTAGTCTTAAAACAAGCTCTCCAGCTTTGGCTGTGATTTAATTTGTCACCACGAATGTACTGCGTTCCTTCCCACCTTACGATATTCTTTCACAACACAATGCCAAGGAGGGCTAATTTTAGACCTTTCTTACTGTTTGTTGACTTGAGGCACACAGTCTCTTGTTTTCTGGCATTGTTGTCAGCTGAATTTATAATAGCTACATAAGCTTTTGGCTCCTTAGCTGACTTAAGCCCAATGCACACTGTACGATTTTGGAGACAAACTGTGGGATTCGTAAAATGTTGCTTGTGACACCCTCACCTATGAATGATTAAATGCCTTTAATTGCAATAAATTGAAAAACAGGCTATCGACTAGGCTTGCCACGATAGTCGGTGCTGACGGTGATACCGTTGTTAAGCCGCAACACCGGTTAAGTCACTAGCCCACCGCAGCACCGACCCCCACTGTTGTTTTGATTTTTTTATAGTAATAAAAATCATTTAGTTCATTAAAAGAACAAACACTTCAATTAAAAACTGAACGCGGCTGCTCAATGCAGCGTGCCGAACGACAGTCCCATCACAGATCAGATTTCATATATCCAGGAGAGTGAGACGAGCTGACTCACAAGAAGAGTGGGGTGAGACAGACAAGACGATCGCGGATGATTTAGTTTTGTCAATTTAGTTTAGTTTGCGGATGATCGTGGATTTTGAAAAGCCTGTTGACTTCTGCTGTTATTCGAAGTTTTTTTAAACATTCGTTTCTTATTTAAATGGTTCCACAGTGTTTGCAGATTTTTACTTTATTTAAACTTTGTGTCATTTATTTACTTTATTTTACATCAAGGTGTATGCCAAGCTTTCTTATTCGTTTTGCTAATAAACTTTCTACGTTTCTTATTTATTTGGTTATATACTATACATGTTTACTTATTTCCAGGTTTGTATAGGCTACCTATTTAAACTTTATGTAAGTTATATGTTATTTTATATTAGGCATAGCCTGCCCTATAGCATGGTGTATTTTTATTTGTTTTGTTAAAGGGGTCATAATGCTACATGCACTTTTACAAGTTGTTTGAACTGAAATGTGTGTTGGCAGTGTGTACACAACCACCCTAAAATTATAAAAATCCACCCAGTGGTTTTTTGTTAATCTACTGAAATCTTTACCCCTCTCAAATCGAGCCGATCTCAGATGCCTGCCTGTGTGACGTCACACAGACAGGACCCTCCCACGATAGTTTGATTGACAGTTGCGTTTCAGCACAGACTGGACTGGCGTCTTACCTTAGACCCGCCCTGAGTGAGCTGTCATCAGTCCGCCATTGTTTCACCGCTGGAGCAGTTGTAGACAAGAATGACTCCTAAGCGATTGAGGTGTTCTGTTGTTGGATGTAATAATGAACATAGCAGTCGTCATTTACTCCCGACATCTGAGCCGCTGAAGACACAGTGGATTATGTTTGTTTTTGAAGGGAATGCGCCCCCGATCTACATAAATGCGTCTATGTTTGTGCAAATCATTCATGATCCAGCTTCACCTACAGAAGAAGTGAGTGTAAGGTATTTTAACGAATCTTTGCAAATCGCATTTCCTAATAATGTGCTAATTAGCAAGTTTCACGATGAATGCGGCTAAAGTAAACAGTCTCTCTGAGAGCGGCTCGGAAGAGAGGGGCGGTGTCAGCAGAGCTCATGAACATTTAAAGGAAAATGCTACAAATCTGCATGCTCTGAAAAGAGCTGTTTATGACAGGGTAAAAAAGGTGTTTTTTACATTAAATTTGAGAAATTTTAACCAAACTATGTTACAGACTTTTCATTAAGACCCTAAAGAATCATATCAACTTGTGGAAAATGGGCATCCTATGACCCCTTTAATAAAAGTTCTATGTTTTATATAGCTATAGGCTAAAGTGAGTTTGACGTTGTATTTTGTTGTTGCATTCAAGCAATTGATGCCGAATTGCCACTAATTCGAAGTGAAAGTAAAATGCGCAATTTGCTTTTAAGCTATTTAAAAGCGAAGGAAAGTGAGGAAAAGAGGGAAAATTCAAACGAACAATTGCTTTATGCCGAATTGCAGCTATTTGAAAGTGAAAGTAAAATGTGCACGCCGCTTTTACAAGCTATTTAAAAGTGGAGGAAAAGAGGAAATGCCCCTGCCCCCACGGTGATACCGGTATTATCAGTGTTGTCACACGTCGATTAACCGGTGGGAAAATTTCCTCACCGTCACAACCCTACTATAGATACAGATTTTCAGATTCACAAGCTCTCGATTCTGTTAATCTGATTATTTATGATTAATTTTGACTTGATTCTGATTCTTTTGTGCATAAATCAGTTATAATGAAAATAATGCATTACAATTATTATCATTTTTAATTATAGTCCATATAGAATTGTAGTCCATTTTGCTGTTTAAACTGCTCATTGAACCAAATGAAGTAAACTATAAATCACATTTCTGATATTATACATTAAATAATTATGTATTTTATCAAAATACTCCATCACTGAAAGTACAGTAATTATAACTTGATGTTCCTTCAGTAAGTGCTCTAATTGATTAATTGAATTAATTCAGTGAAGGATCCATCAGACTGATTCAAACGGTTGATTCACGGGTCTTTTTGAATGATTTGTTAAATCATTTGTTAATGAATGTGTCTATACTGGTTGTGCTGTTTTGATTTAATTCACAAGCTCTCAATTCCGTTTACGAATCAATTTGATTAGATTCTGATTCAGATCTTTGCATATTTCAGTTATAATCAATTATAATTAATTATAATTTGTCTATTTTGCTTACATATGAAACAAATCTCTCAGCTAATATTTTAAATTAGATATATAGTGAACCTTCTAAAACTTTTTTTTTTTTACAAATTAATAACAGAGCCAAAACTATGTAGTTCAATTTCTGTTAACAGGAACTGCTCAGTAAACTATGGTAACTTTTAAATTGCATTTCTTGTGAATTATTTTTTATGTATTTTATTAAAATATTTCATTACTGAGAGTAACGATAACTTGATGTTCATTTAGTAAGCATTCTGATGGATTCAGGGAGTTCGTTCATTAAAGGATCCCTCAGAATAATTCAGACAGTAACCTCTGAATTCATGGGTCTTCTTGAAAGATTCATTAAATCATTTATTCGACTACACTTGCGCCGTATGTTCTGATTCAAAAGAGTTGGTTTCAAAGAGTCATTTGCTCAGAAAAGCCCTAATGAACTAATTGCATTGTGATTAATTGTGTAATAAATCTTGCAGGGAAATGAAGTTCTGACTGTGTAATGAACATTGATGCTAGCTTGTCTATATATGCAATATACTGTATCATATCGTTCCCTTTCCGTTATGATTGTAAATACCTTGAGTTTGCTTTGAATAAACAGCCCACAAATTCACTCTTTCATCAAGCCATGACAGACTTCAACATTAGCACAATGGCTTGCTTGAGAAGTGTCAGAATGTGACAGAGTTGATCATGTAAAACACCCAGTCAACCCTGTCAATTGCGACCAAAGCCCTAAGACTGACATAAAAGATGGCTGATGTCGCACAGTCTGCTTTCGCTTTTACCCAAGATCTCACGGGCTCATATTGTAGTCTGACAAGGAAAAACGCAAAGGACAGAAAAAAAAGTCTTGGCTTTAGACAAGGCCGAGTCTATTAGAGAATTTGTTTTTTTTCAAAAAGAAATGCACAGCGGTGGCTCATTATCAGGCGTCATTCATTGTAACAGCATGGTGTCACACAGTAAGCTTCACAGTACCCACATAGAGTAAACCACTGTGAATTCCCACCAGATGCAGTTGTACTAATCAGATGTGAAAACACTGTACCAGATGTTGCCTTTGGTCACCCCATATGAGCTCCTCAGAGAAGTTTCCTCTGTTGATTTTTGGAGAACAAAGAAAGGCATCAAATGCGAAAAATGCCACAAACCGTGCAGCCTTTTTCAGAGCGGCATTTGGATTTTACCCTCCAATGCTCTCATTAAATGATACATGTAGATGTTCTGCGGAATGTAGACTATATCTCTCTGTCTATCTCTCTGTCTGTCTGTCTGTCTATATTGTTTGATCATTCTATCATTCTATTGTTCTATCCATGTAATCCAAATAGTAATATTTGCTTTTTGACTGATATCACAAATATAAAATATATCCAAATATATAATTTTCCCTACATTTTTTCTTTCTAGTTGCATATCCTTTTTCAGTCACATAACAGAAGGTTTTGAACTGCGTTTTATGTTGATGATATATCTCGTTGTATAATGTGTATTATTTCACATACTATATAGCACAGCATGTAGTATGCAAAATTCCATTTCAAACATGCCTGTGTTTCTTTTGACATTGAGTGAGTACATTGAGTACTTTAGGCTGTACGTCCACACAGCCAAGCAGACAACCAAGCTCATCTTGCCCCCCCCCTCAGTCCCCGACCCTAAACCTTTGTTACACTGCTGTTTGTGAAGTTGCGTCGTGTTGTTTGTTGTTTCGTTGCATCAGTGGGCTTTGCCCAGTCTGTGTTTGTTGTTTGTCCTGTTTATTTTCATCTCATCTCTTTTTGCATGCTTTTTCCTCCCACCTGCCTCTTCCCCCTTCTGCCCTGCTCATGAGCCCAGACAGCCCAGCGTGCTCAGAGCCGTTACCCCTCCCGCATTCATCTGAGCCGGCTCTGCGCTCCTGCTGCTCCTGCTCTTTCATGTCCGCTCTCATAGCCCACATTAATATCACAGTCTACCGCCATGCTGCAGTCATATATGTGCGAGAATGTCACTTTGCTTAAACATGCTGAGATGAAAGCCCGTGAATCAATTCCGTACAGGAAGCTCGTTCTTTCATTGGGGGAAATAATGGGTGAATGAACAGCCATCAGGGGCTGATGAGAAGACCCGATGTGCGATCGTGCCGCAGTGCGTTCGCAGGGAAAAAAGGCCACCTTGAGTGCATGTGCATGATCGTGTTTTGAAATACATCAAGTTTGTTGTGTACGGGGGAAGATAAGTGATTATCACATGTCTTGTAATTTCCCTTCATGCATAATAGCGAGCTGTAGGAGGCCACGTCTCGAATCACAGGCTTCAGTGAGTTTTAGGCCTTTTATTATCATCTGAATATATACATGAGTGAAAAATAAAAAGCCAATGGTTGTGAAAATTCTGAATTTAAGAATTGGCATCCTTTGAGTTCATAAATGTAAATTTGAAATGAATTGCTACGGGATGTTGAATTGGAATGACAGGATGATGAATTTAATTTAAATTCCAAAAAATCAACACAACAGAGGAATTTACTTATTTTGGAATTATCAGTTGTGTTAATATGTGAAAAAACATACAACAAGTAATTATATTATAATGTAATATTAATCCAACTATTCTGTGATGAAAATGAAAGCTAAATTATTTAATATATAATATGTAGGAAAAAAACAAATATACATAAAACAAATGATAATATAATATAATATAATATAATATAATAATGTGTTTGTATGCATAGATAGATTGTTTTACAAATTAAGGAAATACAATTAAAATGCAATGGAATCATTGCAGTATG
Source organism: Sinocyclocheilus grahami (assembly GCF_001515645.1). Classification (NCBI taxonomy): domain Eukaryota; kingdom Metazoa; phylum Chordata; class Actinopteri; order Cypriniformes; family Cyprinidae; genus Sinocyclocheilus; species Sinocyclocheilus grahami. The sequence continues at coordinate 2,901,454 of NW_015505412.1, forward strand.
TGTAATTTTTATTAATACATTTCTTTGTTCAATATATGAATTACCCTTTAACATGCATATAATTTCCAGAAATATTATATGATATTAACATCGGTTTCATCTAGAACAATAATTGTTTTAAAAATATATATAAATAAATAGATTTTATAAAATGTATTTAACATGCGCACACACAGAGACATACACTTATATACACGTGTGTGTGTGTGTGTGTGTGTGTGTGTGTGTGTGTGTATACTATTCATTGAATATATATATATAAACAGATGAGCGTTTTTCAGTTTCATTGCGCTATCATTCTAGTACAGTAATGTTTTGTGTGTGAGTAACACACTATTCATTGAAGCCTCTGCATACTTGATTTTAATTGAGGTTTCTTTACCGGTGTCAAACAGCTTTTTTGTCACTGGTACGAGAGACATTTAGCCTTTCATTCTTGCAGTTTATGCTTTCACACCCCAAGTGCACTTTTCTCTTTTTTGATAAGTGTTTTATTTTCAATCCCTAACTGTGTAGCCTAGCAACAGGCAGCAGGCAACAGTTCAAGGCCTAAATATGGTTTTCTATGGAGGAGGAGCAAATGCCACGGTGAAGTACACTTAGTAATTTAAACATCTCAGGAACCAAACATCTTTTGCAGTACCTGCCTCTACAATTAGTTTATTTCATTTCCCGAAAAGCCCCAGGGCTCAGCGAGCGCACAATCCAGACAGGCTTTTTTTCCTGTGTTTAATACTCACACAAAAGTTGGAGCTTTTTTTTTTGCCCCAGAGAGGCCAATCACCTGTGCTCTGAGGACATTGGCTTCAACCAGACAGATAGATCAAATCCCCGGTGCTTTTACAAAACCCAATTCTGGGACCTCACCTCACAGCTTCTGCTCCGGCTGTCTATTTCTAGTCCGAGCAGATTTCCTGCAGATAGGGATTTAGATCCCTCAGGTGAGGCGGAAGCTAATTTCTAGACAGGAAAGGTGTGATGTTGAGATACACTGATGATGGATAATGGTGAACCCTCGGCTAAGGTAAACAGTCTCTCTTTTTTTCCTCAGGAAGTTGCTGTGTGATCCTTTCCTAGTTATGTTTACTTTTTATACCAGTCCAGATTGTGAGTCGCTACTGACACATGGATCTGATTAGCATCATTTTCTATGCCAATTCAGTTTATTCACAGCTTTTTTTTTCAATGCTGTTCAGTTGAGGTTGGCCTGCAGGTAGCTGTGTCTGGTAGCAGATGTTTGGGTGTCATGCATTTAATTTAGCATTTCAGGCAATTAAAGTGCAGAATATTGTTCTGGATCTCCAAAGTATAGATAATGCATTATATATTCACAGCAGACTGTTTTAATGTATTCAGTACATTTTAAAAGCCTCCAGGGTTCATTTTTGCTCAGAAAGCTAACATGTGTCATGGGATTTGTGAGTACAGTTCTCTTGGGAGAAATTAAGATATCATCCATTTGTAATATTAGTAAAGGGATTTGTTAAAACATATTTAAGGCTTATTCATAAACATAGCGTTTCATTTACAGTCTAGTAAATCTGACAATGATAAATTATATTTCCTTATGTTAATCTTTAACCCTAATCAAACAGGACTACTTTTCCCTGAGGATGTTAATACCACTGTTATTTTAGTATTATTTATATTCTATTAAAATTTGTATGAATAATTTGAATTCTCTTTTGTGTTTATATTTTTCATTTTCATTTCAACATGCATTTTCATTTTAAAGTCTTAGTAATTTTCTTTTAATTTTTATGATTTTGTTAATTTTGTCATTTGTATTAGTTTTTATTATTATTATTTATATTATTTTATAGTTTTAGTACTTCAGCAGTTAGCCGCCAAGGCAACACTTCTAATATTTATTTATTTTAAGTTTAATTAAATATTTATATTTTATTTCATTTCAGCTTTATTTCAGTTACTAAAAACAATTCTTAATAGGTTTAGTTTTAGTTGACTATAACAACACTAGTTAATATATGTTTCACAGACATACTTCATGATTTTAAACCCATCTGAATCAAACATGTCAGTATTTTTCTCACACAACAGTAAAAATAACAGAGCAAATTACTGTTTTCTCATAAGAAATCTAATCCCATCCAGATTGTAGTGTCTATGATTGCAGGTATATTATTTTTTATTTATTCATTTTGACCTTCGTTGAATACTATAAGCTACATTTCTCCATGTGCTGCCTAGTGCACCTTCATTATGAATTTATACCTTCTTGCCAACTTTCTGGGTAAAATAACAGTTGGTGGTTCAAGCACTGCTGGCATCCTGTCCCATTTCAAAAGAGAATGAAATCCTGAAGAGAGTCCGATCACAAAAACTGCTCAGAATGGGCAATCTAGTAGCAGTGCACATTAAAATAGTCACTCTCAAAATTACAATTTGTAAACATTGTGCTTAAAGTAGCAAAAAGAGTTGAGTCATGGACATTGAGCCATGGTGCTCATGTGGAAGATGTAGGATCGAGTCCAGCCTGCAACATTCTGACATAAACTGCCAAAATAAAATAAAGGAAAGCGATCATTTGCAAGTTATCCATCTACATAAGAGGGTTGGTTAATACCATAACTAGTCATATTAGACATGGCCGAGTACCTTCTGTCAGTGCGGTTTAACTGAAGTGCTTTCAGCTTCATCATAGCGCAGTTTGCTGTTTTCTCAGGTGATTAATTTTCAGTGAAACTTGTTCCGCCGTTACAAACAGGTTGCGACCATTTGAGCTCCCATTTAGCAGTGCGGTTTTAATTACGCCTGTCTGCCGAGGGGGAGCAGCAAGCCGAGCGGCTGAGGCCACGACTGTCTGCGAGCCACTCAGACATGGAGCACATATGCCGCATGAGAGCAAATGAGTGCCGGGCACAAATGGAGGGAAGATGAGTAATTCATGGCACAGAGTCAAGTCAGTGCACCCGGATTGTAATTTAGTCTGTTTGGCAGTGTTCACCTGAGTGCCAGCACAGCTTACAGCCCTCATCATCTCCCATGAGATGTCATCATGACTCAAGAGCGCACAGAGCTCTCTTCGCATTCCCCTCGTATACTTCTTATTTGTTTATGTGTTCATTTAGATCTTTGCTCTCTGTCTCTCTGAGTAATTCTGCTGTCTGGTGAAATACGGTGCGGTTTTAGACATTAGGAGTGCAGTAGTGGAGAAGGCGAAGATAGTTTGATGGAGTTGCCTGTTACAAAGAAATGACTTCTAAATTGTCAAGAAAGAAGAGGAGATGAATCTATGGAGATTTTGTTTGGTGTTTACCTCACCAATTTCGGTGTGAATTATATTGTTGCATTAGTGCCTTATTGGTTGTTGTAGGTCACCTTGGTGAGAAAACATCTGCTCAAAACAAAAAGCTCATGTAAATGTTGTGGTTTGGGTGGATGCTGGTGTCCTTAAAGCAGGATTCTTAAAGTCAACGTGAAACCCCTGATGTTCAGGATGCCTATTTTAAAATGCACTTCCAAAAAGCTAAATAAATAAATAAATATATGCATTACACAATTTAAACAAGATTCATTTGTCAATGTAAGAACACAGAGGAGTTCTAGTTTTTAATTATATAATTATATTATATATTCATTTAAATGTCAGCTTTACGTGAAAATGGCTTTTGCAAACTGAGCAAAGTTTTATAATAAATAATATTTATTATTTTATATATATATATATATATATATATATATATGTATATATATATATATATTTTTTTTTTTTTTTTGAGGGTATGGATAGGATGACTTTTTTCCTCATGGAACACAAACAGAGTTATTATGAAAATGTCAAATCTGTTTTTCCATCAAATTAAAATTTTCAGTGGGTATTTTGCTTGGTTTAATAAATATATTATACACACAGACTCACACACACATATACAGTATATACTGTATGTGTGTGTGTGCGTGCGTGAATGTAGGATTTGAACTCAGATCCCTTACATTCATTAATTGCAAAAGAAAGAAAGGGGTCAGAGCAAGTTATAATTTTTTGATTAGACATTTTTTAGAATGACATACCAATTACATTTTCACAATAAGACCAGGAACATTTACGTTTAGTCATTTAGCAGACGCTTTTATCCAAAGCGACTTACGAATGAGGACAATAAAAGCAGTCAAAACTAACAAAAGAGCAACAATATTGTTTTTTGTTTTTTTTAAATAAAAAATAGAAGATAAATGTAGGTAAAGTAGAATTAAAATAGAATAGAAAGTGCTAGAGTTAGAGGGTCAAATAAAGGTGGAACAGATGTGTTTTAAGTCGTTTCTTGAAGATGGCTAAGGACTCAGCTGCTCGGATTGATTTGGGCAGGTCATTCCACCAGGAGGGAACAGTTAATGAAAAAGTCAGTGAAAGTGATTTTGTGCCTCTTTGAGATGGCACAATAATACACCGTTCACTTGCAGAATGCAAGCTTCTTGAGGGCACATAACTCTGAAGTAATGAATTTAGGTAAATGGGTGCAGAGCCAGTGGTGGTTTTGTAGGCAAACATTAATGCCTTGAATTTTATGCGAGCAGCTATTGGTAGCCAGTGCAAATTGATGAACAGAGGTGTGACATGCATTCTTTTCGGCTCATTAAAGATTAATCTTGCAGCGGCATTTTGGATTAAACAAGGAGTTATGTTGCATGTTCTGAAAGAAAGGGCCTGATCTTCTGTAGAGATCATACTGTAAACTGGAACATACTGTAAACTGGATTCCATGTTGGTTTTAACTAGCAATACATTCTTTGGCCAACCAGCTTCAGAAATAAAGTATGCTGGTCAACCAACTAGACCAAAACCAAACCAGTCTGGACCACATGAAGTCATGCTAATTTAATCTTTTAAATATTTTCCCCAGTATTTGGTTTAAATTGACTCTACAGTTAGCACAATGCTGCACACTATGCGAGTGAGCAAAGAGGGATTTCATCAGTTATTGGTGAAGTTTCTTCTTGTTGTTGAAGAGGTTTCTGCAGAAGTGTCTATAGCCTCCAGAGGGAACGCAACTGCAGAGAATCAATGGAGGATGAATGTACTCATCGCTCTCCTGTGACAACGTCAGTGTCAATGTTTAGTTCCCTTTCTATCACTCTACTGTCAGAATTCTGCCATAATAAAACACTACTCACACGGCACATCAATGAAAAATGACATTTTATTTCACGACACAGACCACCGCAGTCTGCAGCTGGGATGAATCAACCGTTATCTGAAATCAAACCAAAACTGACAGAATTGTTTCAAACAGTAGCCGATGTGAGATGAAATTTTTTTCCCCATTGTGAGAATGTGAGAAGAGGAGCGCTGAACTCTTCGCTGTGTGCCATTGTCTTGCTTTGTTTGAGAGGTAATTGTGTGTTAATGAGATGAACCCATGAGAGAGATTTCAAAAGCAAATTGAGTTGAGCAGGTGTTTGTTGTCTTGCATGTGCTTCAGTGTTTTAGATAATTAGAATTGCATTGTATTCCAAAATATTCACCCATTCAGTTTTGTCTTTTTAATTTAGCTCAATTGCAAACCGTAAACTAATCTTTTCAGCATAATGACAAGCAAATAACATACACTTGTGTTCACGAGCACGACTGTGGATTAGTTTTGTGTTTCACTGCATTAACAACTGTGTTGAAGAAGCCACTTTTGAAATTACAGCTTGTCAAACAACAAACTACTCATAAATTCAAGTAGTTCAACTAAAGTCAAGCTACTCTTTTGATATTGTAGCAATTAAACTAAAAGTTGCCTTATACCTATTTATTTTCATTTAAAATTTAAACTAGCAGAGAAAAGTAAATACATTAATGAATTTAATTAGGTTGACTGTATTAAAAACTAACAAATAAATAATAGAAAATAGGCAAATTCATAATGCACAGATATTTATGATCAGTAGCATTTAACAAATCTTTAAATTATTTAAAAAATATGTAGCCTGTCTAGACTCTGTAAAGTATGTTTGAATGTTAATTTACATGAACTGTCAAAATGTTCATTTACTAGGATGAATCAGACTTTCTAGCACTTTTTTATGAGAGCATTTAAGATGAATTGATTAATTGGAATCAACCAGAATTTATAGCACTACATATGAGAGTTTGGGATGAATTGATTCATTAAAATAAATTGGTTAATTTGAATGAATCAGACTTTTCAGCACTATGTATGACAGAGTTTAAGATGAATCGATTCACTGGGCTGACTTTATGTGTTAGAATGAATCAGATTTTTCAGTACTCTGAATGAGAGAGTTTGAAATGAATTGATTCATTAGGCTGAATTGATTTATTAGAATCAACCAGAATGTATAGCACTACATATAAGAGAATATGAGATGAATCAATTCATTGGGATGACTTAATTCATTAGAATGAATCCGACTTCCCAGCACTTTGAATGAGAGAGTTTAAGATTAGTTGATTCATTAGGATGATGTGATTCATTAGAATCAACCAGAATGTATTGCATATGTGTCACGAATCTGGTCCGTGGGCTTCAGGCCGATTACCACTAGAGGTTATTCTCCCATTACATTGACTCTCACACCACACAGACTGTTACACATCACCCTGGACTGCATTTCCCATCAACCATTGCACTGATTACATGCACTCAGCTGAATGCACTGATCACACACACACACACA
>NW_015505412.1:2908496-2938007 GCF_001515645.1 Sinocyclocheilus grahami
ATGCTACTTAAGCCATGGACTTCCTCTCTCTCACTGCCGAGTATTGTTCTGCATTTTTCACTCCCCAAGTGTTAGCTGCCTTACTGAGCCATTCCGTGTTTTCTGTTTTAGTCTTGTGTATTGTTTTGCGTGTATCCCTGTTTAGCGGATAGCTACCTTACCGAGCCTGTTTAAGTTTTCATAGTTTTCTTAGTCTAGTCTTAGTCTTGCCTTGTGTTTTCCTGGTCTCTGATTCACGCCACGTCTCTTGGATTAACCCTTTGCTTGCTGTTTCTGACTCTGTTTGCCCCTGCTTGGACCTTTGCCTTCTACCTGGATTTATCTCTTGCCTTGCCTTCGATATACCCATTTGCCATTGTCTGACCCATGCCTGTTAAAACCACGTCTCTTAATAAAAGCTTGCACATGGATCCTCACGCCTCACGTCTCGTCGGTCCCGTTACAATATGAGAGAGTTTGGAATGAACCGATCCATTAGGATTAATTGATTCATTAGAATGAATCAGACTTTCCAGCACTGCGTATGAGAGAGTTTAGAATGAATCAATTTACTGGGATGACTATATTTATTAGAATGAATCAGAATTTTCAGTACTCTGAATGAGTGAGTTTACCATGAATCGATTCATTAGGATGAATCGATTCATTGGGATGACTTGATTTATTAGAATGATTCAGACTTTCTGGGGATGCATTTGAATTGGTCAGGTGGTAAATTATAGCTATACTCAGCCTAACCTAGCTAAAACCAAACCAGGCTGTTGTAGGATAGTTTTCTTTTAGCAGGCTTGTAACACTTCTGAAAAATGTAGTTCACTTACTGTAACTCACAATTTTTTATATTAGATGATCAACAATCTAACAGCACTGCAACTCTAACATTATCTATGAGAGTGCAGAGACTCTCATCCACTGAGATGATCCCTGTGGCTTCAGCCTTATTTCTAGCACTTATAACAGCGAGTTTAAAAAGTAAAATCTGTCGACATTTTACATTGAGTCTCTGAACTTTCCCAGCCTCGTCTTGCCCTCATTCAGCAGGCAGCAGTCAGGCAGTGAATGTGGGTTATAATATAGCACACTCATCTGAGGTGGGGTAATCTGAGGCTTTAGCTGTGCTCATGTTGTGGGGCTTGTTTGCATGTTAGTGATAATGTAGGCCAGAGCCAGATGTGGAATACACCTCCTACATGCTCTTCTTAATAGCCCTATCATGAATTATGCATATTACAAGTGGTATCAAAAGTTGCAGGGTGTTGAGGTAGGTATGAGCAGAGGCAGCCATGCCACTCCTCTTTTTGAAGCTGTTATTTTTCGCATATTGTGATGCCAGTAACACTGAATTCATTACTTTGGATTTATTTCACAATTTGTGCATGTATTTTTCAAGTTTAATTAAATAAGTGTGTGTGATTGTTTCTACATTGTATTTTGTGGAGATATTCACACTTACATTTCCTTGCTAGACACTTGCTTACCATAGCAACAAGGGATTCTGTTTGCTGCACAGCTTTCACTGAGCAGGTAGCAAAAGATGTGAATAAAACAAGACAAAATCTAGAATAAAATAAAGCCATGTATCCTGACAAAATAAATTTTTCAAAGCATAATATAATGAAATGACTATTATAGTAGATGTTTTGATGTTTGTAGTTTGGTATTTATAGAAGATGAAACGGACTATTCATGGACTTCCCATTTGTTCTGACAAAAAAAATGTTAAGGCATGAAATTATTATGTTATAGTAGAATTTATAACAGATTAAATGGACTTTTCGACAAACTTTGCTGTCTTCTTTGATTCTGACTGGATCAATCTGCATTTTTATGTTTATCTAGTCATCATGACCAGTAGATGACTAACTTGTAAGACTTGTGTAATTTTTTATTTATTTAGCTTATTCACTTTTTTAAGAAAACAGTCATATTTAATATAATATAATAAACATAGACTTGTGTGCATGTGTAAGTATTAATAATGATAATATAACTTTTAAAACAAGCAGTCTTAAAGAAAAAAGTTGATGGCTAACTTGTAAAAATTCTGTAACTTGTATGCATTTATTTACTAAACATTCAGTAAGTGTTTAAAAGAAAAAAAATATTTGTAATTGTTGGGTTCTGCAATTAATGTGGATTACCTTTGTGAATATATTTTATTGTGTATATATTTTTGATGATAAACAATATGCATTTCAATATGTTAATTAACAAAATATTATATAATATTAACAATAATGGTAAATAATATCAGTATAATATATAAATTAAAAGAAACATAATTTATGATGTTGGCATTTATGATGTTTATTTCTGATGGGGCTTTTGTATGAGGTAGTGGACTGCCATGTAAAATAAAAAAAATATTGAGTTTTAAAAGTATAGTAAATGGAGCTACAAAGAGCCAAATACACTGTAGCTAAGAGCTCTGTTAGCATCACCCATGTCAACAGTACTAAAGAGCTTTTCAGCCAGTAATAATGCATCAGCGTAATGCCAAAATAAAGGTCAGAAATAGAGGGATTCAGTGAAAGTGCGAAGTTCTCCATTACTTGTAAAAGCGCTACATAACATCAACACGTCTTTAGTCCAATTGCCAAAGATAGCTCTGCAGGCGGCGAGGTGCCAAAATAAGTCTGGCTGATTTTATCAAAGATGCCATTTCTTTTCATTGTGTAGTAAACGACACATCTACAGTCTCCCTGGTTCAAAGCCCCTCTTTTTTTCCGACGTAAAGGATGCGCTCCATTTGAATGGTTTAGGGAAGGCAACGCACGGAAGCGGCTTTCTCTCTGATCAAGAGTTTTTCACTTTGATTGCGGTGCAAAGAAAATGAATTATCATTTGAAGTTGACTAATGTTTCCTTGTGATTACAAACCAACTTGCATGCAGCAAGTCACTCAGAAAAGCTGAATGGCTGTGAGTTTGATATGAAAAGACCTCTCACCGACACACTGTAGATGTCTGCTATGGACTCTTGGCATATTTATCATTCCATCTACACAATTCAGGGGGAAAATGTCACCAGCCATATGCTTTGTGACATGTAGCGGACTGCTTTTAAAACATTTTGGCAGCGCTTTGCATTCGCTGACTTCACTATGTGAATGTGATTTAGTTCACAGAGAGCCGCAGATAGTAGCAAATGTCTTTGTCACCCCTGTGGCCTGCTAGCTCAATTTAGAGACTCTATCAGGAAAACATGCTTCAAAGGCTCCACATGCACAGGGTCCAATCTTTGTTTGGAAAGGTCTCCCTTTGTACCCCGGGACTGTGGTCCTTTCTTGCCCGAATCCGAATGAGTTCATGTTCAACCTCTCCTTAATGCTTTTTCTTTTTAAATCTTCTCGCCGGCAGAAAATCTATCGTTCAGTGCCTCAGTTAAATGCCGTGTGATTTGCGTTTCTTAGCCACATTGTTTCGCCTAGGTGTCCTTGGGTGGGCTGTGATTTGTTTAAAAAGAAATTTCCGTTTTCATTTCATCAGTGTGGCTTTCTCTCGTAGCCCTGAGACGAAACTCCAGGGAATGACCTGTGCGGAAACTTGAATCTAGATTTAAAATCCAATAAAAGTGAGCCGGCGAACAAATTTGCGAGCTCTGTTCCTGAAGATTTCCCTGATTACTTTTTGAAGTGCCTTTTAGCGGGAAATGCCAGAAATAGACAGAAAGGCTATAAGATTCCCACACTATATCGGCCGGTCATTCATAAGCCTCATATTCTCATGTTTTTGCCCTCATGACCGCTTGGCCGTTCCACTTTGGTCCGCAGCTGCTGCAATGACAGTGGCCTGCAGTTTAATTAGTCACTTCAGCACAGATGCAGAATGAGACTCATAAAACATTAGCTCTCTAGCCCTGCAGCAGTGCATAAGTCTTCCCCCCACCTCACCCGGCTGTAAATCAGGCAAAAGTCCTCTTTATTTCCCAATAAATCCCACTCGTATCCCACCGCCTGCTTAACATGAGCATGGTTTGTAAAGCCTACCATGTGCCATTTAACGCAGTCCCGTTTGGACCCGTGGTTCACAAGTCCAGAATACACATTATGAAATGGCAGGTTGGGTCGGGAGGTCACATCTTAAAGGAACAGTTCACCCAAAAATGAAAATTTGCTGAAAATGTACTCACCCTCAGGCCATCCAAGATGTAAATGAGTTTGTTTGTTCTCAGGAACGGATTTAGAGAAATTTGGCATTACATCACTTGCTCACCAATGGATCCTCTGCAGTGAATGGGTGCCGTCAGAATAAGAGTCTGATAATCTGTTCTGATGAAGAAACAAACTAATCTACATCTTGGAATCTGAAATGTTCCGAATATAGATGGGAATATAGACTGTAAAGTTCGGTGTATATAAGTGCTACTGAAGATTTCTGAAAAAAATCATTTTGAGAAAATGGCTTTTAAAGATATGTAACATAACTGAAATCTAAAAATGCAACAATACAGAAAATATATTTGCATGTTTTCTTCCCACTAGTTTGAATGAACGTATTATGAAAAGCCGAATAGCCCCAAATCTCAAAATTGACCAATGCCTGAAAAAATTATGTTTTTGCCTGTAGCGTCTTGTCTTAAATGCTAACATGAGCTTTCCATAACACCTGTGCGTTATAGTCACCGAAAATTGCATTCACCCCAAAACTTCCTCTCGCAGGTTAAGATATCCGTGCCCCTGGACAGCTAATTTATCTGCTGGTGTCAAGCAGGAGGCAGGAGGGGCGGAACCGGGCCAGCGGAGAGCGGGAGGGGGTGGCACTGCGGAGAGAATGGAATGTGACAGTGCTCTTCTCCGCTGTGTTCATTCCTAGTCTCATGCTAATTAGCACTGGGAACAGGCTGCCAGATCCATGAGAGGTGCCTCTGGTGCAACATGATGCAATGCAGGGCTTCCCTGTGCTATATCAATGCAGAAACCTCTGTGGCTCATATCAAAGCAGCATCTTAGTAGACTGTGTCATCCTGCTGAGCTGGATCTGTTGGTTTGCTGCAGGCAGAAACAGGTTTATCAAAAGATCTTGTTTTCACGCCGTTCTCGGCATTGACATATATTCAGTCATTTAATGTTCTAGGTAGGCTAATTAGATAGAACCATACATGTTCTTATTAAATTCAAAGAAATGCTGGTTGTGGATCAGATGCGGTTTGATGAAAAACTGTAGGTTGGTCACAGAAGCTTTAGCTTGTGTTGATTCTGAAAATGGAAAAGGGCAGCTTCTATTGCTCTTATGCCTGATGAAAGGCTATTGATTACAAAACTGAATGAGTAATATTGAGGGGAATATAGTTTGGGCTCTGTTGAGGCACTTTCAGTCCTTGCTCTCAGGTCTACATTCTTTCTTGTGGTTTGGTTGCTAGGCACTTCATCAGGAAACTTAATGTGCAATTAGAATGTGTGCAGGGTTTATTTTCTGTCTGTTCTCTTACAAAAAATTGCATGTCTTCAACCATATGAGCCACTGCACCAAAAGCTAAGATAAAGTTAATTTGCTACATAAATGGAGAAATGCACCAGTAAATTGTCTAAATAAATTAAAAATAGAATGCTAAATGCTGAAATCAGTCACTATAAATGCCTCAAGTGAATTTAGGAATCACAACATTATAATGTACAGTATCAAAAATAGATATACATTTTGAGATTTGCCAAAGATTACATTTAGAAACACTAATAACAGTTTTAAATGTGCCAATGGACCAAAACCATAATTTTTATCTCTAATATCGGCTGCTAAACAATATGGTACCAATATATTGTATATCTCTATATACTGTATGCTACCATTCAAACGTTTGTCAGTAAGATGAATGAATGAATGAATGAATGAATGAATGAATGAATGGATGAATCAATCCTGGGGGGGGGTCAGGTTGCTGATTTGGGGGGCACCAAATCATCATTTTACAATGATTTCTGAAGGATCATGTGACACTGAAGACTGGACTAATGAACGCTGCTTTATCATCACAGGTATAAATTATATTTTAAAATATATTCAAATAGAAGACGGTTGTTTTAAATTATAGTAATATTTCACAATATTACCGTTTTTACTGTATTTTTGATCAAATAAATGCAGCCTTGGGGAGCAAAAAAGCCAGTCCTTATAAATGCACATTGGGTGTTTTACCATAGTGATTGGTAGAACTGTTACTTGCATTCTCTCTTTTCCACACATTTTAAAGTGTAAGTATGCTACCCATGATTTATCTCATTCAAACCAGCTTAGGCTGGCAACTTTATCTCCCCAGTGTCAGTGTTGGCTCAGACAGCTGATGTTTCAGGATCAAACCAAACAAACTGTGTTTGAGTATGTGCTAGTCTGTGGTATGCTATTTACACATTTACAGGAAATGTCACAAACAAGAGTATGTGAAAACCCTCTGCCAGATTCACTGAGAGGTGTTTTAGTTGTGTTGATTTGAATTAGGATGTAAATATATATGGGAGATGGCATTGCTGAATTTATTTAAAGCAGAATAAAAACATTTGGCAGGGAATCTCACACTGAATCCCCAACCGACAACAGTGCAAGATGCCTTCATTTCTTTGCGTTTGTTTTTTTCTTTGACTCAGATTCAAGAGCAGATGGAGCGCCACAGAAAATTGATCACGCCGTCATCGGCGGCATTGTCGCTGTGTTTGTGTTCGCCATGCTTTGTCTCCTGATTGTTCTCGGACGATATTTTGCAAGACACAAAGGTAAATCAAAAGACACGATTCTGGCTTCGGCTTGATTTTGGGTTGTTTTTTATCTCTGGAAATGACAAATGTTCCTGTTTTAAGGTACCTACTTTACTCACGAAGCCAAAGGAGCAGACGACGCCGCGGACGCCGACACTGCCATCATCAACGCAGAGGGTGGACACAACAATTCGGATGACAAGAAGGAGTACTACATTTAACTGACTAGACCTGTTTGCTTCCTGTGCTGAACAGCAAACTGTGGACTGCTGGGTTGGGAGGTAGGAGTTGTGGGATTCAATCAGGCTGGATTCACACCTGTGCAGCTGAAGAGACGGTGAGGAGAAGGTGCTGCCATCGAGACGGACGGGGTGTGGGATGGCAGAGCACGAGGAGAGCTCAATTTAGACCGCTTCACCATCCAACACCTCCTGCTGCAACACCTCTCCTCGTTTTGTTCAGTTTAAACATTTGCTAAGAATTTTGTGCCTTGTTCTGTTCTTACTGAAGTTCCCACTTTCATCAGGACACCCACAAGCTACTGTCTCTCGAACAGTTCAAACCAGAGGTTATTTTATTTTCGTTTCATTTTGGTTTTAATTGCCAGCACATCTTAACGCTCTCTCTCATGCCGTTCTGTCTGCAGGTCTGAAAGAAAGCCACACACAAAGTTTCGACGTAAGATTCGGTCACAGAATAATCAGTTGGGTTGTTTTCATGGATTGATTCCAAGTAATTTATTTGGCAAATTGCCTGTTGCTCTCCTTAGTCCCTCAGAGAATGACTTAAAGAAGATAGAAACCACTTTTGTTGCAGTATTGTGTTGTTGCATTCTTTATTAGATATACTGTATTTGATTATAATCGGCTTGTGTTGATATTAGGGCTGTCAATTGAACATTACTTCAATGCGATTAAATATAAAAAAAATTACGTTAAGTCAATAATGCCCCTGATCCATAAGTAAATTTTGTCAATGACATTACATATTTTTGTCCAATCTATTTATTTATTCAAATTATTATTAGTAGTAGTAGTAGTAGTAGTAGTAGTAGTAGGCATAATCTTTTAATTTTTTAGAAACAAATGATCAAAACTGCTGCACTGCTTATATTAAAAATCTGAAAAATCTGAAAAAGTTATGTGGTGCAATCAACATGCAAAAAAAAAAATGTATAGTTTAAGTAATGTAACTCCCCAAAGATGTAATGATATTTATGAATTAATACTTTGTAATAATTATTGATGAATTTATTTATTTATGGTTTAATAATTAAATTGACCATTTTACTTTTGTCAAGATTTATTTTTCAAAGTTTAACTACTCATATACGTGACATGGTGCCTTAAAACGTGGTGCTCATGGCATGAGGTGGCAAAACGATTTTGCATTTCAACAAAACATCACAGACTGAATACAATGACAAATCCTGTGTTATTGGAAAGGCAGACAGCCTCCAAAATCATTTACTGTGGACTGTAGGGTGATTGACCGAGGCCGTCCACACGGAGATGCGTTTAGCTGTATACGTAAAAATTTTGTATCATATCGGTGTTTCGTCCAGACGGATCCAGCGTTTTGGGAGCCTGAAACCTCAATTTTTTTAAACTGGGTCCCAGAGTGGATAAATCTGAAAATGACACCTTTGCATTTTCGTGTGTACAGCCAATCCGTATATATACAAACGTTTGTATACAGCACACAAGGTTTATGTGCATGCTCCAAGTCTTCTTCTCCATTTTTAGTGTATCTCTGTGGCAGAATTACAGCACCACATACTGGTCTGGCATGTATACTACAACGTTTTGAGTCCATTTGAGTGGTTTCGTGTGTACGCAAATATTTCTTGAGACGATGCCATGTTTAGGGATTTTATTATAGGGATAGGGAAAGCTCTTGCTTCGTGTGGATGTGGCCTTATATTCAATGATAAGGAAATTTAACAAACAGTATAGTGTCCTCCAATGCCTAATTTGAATTAATTTGATTAATTCATCAGCATATGTTGTAGTTGGTTTGTTTAAAACTGTTAAACGATTGACAGCCCTAATTGTTCCTTAGATATACTGTATGTGATTATAATCGGCTTGTGTTGATATTCATTCCGGCTTGTATCGTATTATCCATTTACCAGCTTCACTCACAGACTAATTTATTGTAATTATGCCCAAGCATTAAAATTGAATGCCAAAGCAAAGAAGAGCAGATCGGCTCTTGGCTCAGCTGTACAGGAAGGCCGTCACAAAGATGTCCCCTCCTACGAAACACAACATATCTATCAGAGTGTAAAATAGCTTTCATTTTTAGCTTGTTCTCATTCAGTAGGCTCAGTATGAGGTCGAGGTCAGTGAGTTTCTCAGAATATTGTTAGTGCTTCTGTGCGCTTCTCATAGTAACATAAAAAAAAATGTTGTACTAAATGAAATAGATGGAGCCTGTATGTTGTAAGCCATACTCACAGTTGTGCCCTCCAACATGTTTCAGTTAGCAGATCTTATTCTCGATTTCTCCCGTCCAGCTCATGTGTAGATGCCAGATTGAATGTAGTAACTCTACAGTAATGCAATAGTTTATAAAAGTGAGTCCTGAATGTTCTGTTTGTCTCATCAAACATGCTTTATGTTCAGGTGATGTATGCAAGGGACAATTTTCACAGGGACATGTGGTATTATGTTTCCTCTCTCTTAAATGTATTATAAATGTATAGAGCGTGACATTATTACATTATTGTAGAGTTAGTATATAGTTGGTGAAATATTGCACTCATATCAGGCATTGTTTCATATCTTTGGCCTTCGTCCTAAACAGTTGGACAGATGCTTATTGTTTGTGATTAACTTCATGGGGGGATTTTGGCGTTATGGTGAGAGTATGGTTAACATTGTAAAATCCTTGTGAAAAAAAAATTTGTTTGGTCATAGCGTTTACATGAATTTGTGTATTATCAAGTGTTATTTTTTTGTTCGTTTTTCTTAGTGTTATTCCTGATGTTATCTGACAGGTGAGCATTATTTAGATTTGAAAACGCTATTAAATTATGGTATATTCGTGCAAGGCTCTTGTAGCTAATGCCACTCTTTATACTTGGTTATACGGAAAGAAACTTTCCTTTTGATTGTCACTGTATGTTGTACAGAATTTTGTGCTTTTATACAGCAGCAGATTTATTTAAACATATCATGTTCTGAACGCCTACAACACTAAACTGATTGAGAATGTAGTAAATGAAAGTTAAATTATTCCCCCTAAAAAAAAAAAACGCCCAAAGTTCATACACTACTTTTCAAAAGTTGGGGGTCAAAAAGATTGCTATTTCTTTTCTTTTCCTTTATTTTTTTTAATAGTACTATTATTACACAAAGCTGCATTCAATTGTGACAGTAATTGCATTAAAGATGCATTCAGTTGTGATCAAATGTGACATTTATATAAGACATTTATAATGTTAGAAAAATATATATATATTTCAAATAAATGCTGTTCTTTTCAACAGTCTATTGAAAAATGAAAAATATTTATCATGGTTTCCACAGAAATGTTAAGCATCACATCTCTTTTCAGTATTGATAATAATAAGAAATGTTTCTTAAACATCAAATGAGCATATTAGAAAGATTTCTGAAGGAACGTGACACTGAAGACCGCTGACAATTCAGTTTTGCCATCATAGGAATAAATTAATTATTTCATTCTAATAAATGCAGCTTTGGTGAACATAAGAGACTTATTTCAAAAACATTCAAATCTTACCAACCCCAAACTTTTGAACTGTATGTACATTAAAAAAAAAGATCAATATGTGCACCCAATTGACATTCCAAGCATGTGAATTAAAAAATGGTATTTATAAATGTATACTATATGATTTCACTCAGTTATCATACTGTAATTGTAATGGCATTAAGCTATTTCCAACTATCACATGTTAAATAAGGAGTGAGGGCTACAAAGGGTCATAACATGGTTAGAGTTTCCACAGCGGATCCACCAACCTACATCCAGATCACTCTTTTCCTTTCTTTTCTAATGTTTACTTTAATATTTACAAGTGAAATGGTAAGTGATCTAAAACTGCCTAAACCTGAAGAAGAAAAAACATGCACACACAAACATACCTTCAGTGTAGGTTTGATTCTGCCCTGTCTCAGGTCTGTCCATTAATACATTTTTTGCATCTCAGGTAGAATGCAAAAAGTGACGCCCCATATCTGAAAGAAAAAACTTTGTTATTATCAAAAATTATGCAGAATGGAGCATGTTCTACATGTTTTATCTGTACTTCAGATGCTGTGCACTGTGTAAATGTTCATATTACTTTGTATAGATAGGTCACAGCAAGCAGATGATAGGTTTATTTAAAGAAAATAAATCTAAGACGTGAATCTTAGTGCGTACATTTACAATGCATTTTCCATTTTTACACAACCTGGACCACCAGAGCCATTCTTCATTGTTTCCATAGGTTTTATGTCAGATATTTTGTCTCATCTCTGTAGTTTGTATTCCTGTGTAATTAAAGCTATTTACATGTTCCCGATTACACTTTGTATTTGACCATGAAAATACATTTTTACAGAAATGGAGCAGTACTGTCTTAATAAAAAGAGGTATTAATGTTCAAAAAGCAGTTTAATTGTGTCTTATACGTTTACTGAAACTGATATCCTTCATGAAGTGTCCAATTAGCGGTTCGCGGATGCGCTATACACCACTTTATATAGAAGCATACGATGTCTGTCTAATTGCTAAAATAGTCTAATTTGTCATACTGAGGATGAATTACCTGATAGCACGTTTCATCGAGATTCGTGGTTTGGCAATGCTGTAAACATATGTTGTGAAATCCTGAGCCAAACCTAATTACAATAAGTGAAACATGAGGAAAAGCTGAGCAGAAACAGCAGCGTGTTTGTGTATAACTGAGCTTGTGTTCAGAATGAGGAGACGTGCCAGATGACTTGCACTTTTGTTCTACTTTTGGCACCTAAGAATCTTTATGACTAAGAGGAAACTATTAATCTGGTTAGTCCAATTATAATTAGTAGTGCTTGCTAAGGCAAGCAGTAATATTAATGTTGCTCATTCTCAGCATTGAGGATTTTGAACAAAACGCTAACCCTACATATTAACGATCAGAGCAACTAATCAGAACACCCCAGCAACAACCTAGACACCACCCAGAGCTCTTAAGCAACCACATAGCAACATTAGAACCATTTATGTTTCTTAATAACATGTATTAAAATGTAATAATTACTGTAACTTGCGTAACATGGACACGGTCATGTGTCTGTATCAACTCTTTCCTCTTACTGTGAAGAAAGTACACATTTGTGTTGACTGCATTATTTTCACATAGATCTCTTTATTAATTTTCAGTGCATTTCATAAGCATAACTGTGAACATCTCTGCCTAATGAAAAGGCAAAACCACCCATGAGAAAAAGCACTGGAGTTATTTGTATACAATCTCTCAGCTGCTGTTCATAAGTTCATGCATGAAGTTCCTCTCGAGAGGGTCATTGATTGGTTATAAATTCTTAGGAAGGGTAGGTCAGCGCAAAACACAAGTGTTATAACTTTAATGCTTTCAGTGTTGTGGTAAATATCCTCCTGGGTGAAATAAATGTGGTCTTAACAGAAGAACCACACAGTTTCCTCGTAGCTGAGCTACTACCACTTATTTATTATTTGTAAGAGCCACAGAGGTGATTTCCAGAATCATCCCATTGATTCACCTTTGTGTTAAATTAATTCTCTGTCAACAGCATCTGTTACATGCTGTCAATTACTTTTATGCATGGTTTGCGCTTTTATCCAAATTGCATCCATTTCATCCATTCTCTAGGAATCAAACCCATGACTTTGGCAATCTTAGTGCCATGTGCTACTGCTTGTACTACAGGAATTATCATCATTAACTATAGATGATAATTTCAATGTCCCACCGTTTACAAAATACACAAAATCTGTGTGCAAATTTACCAGTGTTCGCAGAATTTTCATTGACATAATCCAGTCATTTCAGTAGGAATCCACAAATTTCATGTGAGGGAGACTTCACAACAGGTTCACATGGTTTTGCCGTGTTGACAAATACAAAGCTACTTTTTTGAAAGTGACTTCTGTCTGAGATGTGCTAGATACTGTACATCACACTATTATCAAAAGACAATGGGCCTTTTTTGCCTGTGAAATTTCCCCTATGGGCTGTGTCATTGTGTTGCCATACTTGATGTAGCATATGTGCGTTGATCAATGTTTTGATTTTAACATCGTTAAAATAGTCCATGTGACATCAGTGGTTCAACCTAAATTATTTGAAGCTACAAGAATACTTTTTGTGTGCAAAGAAAACTAAAATAACAACTTTATTCAAAAATGTCTTCTCTTCCATGTCAGTCTCCGCCGCGCGTTCACAAGAGTACCACGACGCATGCATGTGCATTCGTGGTACTGCGTGGTACTCTCATGAACACGTGGCAAAGACTGACACAGAAGAGAAGAACTTGTTGTATAAAGTTATTATTTTTGTTTTCTTTGCGCTCAAAACGTATTCTTGTATAGCTTCATAAAATTAAGGTTGAACCACTGATGTCACATGGTCTATTTTAACAATATCCTTACTAACTTTCTGGGAATTGAACGTGGTAGTGGTGTTGCTGTCCATGCAGGGTCAGAAAGCTCTCTTTTATCAAAAATATCTTAATTTGTGTTCTAAAGATGAACAAAGGTCGTACGGGTTTGGAACGACATGAGGGTGAGTAATTAATTACAGAATTTTCATTTTTGGGTGAACTATTCCTGTAAGACTGACTCATCAGCCAAGGACATGTGAACCATCTCAGATTGTGTTCAGATCCAGAACAAATGTCTCACCAGACCAGAGGAGTGCAGCATCCTGCCCTGTTTGGCAACAGAGGGTTAATGTTACTATTAGTTGCGTGAGGAGTGCAGCAGGCAGATTAACTGGGGGTGTGCTACTGCCTTGCCCCTGACCCACATTCTCAGACGGAGCAGGAAAAAAAATATATATCTTCATCGCTGTCACTGGCTGTGTGTCTGAGAGCTTGATCTTTCCCATGGCTGCTGTCAGTGGGAGAGGCAGCCTGCCTCGGCTCAGTAGGAATACGAGGTTTGCCGGTGAGTCATCTCAGTATGTGGTGAGCCACAAAATATCTGGGAGAGAAGAAAGTAAACTTCTGGCAATAATTGATACTTGGGGTTATGGACTGGAGGCTACGTGAGCTGACACTACACCGGCCTTTATATTAACCACAAGAAACACGTCTTGGGCGCAACGGCAGGAAACTTCTCAGCACCAGCTACATGTCAAATGGCACGTCAAAAGATTGCGGTGCCACCGAAAATAATCCTTGATAAATGGCCAACATGACATTAACCAATGCAAGCATTAGTCTCATACATCACTCTCGGACAATGTCCCCCCCAGGCATGTTTTATGTTTCAGATACAAGGCAATATTTCTCAGCTGTAAATGTCACGTTTGACTGTGCAGTTTATCAGCGATCTGTTCCCTTCAGAGAGCGCTAGTTTCGATAGGATGTGGAATTGATTTTATTGAAAAGCTCGTAACCAGTCTCTACCTACAGCTTTCCCTGTGTGCGACTCAGTCTAGCGGAAAGCGGCAGTACAATGTCTCTCTACACACAAACAGCTCCGACTAAAAGAGCTGAGTCACTGGCACTGTTATCTGAGATTGACACATCCACTATTGTCTGAAAGTTTAACTGGCAGAATCAAATCTCACAGCGCTTGTATTAACCCACTATCTTTTAGCCATCTTATTTGGTATTGTTAAAGTCTAATTGGTTTTCAAATTAATTAAGGCTTTAAAGAAAGTATACTTGTCTACACAGGCAAAGACGGGGTTTACCACCTATAAAGACAGCATCGTTGGAGCCTGTAGTCAAGCATTTTCATTGTGCAGTCGATGCAGTTTCTTCTCTTGTTTTTCACCTAATGGGTTTTACTTGATAACAGTGTTGTGGGAGCTTTTTTGAAATAGCTTGTCAAGCTACAAGCTACTTGTGAATTAAAGTAGTTCAACGGCAGTCAAGCTACTGCTCGAAAAAAACAGCAGTTAGCTGCCCTTGCTCATAACAAAAGTAGCTAACTGCTTTGAAGCTACATAAGGAGGTAATGTCTCAGTTAGACTGACAGTCAACTTGAAATGTTGAATTTACACTAATACTTAATATCTAGAAAGATTCCAAAACATAAACAGCAGAATTTAAAGGGATCCCTTGTGATGAAGAAGTACACTTTAGTACACTTTTAAAAAGAGAACTTAGGCTACTACAGAAATAATATTCTTTAAAACATTATAGTTATGTGCAAAAGTTATGTTTTCAGTCACTTGTCTGCATGTTAATTGCAATTAAATGAAAATGTATTACAGTTCAAATTTATATTAAACACATCTGGCTGAACTTTAGAGTGCTTATTTTGATCTACTTAAGTACGACTTAAGTACATCTTTATATGTAATTTCATACTTACACCTGCTGTTTTTGAAGTATAGTTAAAGTGCTGAATGTACTGACAAGCATTCATGGTAAAGTAAAATAAACTTCAATTTCA
This sequence comes from Sinocyclocheilus grahami, assembly GCF_001515645.1. Lineage (NCBI taxonomy): Eukaryota > Metazoa > Chordata > Actinopteri > Cypriniformes > Cyprinidae > Sinocyclocheilus > Sinocyclocheilus grahami. The sequence continues at coordinate 2,923,788 of NW_015505412.1, forward strand.
TTTCTTTTCAAACTTGTATGTCATGTATTTAAAATATATTCATAATTACCCATTTGTAATGATAAAGCTGCAATGTAGTACATTTAAAAAATATTAATTAAAAAGTAATATTCAATAACACTACAGTTCAAATTATAATCAAGTACTTTTTATAAGTGTACTTAAGTGTGTTCAGAAACATAGCCATGAAAGTGAATTCCCTTTAAGTGCACTTAAATGGCCTTTTATTTCATTAACATTATACCATATGCAAGTATTTGTTTTTAATTACACTTTTAAAATTTAAGGTACGCTACAAGTGCACATTCAATACAGTTAAGCATACTTCTTTGTCACAAGGGATAGTTCACCCAAAAAATGCCTCATGTCTTTACTCATAAACACTTTACAATAAGGTCTCATTAACATTAGTTAATGCATTATGTAACTGAATGGATACTATATTTGACAGCATTTATTAACCTTTGTTAAAAATGTTCAAGTTCATGTTAGTTCATAGTGCATAAATAATAGTAACAGATACAACTTTTGATCTTAAAATTGTGTTAGTAAATGTTGAAATTAATATTAAGATAATGATGTAAAAGTATTGTGCATTATTAGTTTGTTAACTAATGTAGTTAACTAATTTTAACAAATTAAACCTTATTGTAAAGTGTTAGTTTTTAATCACTGAGGGTGAGTAAATGATGACAGAATTGTCATTCATTCTTAGGAACTATACCTTAATCTAAGTATTACACTATGTAAAAGAAGACCTAAACTGCCGCAGGGATTCAAATCGGTAAATCTGTTCATTTTGTTGAATCTGTCTGAAAGCTATTTCAGTCCAGTGAAAGACATTTGTCTGAACTAGTCTCATTAGCAACTATGAAGAAACATAACAAAGACATCCAGAACTCTCTAGTGACAACAGTGACATGAAAGTCTGTTACCAGTCAAACAATGATTTAAAAATACTTAAAGCAATTGACATTTAATAGACAAGTCTGACATTCCACCAATTAACAATAAGTGCTTTAGGATATTCAATGATCACAAGGGAATCGGGATTTAGGTCTTGTACATTGTAACCCATTTGCAAGTGCACTGGTGTCTTACCCCCAAGAGCTTTTGGTTTCTCTCAAGCCATCCTGACAGAGCAGCTCTCTGTTAAGAAGATCGTGACTGTCCTTGATGTGACACCAAAGACTGAGCTCCACACAGCAAACACTTCCTCCAGCAGATGTTACTGCAGCATATATTGCTTCTCTATAGCTGAGTGCACAGTGATTACCGCTTTGGCCATCTTATTTCTCTCCATTTCTCACTGCACATCACCTCTTCCTGCGGACAATCACATGACAGGAAAATAGAACACTTTAGCCCCGAGAGGTCTGCTTAGATAGATGTCAGCCTAGTTGTGCGAGTCATCTTTTTTGATCTGTTTGCCACAGCGGGTCTAGACAAACAGACAAGTTATTTTTTTATATCTCATTGGGGAATCATAAATTGAGTGTCCACTTCAGTATGGTGATTGTTTATTGAAACGTCTACCACATGAGGTTTATAGTGTTCGTAGAATATCACTGCACTCATCGTACTGTGACCTCTGAGACTCTGAAGTTAAGAGTGAAATATAACAGCAACAATGGACATCAAAAGACTGACATCATATTTTTGTTTCAGGACTGAGTACTAAATAGACCCTATTTTTCTCTTCATCAAAACTTAAATGGGAAGATGCACCTATTTTAGATGAGGTTTGTAATTTGTGCAACCCTGTTTCCAATGTTTGATTTTGTAATTTTGTAAAATAAAAAATAAAAAATATATATATATATCAAATAGACATAATGTACATTATTTACTTACTGACATTATTCAATAAAATAAAATGTATAGTTTATATATATATATTTTTTTAAATTTTGTCCAGAACAATTAACAGGGTTGCAAATTTAGCTTACATGAAACTGTCACTCAGTAGGTGCTTGACAGTTTTGGGGAACAATGGTTTTTATTTACCGATTAACTTACATTTACCATGGATACTTCACGAAAGACGTGATGTAGGCTAGTTCTGTCTTAAGTTAAAGTGCGGCACGAAAGTAAGCGCATTATTGTTAATTTTTTGTTATCTTATCAATGAATGACACAGTTTTGACTGTCATGTGTGTGCATGAACGAGTGTGAAACCTGCTAATTGCTTCCGATCTCTTATGCTGGGCACTTTTTCCATTTAAAATGCACTAACACTGGAAATGATGCATGTGTTTTTCAGAGTATTGGTACATTTTTTGATTGCCGTTTTGACATGCTGGTGTCTACCTGGACATCTATATTTGGTAATTTTTTTTTGTCCAGAACAATTAGCAGGGTTGCAAATTTAGCTTACATGAAACTGTCACTCAGTAGGTGCTTGACAGTTTTGGGGAACAATGGTTTTTATTTACCGATTAACTTACATTTACCATTTCTTAAATAATATTTGCATTCCAATTTTTTGTTACAACTTGTTTTGAGTATTGGGTTTGAAAGGTGAGTTTGACAAATTAAGTCAACATTACAATATTTATAAAAAAACGAGAAAATTATGAATTAATATCCAAATGACATAAATACTACTTCTGTGTCAAAATTTTAAGGAATGTTACCTTTTTTCTTGACTGGGGAAAATCAGTAAAAGACATACTACATGTACATATTACACTAAATAATATTTTAGTATTCTCGAATATAATTAAAATTAGTTAATGAATACAAATAGTTTTACTCTATTGAATTGAATGGTAATAATAGATTTTTTGCCAAATTATGACTGCTGTTTGATATTAAAGGTGCACAGCGTTACCAGATTGGGCGGTTTTGAATTTGATTGTGCGGGTAAAAAATGGTTTGGGCGGGTAGACGAAATTTGGGCTGTATAGGCTAAATTGTATAGGCTTATTGGTTAAAAAGTTTTCATGTACGGCATCCAATCGGTCACCATGATGCTATTAAACACACACTGAAGAGTAGGCTGATGCTGCTGATGCTGCTGATGCTGCTGATGTTGACGTCGCAATATGTAATATGTTCGACAATGTATGGATACTTCACGAAAGACGTGATGTAGGCTAGTTCTGTCTTAAGTTAAAGTGCGGCACGAAAGTAAGCGCATTATTGTTAATTTTTTGTTATCTTATCAATGAATGACACAGTTTTGACTGTCATGTGTGTGCATGAACGAGTGTGAAACCTGCTAATTGCTTCCGATCTCTTATGCTGGGCACTTTTTCCATTTAAAATGCACTAACACTGGAAATGATGCATGTGTTTTTCAGAGTATTGGTACATTTTTTGATTGCCGTTTTGACATGCTGGTGTCTACCTGGACATCTATATTTGGTAATTCTCTTTATTTGCCCTGATTTGATCTGTTTTCCTGGGAAATGTATTTTTTCATATATATTCTTTTATCATCTTTGTTTTGTTTTAAGGAGTTAAAAAGGTCCTTATCAACGCCTTGATTGACATGGCAATAAAAACCTATCACATTATTTTGACAGTTTAAGATTTTGGCGTTTATTTATTTTATTTTATTTTTTGATTGGGCTGGTTTTGGTGAGCTTTTGGGCTGGAAATCATCCACCTGATAGGAGTTATTTACTGCAGCTACCGATGTACCGGTGTTACAATGGTGTTAGACGCTGTACTGTATCTATCGACGAGAATCAGCATGATCGTTTCATGCTGAAGTTTAATGTACATTTAAATTATGAGCTTTAGGGAGCGGACTGCATAATTAATTAATTCTCTTACCTGTCCAGCAAAAATTCAGCAGCACTTTCTGCATCGCCTGTGTACGCTGTACCGATGTTTACGATCGTTTTTTTGTCCTCATCAGTCTTTCTGTCTTCCGGCTTCAGAACTTTTCTGCCTCTACATGTACTGATTCTCCCGTTTTCTCCGCTAGTAAAGAATTATTATGTATAAATAAAGTGTGTTTCTTTGTCTACTCTACCATCATATCTACAGAGGCAGCAGCCAATTAGCGCGAGAAACACCTCGAGTCACATCTTTTCAAGCATGGCGAAATGACACACCGTACGAAATGTAATTATTTTATCTCATGTGAGTGAGTGTACACAATTCAGGTGACTCTTAACGAAAACACAATGTTTTTAATGTGTAATGTGTAAAACGTTTTAAATGTGCCTACTGATTGGACTTTTAATTGCAGATACTGCTAAGAATTCAAGACCTCTGCTGCGACAAAGGCAAAAATCATGATTAAACAGACTAGTTTGAATAGTTTATCTAACATTTATTGGTTCTCACAACAAAAAGAAAAAAAATGGAAATTTGTGCCTCTAATGCTTTGAAAAAAATAACTGGACACCAAAGTATACACCCTATTCATGGAAAGTGCTTTTATAAACGTTAGCCATATATTAAACCTCTGGTAGAAATGGCCATCATTTATCCATTATCCCTTAACCTTTTGGCAGGCAGTGCTCAGCCCTGGCATACAGAGATATCAGTCGACATCTGGCTAAATGGCTGAAATGGACAGCAGCACAGAGTTATAAATATTCAGGTCTACTCTTTTCTACTTTATTGTATTACCACAAACTACATAAACAATGCAGATGAATAGTTTTCAGAGGTTTGTCAACTTAAATAAATTTTTCTTGATAGATTTTCACTCCAGGTGTCAAGGCAAATCAGACCCCTGCATTTGCAACTGAGTTATTCCACCGTGGGTAAAAATGTGAATCAGACCTCAGTTCGTCATAGATAATCAAGCCATCAGCATGCAGATGCCAAAGCCAGAGGTACAATCTCAAATGTATAATCAGGATGAAACGTGTGTGTGTGTGTGTGTTCAAGGCAAGTAACAACTGATCAGTGCAGACTGTGATACGGCATATCTGAACTTCCCTGCTAGAACTTGCTTTTTACATGTTTTTAGTCCCATTGTAATGCCTTTTTGGGCATCAGTGATGTTGGTTAAACGTTGGCCCTGCTCACTTCAGATGGATTCTATTCTGCACTCTAATAGCAGCGTTTAACACTAATGACGGAACACAGCAGCAAAGGGCAAAGGTAAGAGTTTGTCTCTTTAACTGTCTGTCAGCATTGGTTTGGTCACTTGAGGGCACATTAATAAAATGACTATTTGAACTCTGAGGCCGTTGGTGCTAGTCTTTTGCTAACTCTGTATGTTATTTCAGGTAAATAGATAATCATTCCGAGTGCTCTTTTATCAGAGTTGAGGAATAAAACAGAATGAATTTACATGATTTCTTCTAGAAAGAAACTTGACCTGCATTTAAAGGAATTTTTGGAGTCAAATATATCCAGGTTAATCTCACAAAACCTGTCAAGAACATGTTCAGGTCACATTTCAGCCCAAAACCATAGGGGGGGGAAATATCGTTTTTTTTATAAAAAAAAAAATATTTATTTTATTTTTATTTTTTTATTTTATTTTATTTTGATATTTTATTTTTATTTCCAGTCTTCATTGTCACATGATCCTTCAGAAATCATTGTTTGTTAAATGTGAGCCAAAATCATCACAATTAAAAGAACCAAAGACTTAAACTACTTCAGTCTGTGTGCACTGAATTTATTTAATACACGAGTTTCACAATTTGAATTGAATTACTGAAATAAATGAACTTTTCCACGACATTCTAATTTATTGAGATGCATCTGTATATCCACAAAAATATTAAGCAGCAAAAATGGTTTTCAAAATGTATAATACAAAATGTTTGAGAAGCAAATCAGGATATTAGCATGCTTTTTGAATGTGACACTGCAGTAATGCTGAAAATTCAGCTTTGCCATCACAGGAATAACTACATTTATTCATACAAGCATATTTTAAATTGTGATAATATTTCACAATGTTGTTGTTTTGATCTAATAAATGCAGGCTTAGTGAGCATAAGGATATCTTTCAAAAACTTAAAAAATAGTAGCTACTCAAACCATTTCACCAGTAGTGTAATTTCTTTTTGGGCAAAGCATGAGCTGAAAATGACAGGTTTCATGAGATTCCCTCTCTTATTGCGTGATTCTCTCATATGTGCATATGGTTTTAACAAAGGCACAAACACAAGATCCTTTGTTTGCCTTCAGAATTAGCCAGATAAGAAGTTTTGGAGATTTACCAAGTGAACTTCAGATTTTAGAAACTAGTAGCTATGTAGAAGCTAAATATGGTTTAAATGCAAAGGGGTTTTAAAGCATTTTTAAACCACAGAAAGGCAAGACAACTTGGTTCCGGTTCAATTCAATCCCTTCTGACTGACACAAAGTAAAAACAATTAGCGTCTAATATAGCATCCGCCACGCTTCGGTGTCCCACGAGTCACCACCTTAGTTTCGTTCATGCCAACATCCTGACAGTTCAAAACCTTAAAACCAAAATGTCTGGGATAATATACAATACGCGCAGTCTTGCAGAAATAATAATTGTATTGCATCAGAAACCTAGTGCCTCTGAACCTTTGATGTGCCCTCACGTTAACACATATGGAGGAAACTTCAATGCAGAAATATCATTTATGTTCTCCAGTGCTACATCGCCCTCTGCTGTTCACTGTGCAAAACCTGCAGGGGACTCAAATATAGTAACCAGTGCCGGAGCCATTAAAGTGAATGAATAATGAAAAATTCATTAAAACGGAACAATAACAGGACTATATGTTAGTAATATAGCTTCCTGACTTGAAGAGTCAGATTAAAATGCTTTAGGGTGCAAGTGTTTGGTATAACAAAAAGACTGCCCAATAAACCTTAGAACAACAGTAGTCTAGCCGATAAAAGAAAGCAGTCTGTCTTCATATGCTTATAATTCAGCAATTATTTGCAGGCTTTTGTCAAAGAAACAAAACATGATGGTCTAAGCACTGATTATATTAGGTGCAACAAGGGTAGGCTACATGTCTTGATTTTGAATAAATAACTTTAATGAGAGTGAAGCAAAGTAAACATAAAAATAGCATAAAATCAACTAAATTAGAGAACAGTACACTTGTTAAAAACTAAAACAGCAGTTGATCAGAACAGCATATCCCATATGTAACCATGTAATGATTACTACCGCTCAAATGAACGGTTTAGATGAAAGCTCACCCACATCTTTGACTCAGTTAACATGATGAAAAAAAAAAAAAGGAAAATATGTCTAAAGTGCCCGTTGTTACATAAAACACAAACCAACTATAAAGTGCAAGATTTTAAAATGCAGAGGGAAAAACTTCTGGGGGATTGGGGAGATTATGACCTTATATAGTTGTTCTCTTTAAAAGTCAGCCCATATATGCTGATGTCATTGACAAAAAACTTCACCCAAAAACACAAGGCAGTGGCTCCTATATATTGCACCTATGACAAATTTTAAAAGCCTTTGTTAATTTCCAAAAACACAAGGCAGTGGCTCCTATATATTGCACCTATGACAAATTTTAAAAGCCTTTGCTCACATCATATTTTGTGTACTTTTTGCAAACTCTGAGCTCTAGTAACAAAATGACAACACAACACACTAACAAATCAGAGTAGTCATAACCCATTATCATATTCGAGTGAAATTTCTAAATTTACTGTAACATATAGAGTATGCAGTGCATACAGTGAAAGACACCCTTCAGTGAACAAATAAAGCATTTTAATCTTTTTAAAGATTATTTTTTATCTGATTAACAATAGAAAACCACTGCCCTGCAGAGGTCATATATTTCTGGTTAATTTATTTTAGGCATTTATTTATTTATTAAAAATCTGTCATTCGGCATAAATCTGCATCTCGGGTCTGAGCTCTGTCTGATGAAAACCTGTGTGGCCCACAGCTGTGGAATACAGTTTGTTACTATGAAGCGGCATGCAGTTTTAAACCTTTGTTAATTTTTCTCACATCATATTTTGTGTACTTTTTGCAAACTCTGAGCTCTAGTAACAAAATGACAACACAACACACTAACAAATCAGAGTAGTCATAACCCATTATCATATTCTTTGAGTGAAATTTCTAAATTTACTGTAACATATAGAGTATGCAGTGCATACAGTGAAAGACACCCTTCAGTGAACAAATAAAGCATTTTAATCTTTTTAAAGATTATTTTTTATCTGATTAACAATAGAAAACCACTGCCCTGCAGAGGTCATATATTTCTGGTTAATTTATTTTAGGCATTTATTTATTTATTAAAAATCTGTCATTCGGCATAAATCTGCATCTCGGGTCTGAGCTCTGTCTGATGAAAACCTGTGTGGCCCACAGCTGTGGAATACAGTTTGTTACTATGAAGCGGCATGCAGCCGTAGTTTGGGAAAACACCCGAACTAGCTCGGCTGGTCTTAGGGGCTTTCGGATGTATGGATACATAGCTTTCGGAATAGTCTGAGCGAGATGGCACAAACATACTGTGAGTTCTTGTCCTACTTTGGGAAGAGAATGACAGTATGTGGTCTCGCTCCAGAGTCATTTTCGATTGACCAGCTGGATGGCGTGTTTTAACACTCTGCGATCTCTTAGACCTCTGAGGGTCCCTGCTTATTGTACGAATGTACTGGTAGTCTTCTTTAGAGTTGCTGAGAGTCTTATACATCAGCCTGTCCTGGTTGCGGTTTGCAACACCGAAACTATCACTGGACCTGGTATGTTTGAAGTCAGGGCAGCTGTATTCCTTATGGAGGGTCAGGTTGCGTGGCAGTGCTATGGACTCGAGCCTGTGTTGAGGATAGTTGTGCATGGATCGACTCTGCTTCATTTTAAGAGCTGATCTGGCTCCCTGCCCACTGCCATGCCTGTCTGACTTTGAGGGCACCGGCATACCAGGCTCAGAAAGTGGGTGCTCTGGGGAGTAATGGGACACCATGGTCACCCTGTACTTCCCATCAGCCCCTTCAGTTGAAATCAGCATCTCCTTCCCAGAGTTTGACCTGCTTCTAGTGTGCATTGTTTCTTGGCACTGACGGTCGCCTCTTACAAGATGGGGCTGGGACACAACTGGACCCAACAGCCTTTCTTTGGCTGCATTTTCCTGCTTAATGGACTGACTGAAATGTCGATCAGATAAAGCAGAATTAAAAGCCTCGTAGAGTGAAGGGTTCTTCATTCTTGGCTGGAGACCGACATCTCTGGTCATGAAATCAGACTCATTGTTCACCGGGAGGTTGCGTAGAGGCTTGTGGTAGTTCTCGGTATTACCCATCACCTTTGATGAACGAGAGGGCAGTTTGCGGAGCGTGTAAGAGAGAGTGTATCCATGACTGTTCTCTCTGTGTTGATTGTATCGAGCCTCTGAATAGGGGCTGTACCTATATTGAACCTTCCCATCTTCAAAGTAGGGTCGCACTTGCTGGATGTCCGATGGTGGTGGTTTTTGGTAAGCTTTGCTCTGGCTACCTTGACGCTGGAGGAAGAAAAACTTGTCCTCTGGTGGAGTGTGCATTGACCGCACCCTGCGGATGGTGGGGTAGACAGAGGCTCCATCCAATGGCGGATACCTTGGTCCTCTATGTTTATGGAGACCGACTGAGGAGTAGTCTTCCCGTTGACCCTTATATTTAATGGACTGGTGCAGGGATCGTGGCGCAAGGGTATTGCAGTAGTTTCTTGAGAGAACTCTGGGATGGGGACGCCCATCGTCAGGCTGATAATAAGGGGTGCTTTGCCCAACTGGACTCGACCACTGTTGGGAGTAAGCAGACCTTTGGTCTCTGGGTTTGTACTGATACACCACACTTGGTGGAGTACTTGAAGCTTGTGGAAGAACTTCGTGCACTGAAGCAGGCATGGACGTTTCTGCCAATATGGCTCGAAAGTTGGCAGCATTAGCAGCCTGCTTGTTGTGCAGCGCTTCAATGGCTGAATGACTATCCAAAGAAGAGAATCTCTCTGAAGGAGTTGGCTGTAAACTTCCATGTACCTCCATCTCCTCATCAAGGCTTGATCCACCTCCATCTGTACCAACTCCAACATGGCGGATGTTATCTCTCATAGTTGTCTGGCTCTCTGGAGCCCGCTGAATCTCAGGACCTCTGTGAGGAGAGAAATCCTGACAGGGCACATGGGTGCACTGGCCACCAGCTGGTGCATCACAACCATCAAAAAAGCTTAGTCCACTCTCACTGCCATGGCAGGCGCAGGTGCTGCGTAGGCTGCCTGCATCGGTGTGGCTCTCAGTAGACATGGTGCTTGAAGGATCTGGGAAGGTCCTGCTAGACACATACCGCTCCTCTCTATCAGATGTATGTAGAGGAGGAGGAAATTGAAGTGTGAAGAGTGGGTTCTGATGATGAACGGGAGAAACAGGTGTGGGAGGTTCAGAGCTCCAACGTTTGCTGAGTCGAGTGGCCCGTTGGGCAGATTCAGCTAGCGCTAGAGCAAGCATACGAGCAGCACTCTTTACTGCAGGCTGGGGAGTAATGAGAGACACAGACCTCACTAACCCAGGCGTGCATTCAAATGTCACTGCACCTAGATGGAGAAAAACAAACCAACATACTTTTAAATAGAGGAACAAAGGGCTAAAATACAACTTGAAAGTGTGGTTAAATTCAAACTTTCTTTACTTTCTGGTGGTCCTAAATATCCTATTCCACATATTCCGTTAGGTCAAATGCTAGCTGTGATAACATTGTTGGCTTCTCTCAATGACATTATTAGCTGTCTCTATCCCAAAATATTCCTTCAGGTAAAATGCTATAGCTAACATTTGTTAGTTTTCTCTTGCAAACATTCCCAGCAAGGGGTATTCATACCCTTAAGTTGGTTCCAGGGGGAAAAGTTTTGATTTTGCAAAGTTAAACTAACAAAACAAAAGTACAATATTTTGAAACACATTAGGGCTGTAAAAATATACAAAGCTCTTAATTTATTTACTTCTGTAATTAACAGCTTAACACCTTCAGTTACTGTTTTAAGGAGAGTAAACAAAATAATGAGTGTTGGGTTTGGCCATTTTTGTGGATGGCACTTGTAGTGGAACATATGTTACTTTATATAAATATATGGATAATTTTATTATATAGTATGAATACAAGAATGGTGCTGACCTGAGTCTGCTCTTCTGTGCTCCCTGACATCTGCGGATCTACTTTCTGCTTTGCAAAAGCTTGCAGAACGCTGATGGCCTTCACCACCTTTTGTGGACACACTGGGCTTTTTCACAAGGGACATAATGTCAGATGGACAGGACACAGTACTACTCTTTACCACTGAGCTCTTTGCGGTGCTCTCATGGCCAGTCTTAGAGCTGCCCAGTTCCAGATTACTTGAGGTGACTGGCACTTCTTCTGAGCGCAGTGGGATAATATCAGGTGGCTGGGAGGGACTTGTGACTTTGTCAGAATTCTTTGACTCTGTGTGGCTGCCTCCCACCTTCTTGCGACTGCCTCTTTTCTTACTTTCAGATAGAGTGGGATCAACCAGCTGTGTGGACTGAAAGGCCAATGGGTCTATGTCTAAGGAGGCTATGCCTATAAACTCAGAATCTGCTGCAGGGTGGGGTGGAGATATTAGAGCTGGCACACAAGAGGAAGAGGAAACGGTGTCCTTCTTGTGGTCTTTGAGACTGGACCGGGAGTCTCCAGTCAATCTGCTGTCCAGCAGCTCCTCATTGAAGGAGATTGATAAAGCATCACTGGTGGAGAGCGGTCTACGTGGACGATAGATATGTGATCCACCTGAGACAAAACATCAGAGATCAGCCCATGGATGAATATATAGTAACAACTGAAAAACAGCTGACAAATCAATGGAAACAACTGTATTAAAGGTTCTGTAATGTTGCTCTTTCTCCTAAACCACACCACCAAAAGCATGTCAGCAAACCCCGGAGACACATTAACAGAGACAGATGTGATATCTCAGGAAGCATATTTCAATGTTATGTGTTAGGCAGTAGAGAGTGGTATAAAAAATGCTTAGAACACCTTTAAGTATGGAAATGGAAAAAAGTGAAATATGATTTTTACCCTCAAAGTTATGTGAAGAGGACAGAGATTCTTCACTTTTAGCAGATCGTAGTGTTCCATTGTCTCCTCTTCCACCTATAAAAGTAAGCCAGAGTTTAACAACTATATTTTTCTTTTTTTATCCTGCTGACCACATATACCTACACTACTGTTCAAAAGTTTGGGGTCAGTGTGATTTTTTTTTTTTAAATTTAGGAAATTAATAATGCATCCTTGCTTACTAAAATTAAGTTGATCAAAAGTGATCCTTTTATATTCCCACAAAAGATTTCTATTTCAAATAAATATGCTGTTCTTTTGAACTTTCTATTCTTTAAAGAATCAGGAAAAAATATGTTTCATAATATTAAGCAGAACAACTGTTTTCAGCATTGAAAATAAATTTTTTTACTTAAGCACCAAATCAGCATATTAGAAGGATTTCTGAAGGATCATGTGACACCGAAGACTGGAGTAATGACCGCTAAAAATTCTTGCTTTTCCACAACAGGAATAAATTAAATTTTAAATTATTACACACTTATTTTAAATTGTAGAAAATAGTTATTTCTAATGAACAGTTCCATCATTACTTGTGAGCATTGCATATAGTGTGAAAATCATGACTAAAATGCCCTCTAGGTTAGGCAGCTCACAAGGATTTGGAAAGAATACAGGTTGATATTGAAAAGAGAGTCAAAGCTGCACCTGGAAGGGGAGTGGTTTTCATCTCATTGGGCTCACTGGGGTGACGGTGCAGTTTGGGCTTGGCAGTAGCAGAGGACTTTCCCATATTAAAGAAGGAAAACCAGTTTCCCACAGGAGACTTCTTCCCTTTGGTTGAGCCCTTTTTCCTGTATTTACCAGCAACAATTACCAGTTACTACTTCACATCTGCATTTTCCTAAAAGATGAAAATACCACAATACTAAAACCAGTACAAACTGACAGACCTCTCAGAAGGGAAGTCTATGACGGTGTGAAACTTTCCCTGCAGGGCGCCAGGCCCCCCTCCCACATCAATATACTTGCTGTCTGGAGACACAGGAGAGATGAGCTGGGCTTGAGTTCGGGCCTGGGCTTCCTCTAGAGAAAGCAGCTTGGTGGATGGAGAGCTCACCAGTAGAGACTTGGGTCGAGCTAAAGTCGTGTGGCCTATGGATTCAAGTTAGAGTTATGAGCTCATTTAAGATCCTCATTAGTAGAGTTTCATCTAAACATCAATTCTGGTGGGAGGAGAATCGCAGAGGCTCATTTCTCACCTGTGCTGTGGCGGATCAGAGTGCTGAGTTTGGGACTGAACAGAACATCAACGTGATTAAGGATGAACTCAACAACAACCGACTGAACGCGAACTTCCAAGAAAGCAGAGGTGCCGCTGAAACACGCCGACTCGATCTGTTTAGACCTGCAGCAATGAATGAGGAACATTGAATGAATGCAACTTTTCGACACAAATAACATCTTCATAGACAAATTTTCCAAAAGGTATTAGTAAAATCACCTGAGAAGGTTTGGAGCCCAGACAATTGCGAGGTTTTTGCAGTGCATGTTGGTGACAGCGCTGTAAGTCCCCATACGTGATAAATGTCTCATGAGAAACTCAAGAGTCCTGGAAACAAAGCATAAGAACAAATGGATGAACTATGACTTTAAATATAAACAAAAACAAGTATTTTTACATTAGTTGTCACACATTAACTCAACACCCTAATGAGCACAAAAGAATGATGTAATCATTTGCACTTCTCTTTTTCATCAGTAGAGGATGCTGTGCGTTCATCTAACCTGTAGTGTGGTGGAGGCAGCTGCTGTATGACGTCATGGACTTTGACCAGCCTCTCCTCATCAGTGGCTGCTGGTACAGCATCCTGGGAAAATATGCCAAAGCATCACCTCTCTGTTCCGATACTGCTACTACACAGTTGCAGAACATACGTGTGTCCGTGTACTGTAGCAGTGGTTAGATGCTTACTGAAAATTTCTCATATAGCTGGTAGGTCAGCAGTGGGTTTGGCAGCTCCCGGAAGTAGAGTTTGCACAGCGATCCCAATGAATGAATGTCCTGGACGTAGTTGTCCTTAGTGAGATCTGGAACATGCTCCGAGTCAAACTCATGCCTATAGACACAAGAGGGTAATGCATTTTCTTTTAGTTTAATATACAAAATATATTTTTAAATAATAAAAATATATAATATAAAAATGTATTTTGTTTAAACCAACATATTTTATCAGAAAGGGCAAAGACCTGCAAATACTGTTTTTTTTTTCATAT
>NW_015505412.1:2938459-2939188 GCF_001515645.1 Sinocyclocheilus grahami
TTTTATATATATATATATATATATATATATATATATATATATATATATATATATATATATATATATATAAAATCATGGTTTAAACAACAATATTAAGCAGAACACCTGTTTTAAACATTGATAATAATCATAAATGTTTCTTGAGCAGCAAATCATATTAGAATGATTTCTGAAGGATCATGTGACACTGAAAAGTCAGCTTTGCCATTGCAGGAATAAAATGCATTTTTAAATATATTAAAACAAAAATTTGTTATTTTAAATTGCAATACTCATCGTTTTAATCATACGCTAGATTTAATTATATCGCATGGAATTGATCTTACTGATATAGATATCGTACCTCAAAGTGATGATGTTACTGACCATTTCCTTTTATCGTGCATGCTGCATATTACTGATATTAACTATATGGCTCCGTGTTATCATCCGGGCAGAACTATTGTTCCAGCCACCAAAGACAGATTCACAAATAACCTGCCTGATTTATCTCAACTGCTCCGTGTACCCATAAATACACATGAACTAGACAAAATGACTAGCAACATGGGCACTATCTTCTCTAATACATTAGAAGCTGTTGCCCCCATCAAATTGAAAAAAGGTTAGAGAAAAACATACTGAGCCATGGTACAACAGTAATACCTATTCTCTCAAGAAAGAAACTTGTAGTCTTGAGCGCAAATGGAGAAAAACTCTCCAGCTCCAGCTCTAAAAGCTGCCAGGGCC
>NW_015505412.1:2939272-2947240 GCF_001515645.1 Sinocyclocheilus grahami
AGTCTCTGCACTGGCTACCTATTAAGTTCCATATCAGTTACAAAATATTATTACTTACCTATAAGGCCCTTAATGGTTTAGCTCATGCGTACTTAACTAGTCTTCTACCACGCTACAATCCATCACACTCCCTAAGGTCGAAAAACTCTGTTTTAAATCTAGATTAAAGACACATCGCTTTGGCCAAGCATTCAAATAATGTCTCTCATAATCTTGTACTGCAGTTACATCTGATCAAATGCACATTATTCTTCTTTAGCTTGGGTTAAACAAATCAATTTTGCTTGGTTGGAACAGCAGCTACGCTAATTATGTCTCTATTTGTTTCTCTGTTTCTGCCACGGGTAGGATTTACACAAGCTTCAGTCTAGATCCAGAACACCTGAGAAGAGATGATGCCAACCCCTCAGAGGATCTCAGATGATGCCAACCCTGAAACAACATACAGAACTACCACATTTTGCTATACGTTTGATTGCATCATATAATAATTGTGGTTAATAGTGTTCATCATCTGTTTGATTACGTCTTTAATTGATTTTTCCGTACATTTCTGCCATATGTACATTAACTGACAGTCACCAATGATAAGCTACCACTAAATATTGTAGAAGCCTAATTTGCTGTAAAGTTGCTTTGCAATGATTTGTATCGTGAAAAGCGCTATACAAATAAACTTGAATTGAATTGAATACTATTTTTCAATATTACTGTATTTTTGGTCAAATAAATGCAGCCTTGGTGAACATAAGACACTTCTTTTAAAAACATTTTTTTTTTAAAATCATACCGACCCAAACCTTAGAACAGTAATGTATTTTGATTTCTATTAATTTTCCAAGCCTAAAAAATAAATA
The DNA here is from genome assembly GCF_001515645.1 of Sinocyclocheilus grahami. NCBI lineage: Eukaryota > Metazoa > Chordata > Actinopteri > Cypriniformes > Cyprinidae > Sinocyclocheilus > Sinocyclocheilus grahami. The sequence continues at coordinate 2,940,130 of NW_015505412.1, forward strand.
AACCTCACCTTAGTTTCTGAATGTTAGACGAAATTCCAGATAAGCGGTAAATTCCGTCCACGACTCCATGCCTCTCAATGAACTCCGTGCAGCTTCTGATGACCTGTGGAACTGTTGGACCAAAACATTAAATCTGCACTTTAAATATGCATTATGCATAATTACTTTTCAATGAAAGATTTAGATGCAAAAACATCCTCTAATGTCTCTCTCTCTCCTCTCACCATCATGGCCTGAGTTAAGCAAATGTTCTCCAAGGTCACAGCCGAACACTCTCTCTTTCAGGATACCTCGCTGTTTCAGCTTCTGCTTGGTGGGACGCGACTTCATGAACGTGCGCAGAAATGTGATCAGCTTTCCATGCTTCTTAGACACTACAGACAATGAAAATAAAACGTTTAAATCAATGCTGCCAGCTAGTAACAAACTGTACCTCTAAATAACAGTTTTCTGTTAAAATTAACAGAAAACTGCTATAGAGGAAAAAAAAAATCTTCTCCCTTCAAAAGTGTATTTAATCCATTTTATTTAATTACAATGATCAACTGGAGAGTCAATAATATATTTTAATGAACTAATGAAATAATAATCAAGTGTCATCACTCTAATTGATGAAATGTAGGGTATTATATCTTTATTTTCACAATGAAATTAAATATTCTGGGCAAAAGTGTACCTGGTTTGGCCAAAGAGTTGGTCACATTTGAGGGGATTTTCTCACTAATGAGTTCCACACATTCAGAAGGAAAGAATCCCACCTTTGAATGGGAAAAAAAAGAACAACAACGAATGCTGTAAATCCAAAATAAAACAAAACGCTTCATATCTCACTTCATTTCAATAAGGGCAAAATTATCATAACTACTCTTGATCTCTTAATCTATTAAAGACAGCTGTGAATAAGTCTGTGAATCCCTCTGTATATAAAATTTACAATCTTGCTGCAGCACAATATGAATAGATTATTTATAGTCCTGCATATCAGTAGCAATTACTTTACGACACAAAAAAATTAAAAAAAAAGAAAGAAAGTAAACGGCATGCTACACCCACTTGAAATCCATGTTTGCCCCTCCACCAGCCAGTGTCTTCTTTAGGAGGCATATCAATCACTGACACTATGTCTCCTACCTTTTGAGGAGAAATTACACTTCAGTTAATACCAAATCCAAATATATTATGCAACAACATTTAAAAAAAATATATATACATATACCTCAAAAGAGAGTTCATCTGCTGCTTGGGCGATGTAGCGCTTTATGACATGGGCTGCAGCTACAGCGGGAACATTAATAGAGGATTCATCGTGAACCAGCAGGTGATTCCCTTTGTTATCAATCTAGGAGAGTGAAGAAAGACAAAATAAATATATGAACACATGCAAATAATCAGCAACCAATGAAACATCACCATGTGTAATGATTTCACATTTCCTCTTATGATGACCCTAAAGGTGCAACATCAGTGTAAAATATGCACAATATGCTGGGAAAGAGCAAGCAAACAGCTTGTCGAGACAAGTAAAGTCAGGTGTCTCTTATCCTTGTTAATGACTAACTGCATAAAAAAAAATAGGTGTGAACTGTTGTTTTATACACTAAGGTCTGAAGTCAAGTTGTTAAACACACCGTGCTACGGCCAATTCGCTCCCAATCACCCCTGCATTTAAGAGGCAGGATTTGGGCAGGCAGCCACATGAAGCTTTCAGGTATAGTGTAGGTTAAAAATCAGGAGAGACATTTATACCTCCATCCATGTGAGTGCTGGCCCGCAGTTGATCTTGTTATCAGCAATGGCTGAAAGACGGGAAATGTATGCAGTAAGCATCTGGGAAAGTGTCTGTGGAGAAAGAACAGAAACAGAGCAGGGATAATGGACAAAGAGACCATTTTTAACACTCTCAATGTGCTCCCTTTGAGATATAAGCCTTTGATCCAACACAATAGCTTGGTTCCAAAGCCTAGCGAGTGGCCTCATTGTCTGCTATCTACATAGACAACAACTGCTCCTTCTAAGGGAGCATCCAAACTGAAATGAGCCTCAAAAGACTGATTTAAAATGATCTACATGGGCAGCAACATAGTGTGGCACATAAATAGATCTCTGTACAGGAAGCATGTGTGAGATGTTAGTATGTTGCTAAGCGAACTACACAATACTCTAATAGGAATAAAAAGTACACAACACACAAATATCGCAAGAGACGAGCTCCGGAAGTAAAAATCCCCTTTATTTTCCTCATATATTCGTAATTTTTGAAAATAAACTTTTGAAGACAGACATACTGTGAGCTATGAAGTTTTTAATTGATGGTATTTGCTTTTGTTGAAGCCATCAGCCCTTATTATTTCAATCATATTTAACTATGTAATTCATGGTGGAAAAACTACATTACCCATGATTCTGCAAATAAATCTCCACTAATCAAAGAATCTAAACAAGCAAATTGCACCAAATGAACTCTTCACTACCATGAAGCATTGCAAATGAGTGTAATTGAATGCTATTTAATAGTTGTGTGTATATGCGCATTTTGCTTTAAATTAAAGTTTGTATTGTTGGCTTAAAACTCTTTAACAAAGACTTTTTTAAAAACCCTATGAGAAGAATACTTCCAGAACCAAGGCTGCTGAAATAGTGAAATTGCAGTCCATTGAGAAAATAGTGATTTTTTAAATTAGATTTTTTTTACCGATATTTATTAGTATTGGATGAATTACACAAATATTTCCATTTTGAATTTTGACTGCACTGGGATTGTCTTCAAGGATACATGTGGACAGTATACTCATATATATATATATATATGCGAGTGTGTGTGGTGAACCTACCTCAGCTTTGTCCTTCAGGCTGTCTATACGGGGCAGCTCAGGTAGTTGAGAGAATCTTCTATCATAGATACAAAGGTGAAGATGCTTGTCAAGGACACGAAACTCTTCGTATGAACGCCTTACTATCCACTTACGACCCTAAGACACATGAAAAGCAATAAGAGTGAAAATGGGAAGAACAGTTATTCTGAATAAAGAAGAGAGAGTTAGACTGACAGTCAAATCTCCTTGAGAAAACACTGGAAATGGATAACGTATAAAAATAATATTATTAATTCATAATTATGGTATACACGCCAAATGGTTTTCAAAATGTTCTAATGCAGCAAGGACTCATTAAACTGGTCAAACTTGACAGTAAAGGCATTGTTAAAGACATTGTATTATTACAAAATAATTCAAATAAATGCTGTTCTTTTAATCTTCGGTAAATGAATGCTGAAAAAAAAAAAATCAAAAAAACATTAAGCAGTACAACTGTTTTCAACATTGATAGTAAGAAATGTTTCTTGAGCAGCAAATCAGTATATTAAAATGATTTCTGAAGGATCATGTGACTGGAGTAATGATGCTGAAAATTCAGCTCTGCCATCACTGTAATAAATTGCATTTTAAAATAAATTGAAAATAGAAATGATTGAATTAGGAATATAAGAATATTCTGCTCTACGTCAGATAAAAAAGATTTTTGTAATGAGAAATTATTTATATTTTTTCTATGCATTTTTGCTTCAATATGTAAATAATATCAACTTGGATATGCCCACTGTTGTCTCAGTGGAAGCCTATAGTAGAATCATCATCTCTCTCTTGGTTTATACATTTCTATTGTTGCATGCTGCCATCATAACACCCCGGTGTTTGGTTAAGCAGGCTGAATTCAGTAGCTTATATGTCTGTGGTTTGTAGATTTCATACAACTGTAAAACAATGAGATTTGCTCCAGTGGTAGAGCAAATGGTTCAGAAACAGCAGAGCAGGACTCTTCTAAATCCTTTCAGCTCTTACACTTACCCGCACAAAAACGACCTTTGAATTCATATTTTTAGAAGTTCTGTGGACGAGTGTAAAACCCAAAAAAACAAAACAAAAAAAACCCCCCGGCCCCATATTTTTGGTATGGTAAGAAATGCAGGACCAAGAGTATTTACATTTTCAGCTTTGTCTACATCCTCTTTTAAAATCCTGTCTTTTCCTAAACCCAGACACATTCCATGAAACAGATAAATTGCTGTGCAAACTGTATGCGGTTGGCCTGCCTGTTTGATCTGAAGCTCTTAAAAGGTCTTTCTATAACTTCACCATTTTTCCTAGGCTTAGCTTTCGCTCTGTTGCCATAACAAATCAGTGATCCTGGGATGATATTTCTTCTCTTCTGTCACACAGAAAGGCCTTCAGAGGTTCTATTTTTGATTTTTTTCTCTCTGTGAAACAAGCTTACCTGGCAACAGATCTGGACCAGATACACTGACTCCTTTGAGTCCAGGCCATTGTGTGTGAGGTGGTTCTGATCCTCAGATAAAGATAGCTGTGGAGAGACACACAGAGAGGGAGTCTGAATTGTTTAAGATCCGTACTCCTATCACAATATACTCAACAACAAATAACCAATATCATGTCAAAGGGAGACTACAAAAGCAATAAACATTGTTACATACTACAAAAAAAGGGTGCAAAATTAAGTTCATCACGAATCACACATCAATGTTCCTATGTGGCACCAAAAAGGGGGAAAGTAACCAAAATATTATCAAGGCTCTAAAATTTCAGCTTATTTTCGGTTTACTTTTGTTTATTAATGCTGATATACGGTTGACTTAAAAATATCTGGACATTTAAGCAACACAGTAGAATCACATAGCATAAAAAACTTCAGATAAATAGTTTATAAAAGCCAGATTGGGTTTTAAATTATTAATATTGCTTAAAATGTAAATAAAAAAAAAGCATTGTGACACTGTGATACATCAGTGACTTCATACATCTATTAAAAATCACCTCAAGACCAGTTGGTTGCAAAATCGCAAGAGTAAAGTTAGATGTGAGAAAATATGTAGCATAATTTATATATGTTATATCATGTATACAAAATTCAAACATGTTCAAAAGTCTTAAAATACTCGTTGGCCCACTGTATATGGCCATTTAAATTTAATAAAAAAGACAAATATGATAAATATGAAAAAAATAAATATGCTAAAGTTAAAACAAATAATTGGTATTAACGTTGTCTTCTTCAACCACTTCACATCCAAAATTTCAGTCGGCACTAAAAAATGTTTTTTATCAAAATGCAAAGATTGTGTAAAACATTCAAGACTAAGGCCTAACGTGGTGCATCAAAGCATGAAAACAGTAGAAGAAATTGACATGTTATAGCTAAAATCATGATATAAAGCAAAACTAAAAGCATTAAAATTAATAATGGCATGTAAAAAATCTTGACTAAAGGTCATCAGCTCCAGAGAGAGAATGAGAGAAATACAGACACATGCTCTCGCTTGCAGCTTGAACTGTAGTAGTGGCACAGCTCAAACATGACGATGGATTTTTAAAGACTGAAGAAACAACAGGCCCTGATGAGTGACACACAGACAACAAGACATCTACACATGACAGAAAGAAGAAACGGGTATATGCAGGTACAGTGGGGCAAAAAAGCGCAACTGTCCTTTAAAAAAAAAATCATGACGTCAAATATCAAATATTTTTGCTCCCCAAAAGTTTTATGTAATTTAATAAATTGCAGCGTTTTGAGCACAAGCCATCTTCGTCATGTTTACCAAATTAGTCGAATAAATTAACATCTACACAATGCCTTGATTATCAGTGGGAAACGTTGTGTATATGTACACAGATATAATAACTATAATAAAAAATCTAATCTTTTTTTTCTTTCTGACATTTTAAAAATTATTAAAATTTAGTTATTTTAAGTTATTTTAAAATGTAATCATTTTTAACATTATAACAGTTTCTACTGTATTTTTTAGATCAGATAAATTCAGTTAAGATAGGTGAGCATAAGAGAATTCCTTCAAAAACATTAAAAAAAAAAAAATCTTACCAACCCCAAACTTTTGAACAGTAATATAGGGGAGCCATCGGTTTACAGATATTGCCATTATCTAAGAAAATGGACAGTGGTAATGCTAAAGACATTTGTATAAATATAACATTTTGGGGAGGAACAATGACGTTGAAATCCAAACAGCTAGCCAAGATGTTTTCCACAGTCTGAAGATCTTGCAGGATAGCAACTAACCTGACAGAGACTAATGTGTATTGCATGTAACTTAAACCACAGCCCTAATTTCAACATGATGGATAATCCGCCACCAGTGAAACGAAGAACACAGCCAAGAGCCTAATTAACACATTCCCGTCAACCATGAGTGATCATGGCCTTCAGCAGGACTGCATTTACCATAAAACCCTCACCTGCACAGAGCCAAAGTCAACAATCTCATAGTGGAAGTGGGCACATTCTGCCAGAGTGGGAAAATGGCCTTTGGTGAGGGACAATCTGCAAAACAAAAACAGCTCATCATTATTCCGCTCTATGTGTCTGAAAGAGACAAAACAAAGACCGAACTCTTCCCTTTAACGTATAAACACCTACTTTTTGACGTTCTTGACCTTCATGCTGGCCGTGCTGGCACATGAGCGCAGAGAAGATTCAGTAGGCAGTTCAGGGACCGTCGGCGCTCCTCGTGCCTGCGTGTATATGAACACGCACATGTAAACAAACGATTATGCAGCACAATGCATGAAGCGTGACTAACAGAAAGGCAGTACACACACACACACACACACACACACACACACACACCATAACAGCAATGGCGTCCTCCCAGCCTGCAGTCTCTGCTGGCTGCAAGCTTCTATCTTCCTCCCCCTCATCCTCCTCTGGGTGTGGCCTTAAAGAAAAGAGAATCAGAGAGGGGTATGTTGAAATAAGCTTCTCCTATGACATACATACATCTACATCGCATCAGTCGGCACAAAGCAATCACACCAATGAAATTCCTGAGCTAGGATTGTTTTGAGTTTTCTGTAGAACACAAAATAAGATGTTTTGCAGAACGTTCAAGCTGCCCTTTTCCAATCAATTGAATCATTTAGTGACCAGGGGTTGTCAAACGCTTAAAAAAAAAAATACTTAAAAGTCGGCCACATGACTACTAGTACACTATATTCCTGGTCTTCTATAAGCCATACAACCGGGAACAGACACACACACACACACACACACACACACACACACACACACACAAAAG
>NW_015505412.1:2948429-2954324 GCF_001515645.1 Sinocyclocheilus grahami
TGAGTGATCATGGCCTTCAGCAGGACTGCATTTTACCATAAAACCCTCACCTGCACAGAGCCAAAGTCAACATTCTCATAGTGGAAGTGGGCACATTCTGCCAGCCTGGGAAAATGGCCTTTGGTGAGGGACAGTCTGCAACACAAAAAGAGCTCATCAGTATTCTGCTCCGTGGGTCTGGAAGAGACAAAACAGAGAAAGAACTCTTCCCTTGAACATATAAACACCTACTTTTTGACATTCTTGACCTTCATACTGGCCGTGCTGGCACATGAGCGCAGAGAAGATTCGGCAGGCAGTTCGGGGACCATCGGCTCTCCTCGTGCCTTCGTATACAAACACGCACATGTAAACAAACGATTACGCAGCACTCTAAACGCATGAAGTGTGACATACAGAAAGCCAGCACACACGCACCATAACAGCAATGGCGTCCTCCCAGCCTGCAGTCTCTGCTGGCTGCAAGCTTCTATCTTCCTCCCCCTCATCCTCCTCTGGGTGTGGCCTTAAAGAAAAGAGAATCAGAGAGGGGTATGTTGAAATAAGCTTCTCCTATGACATACATACATCTACATCGCATCAGTCGGCACAAAGCAATCACACCAATGAAATTCCTGAGCTAGGATTGTTTTGAGTTTTCTGTAGAACACAAAATAAGATGTTTTGCAGAACGTTCAAGCTGCCCTTTTCCAATCAATTGAATCATTTAGTGACCAGGGGTTGTCAAACGCTTAAAAAAAAAAATACTTAAAAGTCGGCCACATGACTACTAGTACACTATATTCCTGGTCTTCTATAAGCCATACAACCGGGAACAGACACACACACACACACACACACACACACACACACACACACAAAAGCAGGCTGGAATACACTACATGGCTTTTGCCCTGATTTGCAGTCTGGAGGAGTCTAGCAGTCTGCAGATTTTGGGTAGATGAAGTTGACAGATTTAACAGAAAATCGCAACCATTTAGCTTTACACCAGGGTTCCCCAAATCCGGTCCTGGAGGGCCACTGCCCTGCAGAGTTTAGCTCAAACCCTGATCAAACTTGCTGACCTGTGATTTTCTATGGATCCTGAAGACCTTGATGAGCTTGCTCAGGTGTGTTTGATTAGGGTTGGAGCTAAACTCTGCAGGGCACTAGCCCTCCAGGGCAAGATTTGAGGAACCCTGCTTTAGACTATGAATCTGTCCAGATGAAAAATATCAAACGTCTTACATTTTGAGCAGATTTTAAAGCACATATCGTTTTCATCTGTCATGCGTCTTTGTTGTGTTCGGAACAACTTGAAAAGTCTGTTAGTGTGTGTGATCCTCATTTGCTTAGTGTATGATGCCAAGTTTTTCCTCTACAATAATTTATAAAATCGGCAAGTGTGTAATACCTAGTGTTTTAAAATATGTTTATGTTATAAAAGCTGTGCAGTGCATTTCAGCCTTATGTTGTTATTTGGTGTAAAAAATGATCCCTCTGTGGTAATTTTCAAATATTATTATTAAATATGATTCAAATTTGACACTACAATATGTTGCGGCACAAAAAGCTATTATATGACTTCAGAAGAATTGGAATATAACACAGAAGCCACATTGACTATTTTTTTAATGCTTTTCTGTCCTTGTCAAGCCCAGCTTAGGCATTTATCACAAAAATCATCTTTTGTGTTTGACAGAAGGAACAACATGAGGGTGAGTAAATAATAATTGATACATTTTAATTAAAATATCATAACTATGTCTTCCAGTGAAACGATCCTTGACTTCTCCAAACATTGTGTCTGCTTAAACCCTCCCCTTTCTTAAAACCAACTGCAAACTCGCAATCAGATCAGCTTCTATCCAATCAACAACCTATGGCTAGAACCAAGCCGTTTAGGATGTGTAATAGTTAAACTGCTCTTCTGATCAATCAGATTATACACAAACCTATTATGTGAGAAAACAATACTCTATCCATAAGCCAATCGTAATGAATTATACCCAAAAGTTACATTCATTTCTAGACTCTAAAAGTAAAAGCTCACCCTTCATTTCACATTCACATCATGAAATGATCTGTCCATTTCAGAAAATCTCCAGTGCATTTCCCAGTTCACCCTGCAGCCGAGAGCATGGCTGGGAGGATCGAAACAAGGAGACATTATAGAAGATCAGATCAGTGGCTGTAAAAAGCACACTATTGTATGTTTTTCAATCAGTCAGTCACAAATGAATCACCCTAAATAACAAAGAACAGCGCTAAAGTGTAACTTGAAATATGATGCGCTCCAGGGGTAAGGAAAGGTGAGCTGGAACAGCTTTAAGGATTGGGAAGCCTTTAGAAGGGGAATAAAAGGCTAGAGTTTAGACGATTCATTCAGAAGACAAAAGACAGAGTCAGTGATTTTGTTCCAGAACATCCCACACTCCCCCCTTCCTCCAACAGATTAGACCACTGTGAGACTGAACGATAATGCCTGATCCGGTTCATGGAAGAAAGAGGCAAAAGTTTACTGCCATTTTAAAGTCACAGGTGCAACATAATGGCAGCATAGTGAGTTCTAAATTACAATCTACTGGTCAAAGATTTATGAGAGTGTTCACAATAAAGTAATGTTAGTTTTTATCATATTTAGTCTATATTAACCTGTGTTTTTTGTCTCTACTGTTCGTTAGTTTTTTTTAGTCACATTTAGTCATGCTGCACGATAATGGTTAAACAATCACGACTGTTATTATTATAAAAATTGCAATTATCAATCACGACTGTTATCATTTGAAAAACTGCTGCTCGTGTCATCGAATGAACAGGATATTTGGATTGTAACCAAACTATTTGTCTATTCTTTTTTTTGGTTGCTGAACAATAGAGATTTTTTAGGGGGAAAGTGTTTATTTTAAACTACATATTAGTCTCGTATTTTCATCAAAAATATTGCATGTTGATATGGTCACATTATTATTATTTAATGATCTTGTCACTGTCTTATCGTTATCAATGAAAAAGGGTCGTAGATGAACTTTTTTTGCCACAGTTTCAGTTTAATTTAAGTTTATCGCCACATCAGCTTCACAGGCTATTTCATGGCAAAGATTATACATAAAAAATATAGTAGAACACAAAATACAAATACAATAAACAAATAACTTAATAAAACAAAGTATTACACACAAATGTCTATAAAAGATGCTTTAAATTTACTTTTGAAAGAAATTGTAAACGTTTTTCTGGGTCCATCTTATTAAACAAGTCCTTAAGAGTTTGTCATGATAATAACCTTTGTCTCATGACATTAAATATTGGAGTCCTGCAATATTTTGGTGCTTCTTCACCAATCAATAAATCAATACGACACCTTATCCGGTTCATGGAAGAAAGAGGCAAAAGTTTACTGCCATTTTAAAGTCACAGGTGCAACATAATGGCAGCATAGTGAGTTCTAAATTACAATCTACTGGTCAAAGATTTATGAGAGTGTTCACAATAAAGTAATGTTAGTTTTTATCATATTTAGTCGATATTAACCTGTGTTTTTTGTCTCTACTGTTCGTTAGTTTTTTTTAGTCACATTTAGTCATGCTGCACGATAATGGTTAAACAATCACGACTGTTATTATTATAAAAATTGCAATTATCAATCACGACTGTTATCATTTGAAAAACTGCTGCTCGTGTCATCGAATGAACAGGATATTTGGACTGTAACAAAACTATTTGTCTATTCTTTTTTTTGGTTGCTGAACAATAGAGATTTTTTTGGGGAAAGTGTTTATTTTAAACTACATATTAGTCTCGTATTTTCATCAAAAATATTGCATGTTGATATGGTCACATTATTATTATTTAATGATCTTGTCACTGTCTTATCGTTATCAATGAAAAAGGGTCGTAGATGAACTTTTTTTGCCACAGTTTCAGTTTAATTTAAGTTTATCGCCACATCAGCTTCACAGGCTATTTCATGGCAAAGATTATACATAAAAAATATAGTAGAACACAAAATACAAATACAATAAACAAATAACTTAATAAAACAAAGTATTACACACAAATGTCTATAAAAGATGCTTTAAATTTACTTTTGAAAGAAATTGTAAACGTTTTTCTGGGTCCATCTTATTAAACAAGTCCTTAAGAGTTTGTCATGATAATAACCTTTGTCTCATGACATTAAATATTGGAGTCCTGCAATATTTTGGTGCTTCTTCACCAATCAATAAATCAATACGACACCTTGAATACACAACTTGGTCATACCTGGATTTACTTTTTTTTTGGCCCAGTTAGCAAACTTAACACTACTAATACAAAAGAAAAGAAAAATAATTGATGTTTGCATTCATAATTTGATATGGTTTTGAAAAAAAGATTAAATTTAATGACTCTAAAATGTCAAGTAAAAAGTACTAACTTTAATATAAGTAATCAATCTTAACCATTAGTTTAAAAAGCTACATTTTAAGCTTGGGGGTTACAATGTTTTGTTTTTTTTTCTTACAAAATATCACCAACTAACCTTGCCATAAAAATATTAAATTATCTGATATTTTTATTGATATATTTTTGACTTGATGAGGGTCTGCAATGGTCTTTATATCAGGGCTGCACGATTATGACAAAAATCCTAATTGTCGATTATTCCCTTGAAATTGTAATTGCGATTATTAATTATGATTATCACAATTTTCATTGAATGATGTTTATACCATTGTTTTATGCGACTGCATGTCGTAATTTTATATGAAAATAAACAAGCTGAAAACACTAACTGAAAAACTTTGTGCTTTTCTATAGCAAAAGACTTCCCTCAAGGAAAAGTTTGGATTCAGGTTTTTCATTCAATACTGATGGAGAAATACACATTTAAAGAATTCTGGACTACAGGTGTAAGAGGTTACAAATACAATTACATATACAGTTCTTTGTTTTTTATGACGGTCCTCGTGCCCCACGTACCATATGATAGTTCAATAAAATGCTAATTCTGTCATTATTTACTTTACTCACCTTCATGTCGTTCCAAATCTTATGAATTTCTTTATTCTCTGGAACATAAAAGAAGCTGTATTGAGAAAAATCTCAGTTTTAATTCCACAAAATAGTTTCTTTCGTGCTTCACAGAACAAAGTTATACTCGTTTGTAACAACGGGAAGATGAATCAATGTTGACAAAATGTTCATTTCTAGGTGAACTATCCCTTTAAACGAAGCCAAACTGTCATTGAGAACAGTATGTGAAATGTAAATATCTTAGACAATTTCATATTTGTTAAGGTCTAATTTGGTTCACAGATTGAAAAAAGAAGGAAAAAACTGCCATCTACAACTTCATAACATGCTGAATGGTCCAAGATGAAGGGTCACAACTGTTTCATTAAAGCAAAAACGTCCCAAAGACAACAGAAGGGTTAACCTAAACTTAGCAGAGTCTATTTCAACTTCACCTTGGGAAATTATCATCAACATCATCACGATAATTGTTCAATTATCTGGCCAATGCCAAGGCGTTGGTCTGGAGGCCTATGCCAGGGCCACAGTGTTATCTGTTTTATGTGTCACCCACCTCAGATAAATAGGTGTGTGTGAGAGGGAGTTGTGTTGGTTGAGGACTTTGCACCTGCATGAACACTTAATTTCCTATATGACAACATTATCAGTCATTGTGGCAAACCTTTGGAAAACACCTTCCCTCCAAGGCATTTTGCTTGAAATGTAAAAGTCAATCAGATTTAACATATGCAACAGTGGCCTCTAGTGGTCACTGCAGATACGAACAGTCAAAAATCACTCGTCAAGAAATAAACACACTCTTATATATACATATATATATATATATATATATATATATATATATATATATATATTTATATATATATATATATATATATATATATATCCTCATATATA
>NW_015505412.1:2954513-2975913 GCF_001515645.1 Sinocyclocheilus grahami
ATTGTTGTTGGTTTTTTTATTATATCAAAATACAAAAAGTTTTAGGGGGTTATTACATGGACCAAACCGTTGGAAAATGTCAACCTAATAGAGCTTGCCAAAATGTGCATATCTGGGCATATCTGGTGATGTAAACAATGCAAATTGAACGGCTCCGCTATACAGAACTTCAATTGAGCTGTTAAAGACAGCACACACACACACACACACACTTTTAACACTCCATGTTTCATTCCCAGGTCTGGTATTGATGTAACTCACAAGGATAATTCATTTGTCAGGATAGCATATTCTTTTTGATTGGGGTCTTATTCTAGAGCAAGACTTATTAAAAAATGATGAAAGCAATAGAATAAAAATAAAATAACAATGGGATTGCCTTTATTCTCTAAAAATGCCTTTGCTTACTCCAGGGTTGTTCCATTTTAATATCAAGATGCTTAATCGAAGTGTCCAGCTGAGTTATTGTGGAGGTCAATGTCATACTTAAATAGTTGGTAGTACAGATACAAAACATCTTTAACATTTACTCCTAGCAGCATGAAGACACACCAGGCACCATATCTTAACATCTGAGTATGTGGAGACACCGAATGCCCAAGAAAAATACTGCAAAGTACTAATCAGGGACAAGAAGATAGGGGCACACTGCACCTTGTTTCATAATCAGAGTTGTCTAGCAATTTGGAGAATTCCTTAGCAGTGGCAGAAGAATCGAACAATGCATCATAATAATATTGTACATAAGGCTTTGGTACAGCACCATACTGTTTAAGAATAATACCTGAAATGAATGAGATTAATTAACAAAAGAAGCCTTCGATCAAGTCATTCAATCAAATAAATCTGAAAAAAAGAACAGTCTTCTTCACATAAGAACAGTCTCTTATACATTGCATGTAAAGTGATCAGGATGAAAAACATGTTTGCCCAGAACACATCTTTAGATAATATAATCTGTAAACAATGTACAACACAAATTGAAAAGCAGTTAAAGAGCACAATGCAATTTGAAATATGCAATTTGAAATATGCTAAGTATGAGGTTTAATGTTAAAACAGTCGTAAATTAGTGCATAATGCAGTATTACATTCTAAGTTTTCAGTGCTGGTTAATATGAACAGCAAAAGAATCGAGAACAAAATGTACATTATCTGAAACAAGACAGATAGGTCCGAATGAGTGAAATATCTTGATTATGCAAGGTTAGGTTCTGTTCAATCAACACAAAAAAGAAAATAAAGTTTCACGAAGCACCATAAGAAGTAAGCACAAAACTGTATAGGCTACAGGCAATCAAAGAGTTGATATGACACTTCCTTCAAATGAGCCCTCTTACACAAGCAAAGGGGGGCGTATCTACCTGTACAGTATCATATATATTCAAGAGAAACTTTTCAGTCGGGTTCTCCCTTCAAAGACCAGAGCTGAATAAAATGCCGTCAATCACCATCCACAGATATACAGCGACACTGCATGTGCATCTTAAATCAGCGTGACAGCTTTATGCGAGGATGCATCGCTCCATCGTGTCCAAGAAAAAAAACTATAAAACAGAAATGCCGCTGCTTGACGTGTCAGACCGCCACCTACTTGAGTTACCAGGTACTTTCCATGCTAAATGAAAAATTTACTATCATACCGTGGGTACATTTCATGGATTATACATTGATATGTTGCCTCCTTAAGACTGGCAAGTTCTTCTTTATAAATCTTTCTAAATACGCAGGTTTTTATTCATGATGACAGCGAACGTTCACGCGATAATGTAAGCACATATTGAATGTCAAAGGCCGAACTTTATTTAACAACTTTAACCGTTTTCATACTGAAAGATAGTGAGCGCACAGGACCTGCCCTGTGAGGTTTTATTGCTTGCAGTCCTACTCACCAGGAGAACTCGACAACGGAAATCACGACAGAGCTAGTTTAGTTAGTTTAAGACAGAGGACTGTGCGTGAGTTTGTGTGTTAACCTCTGAACCACAGCACCACGAGTTCAAAAAGACATAGCACCAAGTCATAATGTGTACAATGTGCCTACATCCTTGCACGTTATATTTCTAGATCATGTAAACATTATGTGGTTGTTGTAGGACTTGTTAGCAACAAGTTCTTGACAGAACTTGACAAAACATGTAGCAAAAACAGAGTTAAGTCTAAGTTTAACACTTCTCTCCCGACAGCTAAAGGCAGGTAATCAGGAATATCTAAAAACAAACACTGCCCTTCTCCTCTCAGAGACTACACGATTAAAGCAGCCTTACGAATCGTGCACACCTAATGACGCAGACGTACATAGAAATAAGCAATGGAGTCTGCTGACCTAATACTGAATAGCTCAAATTTACTGTGAGATATCTGAGCAGTCGTTTTCACGTCAACTTGTATGAAAGGAAAGACAAAGTAAACAGCCCTTTGGGCACTCAAGTCAAATCCTCTAAACTCAAAATGGCTACTACAAATCTCTATGCACAGAATTTCCCCCAGTGTTTCCTGCTTGGATATTCAGCCTTATTCAAGTAATGCATGAGATTTCATTCAATTTCCCATTAAGCTGTACCTCATTATTAAATTCAAGAAGAAGAAGATTAATTTTGGAGCTGTTCGCATCGGCGCGTAAAAGAGAGAAACATCACATTGAAAATATCCAGATAAATCTGAACTTCTAAGAGCAAATCATACATTCACCATCGGTTAAACTACACTAACACACGCTCGATTAGCTTTCACTGTAGGTAGCAGATCAGCAGCTGTTAGTGAACTCTAGAGACAATTAACATACTTCAGAAATACTAAACTCATCATTAATTCAAATAACACAAACTTTGTTTGCTATGTCATCAGATGAGCTGTGATGGATGGCAAATAGTAAAGATTACAATACAATTTCCTTTTTTTTTTTTTCAAAAAGATTCAAGCTACTTTTGGAGGTTCACTTTTGTAAGTAACCAAGAAGACTGGTAATCTTTTTTTCAACTGACTAGAATAAGGACTATTTCATTTTTCTATGTTATATTGATGTCTTCATTAGTCTGCACAATATCTACTGTCATTCCTTGGTGTACTGTATGTCCAAAGCAAACATATAACAAATGATTTACTTCAAGGAAGTGACGAAAAGATTAATAATGCATTTCACCACTTCTAACTACATTTGTGCAAGACAAGAACCAAGTAATTCTACTTCAGTTGAAATATTACATCTGCACTTATGCCATCTGAACATGTCAAAAAGGATATTTCTAAATGTGAACCTGAATCATTTTTCAGCAGGGGGCTAATATTAGTCTTAATATTAAACACAGATAAAAAGTGCCTTAAAGCTGTCCAATAATTTTAGTCAGATATAATGGCAATTATTTAAAAAATAAATAAGAAAGCAAGTTTTCAATTCCACCTGCCTTTGCATGGAATTTACGAAATCTGAATAACTGTTCAAACATTGTCGCAGGACCAGTCCAGTACTGCAGTCATTCTTTTCAAGCTTACAATTTCTATGATATTCTGTGCTTTATATTTCATATTTCATATTTTATAAATAAATAAATTGTCATTTCTGGGCTTACAATTATTCCCCCATATTCTGTAATGCTGTCAAAGCTTTAACACTAATATGTCATCCAAAATTAATTGCACTAGCTTGCACAAAATATGGTAGAAGTGCTGAAATATGTTCCAGATTATTTATTCCTTTTCTTTTTCTTTTTTTTCTATTCTCTTTTTTTGAGGTATATTTTGTAGAAGGAAGAAAAAAAAACTGTAGTAACTATCACGTCTTGAGAGACATATTTGTACAGAGCATTTAACTCTATCCTTCACAATATACACAGTTCTGACAACATTATGACAAAAACTAAAGTGTCCAGCAAGATTTTTCCTAGCATGTATTGGAATGCTATTATTTTCTTTTATTATCAAATGAAAAGCTTTTGTCCTGTTCTTTTCTGTTTCTTCCAAAAAAGCACCCCTGTATGTTTTTTCTTTGAGTAAATTTACAGAAAATACAGATATGTGTAGTATATTGTGCCAACCGAAGAACATAATAAATCATACCTAGTTTAGACTGATTACAAAACAGTACTGAGAGCTTGTCCATTGTACATTTTTGCTAATGGACAAGGAGACGATCCGCCCCACAGGAAAAGTTTTAGTGTGTTTGGGGGGGCTCTCAGAGCAGAGAACCATAGTTTGAGGGGGCAGGGTCCATACTGGCCAGGAGGGATTTTCTGTCTTCTCTGGGGTGAAGCCAACGCAGCAGAGAGGACAGATGAAGACAGGGGGACTTTCTAAGTGTACTTTTCCACTTTTTCTTTGAGGGAGAGCTGAGATGTTCTCTTTGCTCAGAGGCCTGAGATGCATGCGGCTGCTGGGTCTGAGAGGTGGACACATCTAGAGACAGCAGAGCAAATGAGACACAGCAACAGAATAGATTTTGACATTTTCGGAAGAAAATGTGAGCGTTGCCTGTGCATGCAACCTCACTGACACTGCCACAATGTTAAGGTGTTGTGGGTGGTTGTTTTTAGCATGCTTGGGTGGTTTCTTAAAATCAATAAACAAATAAGCATGTAGTTAGGACATCAGGGGAGATAACATGTCCATTTCTCCCAGTATGTAATGTATGGGTGAAACTGACCTGTCCTTTTCTTGAATCTGGAGTTGTTGTTCTTGTTGGCTGTTGATTTCTTGGCTTTATTAATACAATAATAAATCAGTGCTTCAAAGCTCTCAGACCCTGCAGGGACTCTCACTGCACCTAGATGCTCCCTGTTAGAGACAAACACAATGATGCATTACTTCACACCGCCACTAGGGTGCGCTGCCCTCCACCGGCCTGATCAAACTGAGATTTAGCCCCCAACAGGAAACACTGGCTGCCCCAATGCCAAGTGCAAAACCTTCATGACAAATGTACCATTCATCAACATGTACTGTTCAATTGAGCAATTAATCACTTTTGGCAAATTGCAAGTGTTGTTAAATATTATGTAGAAAATACTGTTTATCAAAATGAAATCTTGATAATATTACTTGGCCTCGTTTCATTGATCATCATCATAAAAAAACTAAATAAAAACAAAGACTCTTCCTCATTAGATGGGTACTCTGCAAATTAAAAGCACGTTGTGTTAGTTCAATTAGTCTGGTGAGTTGAATTTAGCATTTTCACCATTCATTTACTACAGAATACACCTAAATTAGCATGAATAAACCTTTTACCTCATGTTGTACACTGCTGCCATGCTGCCAGCACTGTCCAATCAAATAACAACTAGCCAAAATCTCCTGTTTCCCAGTAAGCTCACTGGTTTCCTATTAAACTGACCACAGAGGTCACGTTTCTTGTAAAGTGTAGTCTTTTATTCGCACATGCCATTCCTCTATCATGGCAGAGATCATGACACTCAAACGTCCATACTGAAGAGTCAGCCAATAACTCATGTGTTCACAAGGCACAGAAACACAAAGTGTTTACAGACAGTCTCCCCTGCTGCTGAGGCTGTGGAAAGAGAAAGTGAAAGTGATTAATAGAGGGGGGGTGGTAGACATGACTGAGCACTAAAGTCCGCCACATCAAACACACTCTGGTTACCATGAATACACTGTACAGTGGCTTCACCATGCTGACAGGAGAAGAGATGGCAGGGAGGGGAGAATGGCCAGTAAAGAACAGTCACATAAAAGAAAGGAACCAAACCACGACAAAATGTTAAAGAAATTTTAGTTTGAGAACTGCTGTTACTTATTCGGCATCGAGGAAGAGTATTTAGAAAAGGCATGCATGATAGTTTTGTACATGGAAACAAAATTTTAAAGGGGAATATCCAAGTGTGCCTCTAAAATGGCAGAAGTGCAAATTTTCCTGAAAAAATTGCCTGCATTTAATAATCGCAGAAATACTTTGATAAGCATTGCTGAAAAAATGGCCTTGTTTATATTCCAGCAATAAAACTATTCAGAATATTTACCAATTTTTTTATAACTGATATCATGTAATAAAAAAATGGTCAAAAACGTCATTCCCCTTTAAATGAGAATGATTTAAGACCCCGCCTGCAAACCCCTCCCCTTTCAGACATGGATTCGACCCTTACCTATTGTGGTGTAGAGGACCTGGTCACAACAATGCTGCCCAGATAGCTGAGATCAATCAAAAACAAAGAGGGTAAGACTACTAGAGTCTCCACAGAAAAGTGTCGTCTCTACTCTAGATGAGGATGAGTGTTGCAAGAGATGAGTGCACACTCATCCCTGGCAATGAAGGCCACCTTGATGGTCAAAGCCCTGAGTTAGAGGAAGTGAGAGAAATGGAAGGAAATGAGCTGGAGAGGGTGAGTGATGTGATCAGCCCACGAAAGAGGGCAAAGAAGGAAGAGCCATGGGATCATCATGGATGCACTAGAAAATCCTTAATCATGAAAACGTTATACATTATGATAATTTCCTATATCAAAATCCCACTGTTCAAAGGTTAAAGAAGAATAGAATTTGAAGA
Organism: Sinocyclocheilus grahami; assembly: GCF_001515645.1. Classification (NCBI taxonomy): domain Eukaryota; kingdom Metazoa; phylum Chordata; class Actinopteri; order Cypriniformes; family Cyprinidae; genus Sinocyclocheilus; species Sinocyclocheilus grahami. Next base: position 2,961,013 of record NW_015505412.1, read on the forward strand.
AAATAAAAAAGTATGGAAATTTATCCTGTGAACCCAATAAGGAGTTATACTGGAGGACACGGACATTTTTGCATATGTAAATAGTTCATAGTAAGATGTACATGTAAAAATATTTTAATCAAAAATCGCAAAAGCATGAAAGCATTGCTTTTGCGGTACAGATGATGAATAACAATCTCCTTTGTCATTTTGGAGCCTCCAATGGTACAGTTCACCTACCCTGGAGAGGGTTCTGAGGGGAGCATCTCCTCATCTGTCCTTCTCTGAGATGGCATCTGGCCGAAAGCATCACTGCTCTCCGCAGGGGGTGAAGGGGACTGGGAGGGGTAGCTGGCCGCGGCTGTGGCAAAGGCCATGTGGGCATGGTAGCTGAGGCTGGGCCGCTGGCCGTTCTGGCCTTGGGTAGGTGAAGTGGCAGGGGAAGAGGAGAGAGACCTTCGGGAAAAGGAGACACTGGCGGGGTGACGGGCACTCTCGGGCATCTCTTGAGAGCGGGAAGACCGCAGGATACTGGGGCGGGGAGGAGGGCGGACGAGAATGTCTGGAGAGCCGGCATGTGAGCTGGGAGGGGTTTGGGTGAGAGGGGAGAGTCGTGACGGCTGCAGGACCACCTGCTGCAGGCCGAGATCCATCCTTCGTGCCGCCCTGGGGCTTAGCCAAGGCTGGGCCTCAGATCTCCAGCCGTCCGAGCTCTCACTGTGCAGTGTGCTTGGGCTCCCCATGCGGGCTGTGGTGCCTAAGTAAGGCAACACTGGTACGCCCATACCGTGGGCAGTGTGTCTCAACTGCCCCAGAGTCTGGGCCTGTTGCATAGTTATATGCTTGGCTGAAGGGCCCTGAAGTGGAAACCTGCTGGGCGATCTGCTTAGGTGGGCTCTAGGGGCCTCCAGCTGGAGAAAAGCAGAGCTTGAAGGGAGCTGAGAGGTGGTGCTAAGAGTACGACTATGGGAGGGATATGGCGGGGGCTCAGGGAGGTCCCGGTGGAGATATGAGGAATGACGTGGTGGAAGAGCGAGACGGGGACCCTCCTGACCTAGAAAGGGGAAGTCAGGAGGCTGCCAGATCTCGGTCGAGCGAGAGGAGGGAGGGCTATGCACCAGTGGGAGGGCGTGGCCGGAGGCGCCAAACTCATGGATCCTCAGCTCCTCCCTTTCCTCTGGGATGGTGGGATGGCGGAACGGCCCCTCAGGGGGGTATGAAGGTGAGGAGGACATGGCAGAGCTACGTGGACTAACATCAGGCATGTAAAAAGGAGGGTGAAGCTCCACCTCAGCACCACTACCTAGATAGCCATAGAAGGGGCCTGGAGGGAAGACCCTGTGAAAATGGGAGACCCGGCTCTGCCCTGTGGCCTGAAGCCGACTACCCTCCGAGATGCTCATACCTTCCATAGGCCTCTGGAACCGGGGGCTGTAGGCTGGGGGCTGCATGTAGGACTCCTGGCTGGAGGACACAGGGGATATCTGGGGCCTGAGGGTGGCCATGAGGAGGGAGACCAGTGGGAGGGCGTGGCCGGAGGCACCAAACTCATGGATCCTCAGCTCCTCCCTTTCCTCTGGGATGGTGGGATGGCGGAACGGCCCCTCAGAGGGGTATGAAGGTGAGGAGGACATGGCAGAGCTACGTGGACTAACATCAGGCATGTAAAAAGGAGGGTGAAGCTCCACCTCAGCACCACTACCTAGATAGCCATAGAAGGGGCCTGGAGGGAAGACCCTGTGAAAATGGGAGACCCGGCTCTGCCCTGTGGCCTGAAGCCGACTACCCTCCAAGATGCTCATACCTTCCATAGGCCTCTGGAACCGGGGGCTGTAGGCTGGGGGCTGCATGTAGGACTCCTGGCTGGAGGACACAGGGGATATCTGGGGCCTGAGGGTGGCCATGACTGGGGGTAGGGGCCCTGGGTCATCGTTCTCCTCATCTGATTGGCGGAACTCAGGATACAAGTCTGATTCCTCCACAAAAGGAAAACCCTCAATGCGTCGTGGCTTGAGGGACGTGTCGATGTCACTGGGAACCATGACGAATCGGCCATCAGGTCCCCGGCTGATCAGCTCGATGGGTGTGGTGACCTCAGCCTCGTGCTTGGACACGCTGTACTTCTTACTGGTTATTGCTCTCTTGGTTTTCATATAGAGGGAAAGCTCTTTCTCCTTCCTAGGGCTTGGCAACTTCTTAACGTAAAGACCATGGCCACCCATGCTGGCCAGAGATGGGGACCGGGAGGAAGTAATGCTCTCAGGACTGATCTTCCCAGAGGACAGCCTATCAATCAAAAAAGAAATGGGGCTTAGGACTGAGCTCTGGGGAATACCAGAACTTAAAATCAGCACTATCAAAACAAGAATCACTCCATCTTAAAACATGGAATATAATTCAAAAGGAAATGACATGGCATTACACTTTCTTGAGCACTTATTTTAAAATTAACAAAATTCAGGGTAATTAGCCTTTATCCACATGTTTTTTATAACAGTAATTAGAATAAGCACTGATCTTAATTTAAAGGCCATCTTAAATAAAAGTGAAAGACGATGTCAGGGTGAGAGATAATGGAGAACAACAGAATGGGGACAGGACATAGAAACAGATAAGTCAGTACAGGCACCAGTGAGCTAACATAATATCAGCTAAACTATATCTTCACCCAACTCTTCAATAATAATCCATCTTGCTGGCTATAAGTGGTCAAACAAGTGTCACAATTTGGAGCAGCTGAGGGCTGAAGTTGTCTATTCCCCTAAAGAAGCAGTTTAGCTCTGCACCACTAACTGACATCATGCAGCTACGGCAGACAGGCACATGTTAGCGCCTGCTGCAGAGAGAGATGCAGGTGCAAGCACTCACTGAGGGCTGGTGGATGGGGGCCTGTAGCTGCTCCTGTCTGGCTCTTCCCAGTAGGGCTCAATGCCAGGCAAGGGGGTAAGAGGAGGCCTGCGGTGACAAAAACACAATAGAGACGGGGCAGAGTCGGCCGTCAACCAGACTATGGTTCCACACTGCTATGTGGAAATGGGTGGGATGGGAGCATGAGACTGCAGCTCTATGAAGACCACAATGGAATCGGATAAGAGCATGAGTCCCAGTTTGAACTGGGTTGGAGGTGCTACCCTTAATGTTCTCTTTCCTTTAGCTCTGGTTAATTGTAAGAGTGACATGCTGCCATGCCTGCACTGATCAATTCAGAGGAGCTGGGGGATAAGCATCATGTTTATGTTATATTCTTGTGCTATTGAAAGGTTCTATCACAACCTGACTGGATGGCAAAAAAAAAAAGAAAGAGCTTGAGAAGATTGTTCATAATGGCAAATCAATGCATCTCACTGCTGAGAAGCAGAGGTAAGCACAGATGCATTTATAGCAGCCACTTTAGTGACCACTCAAATCCTCCTCCATGAATCCCTCACGGTAACACAGCAGCTGCTAGGGTCAGCTGTTTGATTTCTCAAACTGTACATGCTCTCTCTCTCTCTAAAGCCATGAGCCTGATAGTCAAAAGATTTGCAGAAGTGCAAAGTATGATGGATGTTACTATGCACTGGTACTTACGGAGATTCGATGCTTTTCCTTGTGTGCGTAATCGATAGTGGAGGGTCTAAGAACAAATCACACAATGCCACATCAGCATGACAATATACTTCAGATCTTTATCTCAACCACTGCAATGCTGAAGCTGGTATGCAATGCAATATAGACTGAAAAGATGTTTAAAAAAAAATTACAAATCCAATAAAGTTGTGATATGCACCACAACAAAACAACATTTTAGCTTTAACACAAGAGAGACAGATAACTGTGTCTTGAAGTTAAGAAGGACTTACCTCGTTTGCGTTTGAGCTTGCGACGATGCTGCTTGTTGACAAAACATGCAGCAAGCGTGCTGAAGAGGATGGCAGCCGCCAAGAAACAGATGGTGGCCACGATGCCGGCCACCACTGGCTTGGCCAGCCCCTCGTCTGAGATCTCTGTGGGAGGGAAGGGGTCTGAGAGAGGAAACACACTCCAGAACATGAAATTAGGATGGAAGAACGCAGCAAGCATATATTCACAAAAGCAGGTTAACATGATCAATGACAGTGATTCAGTTAGTGTGCATTATAAAGCAGACTACAGTATAGTGTTAACACAACTGCAGCCTTTCAGATTAGAGGCACCTTGCCTATTTAGATCGAGAGGGCATGTGGCTTTCAAATTTTTGAGCCAAGAGGATTTTGAATGCAATTTCCAAAAACAAATTATTATCTTTATTAATTACCTTTTTTTGTAGGTAAGGAAAAGTTTATCTAACATCCTGTGGCAGCAATCACATCTAAATTGAGTCAGTCCTATTGACACTTCAGCTTTATCATACAACAAAAATGCATGGTGATCTATTAAAGGGTTCCTATTATGCTCTTTTACAAAGTCTTGATTTTGTTTTGATATTTATGATATCACAAATCCCAGAAAATATGCGTTGTAGTCAAAACGAGTCGTTCGTTGTAGTTTTTGAAAAGTGATTTCTGTTAAATAAAATATCTCCTTTTGAATTTGACTTTGAGCTTTGTAACTTTACCGATTTTTTATGCTCAAACAGCAACATTATAGACTAACTAAAGTTGAAAAGGTGAAAAAGCATAATAGGACCCCTTTAAACAACTATATTAGCTAAATCGGCAATTAACTTGAACTTTTTTTTGGGGTCATATCTTAAATAAGCCAGGACTGCCACTGGTGCCCCCTCCAAAAATTAGGTGCATGTCACCCTTGTATCACATCTACAACAACAACAACAACAAAACATACAGTAGGGCACTAACTACAATAAGCAGCAGAAGGCAGTGAAGCTAAAGGTGGCTAAAGCAATGAATTGGTGCATTTTAGTGACGGCCCTTATTCTCACCTGTACTTGACACTCCCACCACATTACTGCTCTCACTGACAAGATCATCCATTACAGCCAGTGCTCGGAATTCATACCAAGAGTCCTGGGAGACAGAGAAACAGGTCAGTGGGTCACAAATCCTGTGAGGCCAGCAGGTTGAAGTGTCAGATCTACCAACAGATTTGTAACAAGAACATTTGTAGCAGACTCTGCTGTATGTCAGACTGAATTAAAATGACATCCTCTAAGCTTTTCAGCGAAAATGCATTCCCTCACTGCATCTTCAAATAGTCACAGAACTGCAATGCTCTGAAAGAAGATGGACATCACTAAATTGAATTTCTTTAAAATAGACATTATTTTCACTCAGAAATACATCACACGACAAAAGTAAATTGGGTTTCAAACTGCAAATAACACTGACTTTATCTTCACCTTTATTATTTATGGGTAACTGAAAGAGTACACACATACCATACAAAAGTATTGGTCAGTACGTTTCTAAAAATGTTTTTGAAAGCCTCTTATGCTCTTCAAGGCTACATTTATTTGATTTATTTGCAGAGTCCACTGTATATTTTCCATGTATGTTAGTAGTGATGTTAAAGCAATAAGTGTTACCTGAATAAGATCTCTTGCTATGATCTCAGTCTCAGTGGCAGGAATCAAGTCATCCAGAACCTCCCACCTTTCCCCAAGACGAAACTCGATGATGTAACGGTCGATTGGTGAAGAGTGATTGGCCGGAGGAAGCCATGTCAACAAAACACCCTGCTGTGTCCGGTTGGCTGTGAGGCACCGTGGTGGAGTTAGAAGCACCAGTGGTTCAGGGGTACTAATGGGATACCCTGGGAAAGATAAAGAGTGGTTGTAAACATATCTCATGTGGAGGGTCATTCAGAGGTCCATTACAAGGTTTAGTTTGTGTAGAAGTGTCACCCACCTCCTGTAGTCACAGTGACTACCTCACTGAAGGGGCCGGTGCCCAACTTGTTCTGGGCCAACACACTAAATTGATAGGCAGTCTTTGGCTCCAACCCCTGGACCACCAACCACGTCTGAGAGCCGGGCACAGGTATGGACAGCCAGTCATGTGGCCCTAAATCATTCTTCACCTTTCTATTGGATTATACCAAAGAGTTGCATTTTAAAACTTTAATAACAAGAACATTGCATATGACTTATTTCTTGAAATACAGTGAAATGTAAATAAATTGAGCTTAAACATTCCCATTGATTCATTGCATTTACATATCCATGTAATCCATAGCTTTAACACATTAGAATTAAAAAGACTACAACAGGTCACAAGTACATTTAGAAAAAAAAAGAAGGAAGGAACTATAATTAGAGGGGGTGCTGACATGACTTACACCGGGCCATTCCAGACCGAGAACGTCTGTTCAAAGCCTCCGTCATATCCAGGTTCCCAGGAAACGTTAGCGGAGCTTGTGGATGCTGACACGTGGACATTAGTTGGCGCATGTGGACTAGTGCCTGAAACAGGGTTATTTTTAATTGATAGTGTCTGCAAATGCTAGTACTATTGCTCATCCTAAATGTTATGGATTGAATTAACCAAAATCCCAAAGTATTTAAAGGGGTCATATGATGCAATTTAAATTTTTCCTCTATCTTTGGAGTGTTACAAGCTCTTGGTGCATAAAGCAGATCTGTAAAGTTGCAAATCCAAAGAGATATTCAGAAACAGAAAAAGTTCTCAAATCCAAAGAGATATTCTTTATAAAAGTTAAGTCAACCACGCCCTCCTAAAACGGCTCATTATAACATGCCTAACATTGTCTACGTCACGATGTGGGAAGATTTGCATAACGCCGCCCAAATGTTCACGCAAAGAAAGAAGGCGTAACTTTTATTCTCGCTGTAGTATTGTTGTTGCCGCCGCCATGTCGTGTAGACATTGTGTGTTTCGTTGTGAAAGTGAAACTACTTTGTTTGGCATTCCAAAAGAGGACACAACTAGAAATCAGTGGTTAAGTTGTATTTACAACACTGTTCCAGAACAGTTCAACCCAAATATTCAGATGTGTGCAACGCAATTTGCGGAGGATGAGGACTGTTTCCTGTGAGAGTAGCCTACAATGCCGGTGTCTGTTTCTATAAAGTGGGGCAGTTCCAACTTTGCAAGGACAGTCTGGTGCTTCTGACTCACAGCCTGTAAGTATGTTTTTTTATATTTAAAGAATTTGCCAATGACGATTCAAACGCGAGTTTTGAGCAGTGTAGAGTAGCGCTTCTTGTTTCTCCGATCACAAATGCAGACATGGTTTTATGTTTACGATATGCGACGCTTAAAAAGACAGTATAAGTCATTATAATCAGTAATTATGTCCCCACTGGATGCAACAAATGCCTCGTTTGTAATGGGTTTAATTGTTTTTGTCTCGTCACTCCGGGACAGGGCATCACAGTATAGTAAGGGGCGTAACATTTCTGTCACACGCTTGAGGTATTCAGCCAATCACAACGCACTGGATAGCTGGCCAATCAGCATATACCTCGCTTTTAAGACCGATGAGCTTTGTAAAAATCGACACGTTTCAGAAAGGCGGGGCATAGAGGAGCAACAATAATGTACATTATGTGGAAAATAATGTTTTTTTAACCTTAAACCGCATAAACACATTGCATTACACCAAATACACAACATACTGTTCGTTTTAGCAATGTCATATGACCCCTTTAACTTTGCCACATAACTCTTCCTAAATAAATTACATTGGATAAATAACACATCAGGTCATGTGGCTTGTGGAGCTGAGACTTTTCAAGCCAGAATATCATAGTGACTTGGGGATGGGCTTGTTTGACCTGCATAGGCCAATAAGTAAGCACCAAGAAACACCTTAGCAAGTTTTGCACAGGATAACACCTTTTTGTTTTATGCATTTTTTGTACCATTTATTTATGTGTGTTTTTTTTAATGCCGCTCAGGAAGAAACTCTTAATTACAATTAAAGTCTGGGGTTGGAATAAGTATCTGTTGCTCACCAAGTCTGCATTTATTGGATCAAAACATTAGTAAAAACAGTAATGATGTGAAATATTTTTTTAGTTTAGAAAACTGTTTTCAATTATTTACAATGTATTCACATTATCCTTCAGAAATCATTCTAATATGCTGATTTCATCCATGTTGAAAACAGTTGTGCTGCTTAATATTTTTGTGGATTTTTAAGGATTTTTTTTCGTTGAATAGAAAGTTTAAATGAGCAGAATTTATTGGAAATAGATTTTTTTTTGTAACAATTTAAGCACTGACTGTCACTTTTGATTAATTTAATGTGTCCTCACTGAATTAAATAATTATTTATTTAAAAAAATCTTACTGACCCCAGAGTTTTGAATAGAAGTGAATATTCATTGGAGTAAATCAATCACACATCTACCAAAACGAGACCAAGATCTACCAAAACCAAAATGAGACCAGACAGAATCCATTATGTGTTGTGCTGAATATAATGTAAAGGAACTAATTCACTAAACATTTACAAGCAGCAAGGTCATTGTTAGGAGAGACATTTGGGATGTTGTCTATTAGTGGCCGCAATTCATTCTTAGTGATTAACCCAAAATCTTTAAGGTCTAGGCCAGACTGTTTGTTCCAAAACAACTACTTTCCAAGATGGATTTAGCCTTGTCAGATTTATGAGAAACTGATGAACAGGAGATCCATTTGTCTGAGCTGAACCTCTTCTCACTTATGTTCTCTGACCAGGCAATAAACTAACTCCATGCACAGACTGACCCAGTCTGATAATATCAGGAGAGTGCCGGACGATGAAGACGCTGAAGTGGAGGATGGATTCAGGAGTTCCAACACATCTCTTATCGGCACCAAGCAGTTGCGGAGGATCTGTTAATTGCTCCTCATTAAACATAATCTTTAGACTGTCATGACACCAGTCCATCACCAAACAAATAACGTTGTGTGTGGGGTTGTGTGCCCGCTGACACATCACTTGTTAATCGAGAGCAAACTCTCAGATGTGACAGCTGAGTTAGAGATCCCACGAGCTACACGGCCCCCTACTGTAATGACTCACTTGTGCCGCTTGGCTGGAAATTGTAATGTCCTAGCCTACACTTCCTATCTGGCACATGTTGAGAAATCACATATCTGACATATTTTGTGTCCTTAAGAACCTTCAAAATTGAACATGGAGTGCTGACCTGTGACAAAAATGTACAGTACAAAAATTTAATTAAATTAATAAAACTAATGTAATTATGAAAGTTATTTCACAGTGCAATGTTATAGACAGACAGACAGACAGACAGACAGATAGACAGATAGACAGATAGATAGATAGATAGATAGATAGATAGATAGATAGATAGATAGATAGATAGATAGAAAAATGGAGAACATACAGATACTCACTCTCAAGTTTTAATGTCTTAAATGTTTTAAACCTGATTGAGTTTCTTCTGTTGAACATAAAAGTAATTTTGAAGAATGTGGGTAACCAAACAGTTGACTGCTACCAAAGTCAATGGGGACCAGTTATCCCTTTAAAGGGGTCACATGATGCGATTTCAAGTTTTCCTTTCTCTTTGGAGTGTTACAAGCTGATTGTGCATAGATAAGATCCCTGAAGTTGCAAAGACAAAAGTCTCAAAACCAAAGAGATATTCTTTATCAAAGTTAAGACTCTGCCACGCCCCCCTAAAATGGCTCGTTCTAACACGCCCCCACATATCTACCTCACTATGTGGAAATATTAGCATAATGCCGCCCAAATGTTCACGCAAAGAAAGAAGGCGTGGTTTCAGTAACCGCAGTCAGTGTTGAAGCAGCATGTCATGGAGACGCTGTGTGATTCTAGACGAAAGCAAAAGCACTTTATTTGGCCTTCTGAAAGTAGATGCATTTAGGAATCTTTAAGATGACTTACAACAGAACAGCAATGCATTTTATGGATGACCGTTTCGTGAACCTAGGAGAGGAGGTAATTCTGACTTTGCTATGACAATCTGGCGCTTCTGAATCAGCTACTGTTTTGTTATTAATTTAAATATTTGCTATCGACTGTTCAAATGCGGAGTTTTGAGCATTGTGTGTGTGTGTGTGTGTGCGCGCGAGCGAGAGAGAGAGAGAGCGGTGTGTGCGTGCGCGCGCGAGCGAGAGAGAGAGAGCGGTGTGTGTGAGTGTGTGCGCGCACGAGAGAGAGAGAGAGAGAGAGAGAGAGAGAGAGAGAGAGAGCGAGAGAGACACATCAAAGTGAAGTCAGATTTCTTAACTGGGGCTTGTGTACTGCAAACACATATTCATCACTGTGTCTGTCACGCGACTCTGTTCCCCTTTCGGGCTCTGTCTTTACATTTATTTTGAAAGATGAAGCTCGCGATTATGGTAAGGGGCGTTACATTTCCGACGAGTGCTTGCGGTGTTCGGCCAATCACAATGCACTGGGTCAGCTGGCCAATCAGAGCAGACTGCGCTTGTCGGAAGGAGGGACTTTGTAGAAAATGAAGCGTTTGAGAGAGGCGGGGCATAGAGGACTTACAATAATGTACAGTATTTGAAAAATAATGTTTTTTGAACATTAAAGCATGTCAACATATTCTGTTACACCAAATACACAAAATAATTGTGTTTAAAAAAGCTTTAATGACTAGCAGCAGCATGTTTAGTAGTATTAGTCTGCTGTCACTTTAAGACCTGCACACATCTAATATACAAGCATGCATCCATTTTTTCTCTCAACTGTTTACTTTCACTTTAGACATAACAACTGTGTTTATATGTAAACCTTGTGTGTTTTTGACAGTATTAGCGCAATCAGCTGTGAAAGATAACTTAGTACAGTAATCAGGTGATGTTTGATAGGCTTTTTAGTGTGCGCGTTCTTCAGGTGTACACGCTTAAAAAAAGCGCAAGTCAGAACAGCATGCGAATGAAATATTTAACCGGCAAAGCTTTAAAGCACATGCAAATAATGTACTTTTGTGATTGTGAATAAGTACAGTGTTCTATGAGTGTAACTCTACTGCGGAGTTCAATTTGATGTGAATGTATGTCACGTTGTACAGTATATTGAGACGGAGGTGACAGAACTGCAACTGATAGAATGTGTGCTCTAGCGCAATACTACGGTGTTTCTTCATAAGCAGATTTTGGAGACATTTTAATCATCCATGATCAAAAAACGTGATATTGCACACCCCTACAACAGACAGATAGATAGATAGATAGATAGATAGATAGATAGATAGATAGATAGATAGATAGATAGATAGATAGATAGATAGAGATGACTAGTCAACTTTTCTCAGTTTCTCTTCTTCTGAGAAGTGGAAACATCGTGTTGAAATTTGTAAGTTAAGAGTGATTTACCTATTACAAAAAGGCGTGTGCTGGCAGTGATGCTTGTTACTACGTTGGTGGCAACACATTCCCACTCCCCATGATCCTCTTTGCTCAGAGACACGAATTGCAAGCTACCACTTGGTAAGATGTTATATTTGCTTCTGCTGGGCTTCCCGACCTTGACAAAGTACAAAATAGTCAAAAGTTCATGATTATCTATCTATAGAAAGGGGAAAATCATTATACTTAATGTCGTGGTGGGTTAGTGTCATTCATGGTACCTTTCTCCATACAATGGTTGGAATCTCGGGGTCTCCAGAAGCAGCGCAGGGGATGACCAGCTCTCTCCCCGCCTCCTGACGGTACTCCCCCCCAGGCCTCACGTTGAAGTAAGGGGGGTCCTGGGGTCACATAATGCCGTTTACCTCACAAACTGCACAACGTATCTCAAAAATTCAAGGAAAATGTGATTATTTTCCATTAAGATGCATTGACTAACCTTTAGCACCAGAGTGGCTGGAGGGGACTGTCCCATGGTACCTAGGACATTGTAAGGCACACAGGTGTAGGTGCCAAGGGAGTCTTCAGTAACTTCTGCCACCCGAATGCTTCCGTCTGCCATCTGGCTCCATCCAGGATACTGTGAGAGGAACAGAGGAGCACAATCAGTGAACTGGACTGTTGTCAAACAGTCAGTAGTCTTTTGATATTTGAGACACCGGAAGTCCATGCACCTTCTCGATTCTGAGGGGGTAGCCATCTTTCTCCCATCGGACTGACATAACTGGGGGGTTGGCATCCACTGGGCAGCGAATGATTCCCGGCAACTTTCTTGGGACGTAGATGACAGGTGGCATTTTCACAACACGGGCGGGGTCTGCGGAGAGGATATGGTCCAAACAGGAATGAAAAACATGGGTAATCATGTTAGCTATGGTACCGCAGATTAGAATACATTTTGAAAATATCTGAAAGAACTGAAAAGTCAATATGGAATGGCAACTACAAATCAGTTTACTTCTGTAATTCTGGGAAAAGCTATGTAGGGAGGACTTGGAACTTTTCATCCATTTACATTTCCCTGGATTGTGAAAAGCAGGCCTTGTCTTTATATAGAGATATGGGGCCCTATCATACACCTGGTGCAATGCGGCACCAGGCGTGACACAAGTGTCTTCTACTAGTTTCAGCCCGACGCAACTGTCATTTTCACGTCCTGCACCACGTTGTTTAAATCGCAAATGCATTTGTGCGCCCATGGGCGTGCTGGTCTGAAAACGAGGGGTGTTCAGGCGCATTGCTGGTGCGTTGCTATTTTGAGGCAACTGAAATAGACTGCGCCACTGACCAACAAAAGTGGCCACTGTGCGCCCAAAACACACCCATTACTCATTAAAGGGATCATATGATGCGATTTCAATTTTTCCTTTCTCTTTGGAGTGTTACAAGCTCTTGGTGCATAAAGAAGATCTGTAAAGTTGCAAAGACTAAAGTCTCAAACCCAAAGAGATACTCTTTATAAAAGTTAAGAGTCAGTCACACCTACCTAAAATGGCTCTTTCTAACACGACCCCACATATCGCTATGTGGGAAGATTTGCGTAATACACAAAATACTGTTCTTTTTAGCAGCATCATATGACCCCTTTAAGAGAATAGGGACTACACTTTTAGACCATGCCCCGGGCCCGCTGACCATTTATCCCGTCCTTAAACTAGCAAAAATGGATTCGGACATACCCTAAGCGCAACTGACCTATCGGTAAGCCCCTCCCTTCGAACGCAGATGAGCCAATGGCAGATGAGTATCAGTTGCGTGGGGAGTGGAACTCGGACATCTGTAGGTTTCAGTGCCATAGAGAAACATTGGAAGATCCGAAGCTCGCATCGGTTTGATGGTGTTTATGCAACGAAAATGAAAAAACTATGTGCCTGGGGTAATTCCAGTTATCCTGAGAGGATGGGCAATATAATTTATTTTATTACATTTCCTAAACCCAAACAAAACAGAGCAAAATGTCCCTAAGCATTCAACCCCAATCCCAATGAAGACAAAAACATTCATTTTCTGTTTGTCATTCTCTCATTAAGTTACAATTTTCATCTGCTCAAGCAGAACCTTAATGTCATCTTGCGTTTCAGCAAGGTATCTGGCTAAAACTAGCTAACATTAAAGTTAGTGAGTCAATGCTATTACAAACCTAAATAGCACACTGTTCTCACATCATATAGTGTAATTCAAAAACACATAAACGAAGGTCTACATTTCAGTGCCTCTCCTTATTAAACTGGTTAAATGTACATTAATTTAATCGTACTCTGTGGTACATGAACAGTGTTGATCCTGCATGTTGTCAACCGCGATTGTGACGGCCGTAATATGAGACTTTTCCCGCTTGCATTGTGATCTGTAAACCCTCACTTCGAGTTACCCACCATATTTATTTTAAAATCTTTTATATATCCCTCCATGGAATATTTAATTCTCACTTGAATGGTGGCCCTTCTGTGTCCAAAATTGTGCAAAAACATTGTGGGACAAGCTTTTCACACTGACAGCCGTAATTGTGAGTCAGTGAGCAACTCCGTTTGTTTGTCCGAGGGAGCAACAGTAACTAAGGGGGGCGGGGCTTACCGATAGGTCAATTGCGCCGTACGCTTTACACCATGCGCTTAGATCGTTAAAATAGGGCCCATGGTCACATAGGCAAAATTTTGGCAAATTTTTGTGAGCTAAAACGTAATCGTCTACTGTCAACAGTGTAGTGATGTGAGCAAATGAGCAAATCCATGTTAATCAAAATGCTTTTGTTGAAGCCATCCATTTGCGTTACTTAAACTTTTCTAAATAATCATGTTTTACAGCGGAATTTGTGAAAAACTGAATTACCCATGCTGTACAGAAAAATCCACCAATCAGAGGGTTGTGGTGAGCAAATCATTTCAAAAGAGATTGCTTTAAGTATTTTGACAGCATAGCAAGACTGACTTATAGATATAATCAACAACTTTAAATGAATAGTTTTATATTTATCTATAGTTTTTAATTTATGTCATTCGCAATGCTTCATGGCATTGTAGTTCTTTCCCTCACTAAAGCAGTTAAGTACATAGTCTTGTACAGTGTTGGGCAAGTTACTCTGAAAATGTAATCACGTTACTGTTCTGATTACTTTATTTCAAAAGTAATTAGTAATTAGTTACATTACTAGTTACATTACTTTTTTCTCCATGAAATTTATGAAATCCCAGCATACACGCTTTCGATAAATATTTGTTATTAAAGCATCAACATTCACAGAACACTGTTATTTTTAACTAAAGCAAGCGGCTGCTGCGTGCATGGTTTGGCATGGCAGAATGCCAGCAAAGATCGCTGCATTTATAATCTCTAAAAGACATTTCAGTTCATCGCAATCCCACAAATCTCTGTTATAACACAATAAATATATGCATAAGGAATCTTTCATAATGTCTACAATTCGTGTGTTATAATGAGAGGATTCATGAGCACGCAAATTTCAGCACTGCATTGCTCAATGCTGCAAACACGTGTTATAGCCTAAATAGAAACTCTGAATATGCTTGCACCTGTTAATCAATTATATTTTATATTAGTTCATGTTGCTTTTGTGCAATAGATGAATAACAATTTATTTGTTTTAGATATTTTATGTTTAGATATTTCTATTTTGCGGGAGTCC
>NW_015505412.1:2978095-2981558 GCF_001515645.1 Sinocyclocheilus grahami
GTGTGTTATAATGAGAGGATTCATGAGCACGCAAATTTCAGCACTGCATTGCTCAATGCTGCAAACACGTGTTATAGCCTAAATAGAAACTCTGAATATGCTTGCACCTGTTAATCAATTATATTTTATATTAGTTCATGTTGCTTTTGTGCAGTAGATGAATAACAATTTATTTGTTTTAGATATTTTATGTTTAGATATTTCTATTTTGCGGGAGTCCCGTGAATCCTTCTCTCGCATCCCGCACACACACACGAGTGTCTACCCGCCCGCACCAGCACTCGCCCATCTTGTACCGCACCGCACTCTGTTGCGTCGGGTCTCGCGGGAGCAGGTCTCTAATCCACTAGCACTTGATTCGACAGTGCATGTGCTACATCCTTTTTACAATCTCTAGATTATAAAACACTGCATTCTGTCAGCAATGTAACACGGCAGTAACATATAGAGACCTCAGCTTGTAACTATACTCCAATTACTATTTAGAAAATTATAATGCGTAAATTTACTCCGTTACTAAAAAAGTAATCAAATTACAGTAACGTGTTACTAAGTAATGCGTTACTGCCCAACACTGGTCTTGTATCTTTGTCTTTTTGTCTGATTTTCAAATATGTTTTTGGGAAGAAAAAAAGTGTGTGATGTGATTCGCCTCATACTCATAGCTGGTTGGTTTGGTTCATGGCTTTAAAATTTTTATATATTTTTTGTTACCAGGGGCGGATTTAGTGAATTGGGGGCCCCAGGCAAAATATAGGAATGGGGCTCTATACATTTGCACACATTTTCCTAGATCAACCTTGAGGTTTCATTTTGTTGTTTTCAGCGTAAGCCTGTGTGCAAAGTTACACATTTAAATAAAACTGAAAAAATAATGAAAAGGCAATTATACATTTACACACCTAAAATACATATATCAAGAGCATGCTTCACTATACATTTTACTGGTAGCTTGAATGTAAACATTGTCATGAATTCGTTGTACTCCCATTTGTAAAATATCCAACAAATTCATTGTTGTAGGCGAACCCAATTTCATGAAAGTGCATATAGCACGATTTTCTGCTTCTATTTGGCGTAATATTTCTATGCAGAAATTATAAAGTATATTTAGAAAACATTTGGAGTGTTTTTTGTTCGTTAAATGTACTTTCTTTAGTTACGGCCAGCTGCAGACAGTGAATTGATCATAGCCTAAAGCCTATGTTTGATCAATTTAGCCTTCTCAAATCATCAGGACTTGCCTAAAATAAAATCTATATATAAAACAGTTCAAGTATATCACAATGTTAGTTTAAATGTTTAACCTATATAAATGTGCATATCCAATTGTTTGCGGAGGAGTGGAAGCTGAAGCGGTTCAGTCGACAGAAATACGTGACACACAGGCCTATAATAACTGCTGAAATGTTTGCGGGGCGAATCTCAGATCAGTCTGAGCGCTCATGGTACTCACAGTGCATACAGCCCTACACCTGCAGGTGACACTGACTCGGACGGTTGTTGTGGTAATAAATACCATAAACAGCAAACGTTTGCGTGTCCGTGCTTAATGCGCATATGAAAAGCATTTTAGGGGGCCCTTGGCTTTTACACTGACTCGGACGGTTGTTGTGGTAATAAACACCATAAACAGCAAACGTTTGCGTGTCCGTGCTTAATGCGCATATCCTATATGAAAAGCATTTTGCCCTTGGCTTTTGGGGGCCCAAGGCGGTCTCCTACCTTTGCCTAATGGGTAAGTCCGCCCCTGCTCCAACGCAATTTTGCATGATTTGTTAATTATTTATACTTTTTATCCATGCAGCAAATGCTTTAAAAAAACAGCTTTAAAATAACTTTATTGCATTCCAGACACTTTTAAAGTACTTTTCACTATACATTTTACTGGTAGCTTGAATGTAAACATTGTCATGAATTCGTTGTACTCCCATTTGTAAAATATAAATCAACACATTTCACTGCAAAATCGCCTGTGATGTGTGGTAAGGAACATGTAAGTGTTATTTAAAGCCCTTCCTGTGAAGTTCTCTTACCTACAGCAGCCCTGGGATGTCACTGACTGATGTAGCACAACCCCAGCGGCACAGAGGAGCGGCTGCTAATGAGACAGTCAGCCACTGCTCTGCATATGATACAATATAATGTGCTTTTCCACAGCGAATCTCTTCTCTCTTCAAACTACCATGCTATATTTCCCCTCAGTTAATTCATGAAGGCCCCCTTGTCACCCCTGACCTCTTTTCTGCTGTGATGATATAGTGCAGTGGTCTTCACAATTTTTTTCATGGGAGCCGCACTGATAGGGCAAAGTCAATCGGAGAGCCACTTTTACCATGAAGTATCAAAAGTTACATCCAGTCATAAATAGCATGTCTTTTTATCAATCTGTCATATGCAATGCACTGCAATACAAAAGGGACTATCATTCTTTATCATTTACCAATCAAATTTGTAACTGAGACAAGATTATTTTAAAAAAAGCAGGATTACCTTAATGCTGGAAAGACCTTAAGTTATTTTATTTTTTTATACTAGCCCATCATGTATCTAACCATCCAAGTGCACATTCAGCCTGACCGGGTTCTGTCTGACCGTGTCTACACCGGACGTGACCGTTGTCATGCCGCGCCCTGCTGTGCTAAAAGTCTGTCTACACTTGACGCAACAAAGCAACAGTTGCAAAACATTTGAACGTAGTGTCGGTACAGTTCGTCATAAATAGAACGAGGCATCAGTTTACTGATGGGGATCGTGACGCATCGCGCTGCGCCGCATCCCAAACCCAGTTTAGCCATCATAATACGGTTCATAGCAGTTATAGATATAAAAATCGAAATCAACACATTTCACTGCAAAATCGCCTGTGATGTGTGGTAAGGAACATGTAAGTGTTATTTAAAGCCCTTCCTGTGAAGTTCTCTTACCTGCAGCAGCCCTGGGATGTCACTGACTGATGTAGCACAACCCCAGCGGCACAGAGGAGCGGCTGCTAATGAGACAGTCAGCCACTGCTCTGCATATGATACAATATAATGTGCTTTTCCACAGCGAATCTCTTCTCTCTTCAAACTACCATGCTATATTTCCCCTCAGTTAATTCATGAAGGCCCCCTTGTCACCCCTGACCTCTTTTCTGCTGTGATGATATAGTGCAGTGGTCTTCACAATTTTTTTCATGGGAGCCGCACTGATAGGGCAAAGTCAATCGGAGAGCCACTTTTACCATGAAGTATCAAAAGTTACATCCAGTCATAAATAGCATGTCTTTTTATCAATCTGTCATATGCAATGCACTGCAATACAAAAGGGACTATCATTCTTTATCATTTACCAATCAAATTTGTAACTGAGACAAGATTATTTAAAAAAAAGCAGGATTACCTTAATGCTGGAAAGACCTTAAGTTATTTTATTTTTTTATACTAGCCCATCATGTATCTAACCATCCAAGTGCACATTC
>NW_015505412.1:2982307-2992574 GCF_001515645.1 Sinocyclocheilus grahami
GCACTCACAATATCAACAAAACGTTGTGCTTTTATAAAATAAAGAAAAGAAACGCTTTCTGCCGTCTCGGGCTTGAACAGGAGCGCTTCACAATGATGAACCTAAACTCAGACATGAGAAAAATATATAGAAAGCTTTAAATTACTACTTTAAAACGAAATAATTCAAAATCGAAAATAGACTCCTAATAAAATAAACTCTTTCATTATGTAAACCGTGCATTTCTCTCTAAAGGCACATCCAATTAGGAGATGCGAGCATTTTTTCATCACTATAATTGATGGAAGGCCCGATTATAATTTGATTTTATTTTATAATTCCATACAGTTAAAAAATAAAACACTAATTATAATGGCATATATGTAAAACTTTGTCCTATAATTGTATAGCTGCTTTTTCTGATTTTTATGTTGCTCTGCTCTGAATACCTTAAAATTTAAAGGATTTGCTCCAACGCAATTTTGCATGATTTGTTAATTATTTATACTTTTTATCCATGCAGCAAATGCTTTAAAAAAACAGCTTTAAAATAACTTTATTGCATTCCAGACACTTTTAAAGTACTTTTCACTATACATTTTACTGGTAGCTTGAATGTAAACATTGTCATGAATTCGTTGTACTCCCATTTGTAAAATATCCAACAAATTCATTGTTGTAGGCGAACCCAATTTCATGAAAGTGCATATAGCACGATTTTCTGCTTCTATTTGGCGTAATATTTCTATGCAGAAATTGACTTTGGCATGCAAAAGACTGATAAATTCATAATTAACTAAATGTGTTCAGTCGACAGAAATACTGGACACACAGGCCTATAATAACTGCTGAAATGTTTGCGGGGAAAATCTCAGATCAGTCTGAGCGCTCATGGTACTCACAGTGCATACAGCCCTACACCTGCAGGCGACACTGACTCGGACGGTTGTTGTGGTAATAAACACCATAAACAGCAAACGTTTGCGTGTCCGTGCTTAATGCGCATATGAAAAGCATTTTAGGGGGCCCTTGGCTTTTGGGGGCCCAAGGCGGTCGCCTACCTTTGCCTAATGGGTAAGTCCGCCCCTGTTTGTTTCAACAAACCCAGTTTAGCCATCATAATACGGTTCATAGCAGTTATAGATATAAAAATCGAAATCAACACATTTCACTGCAAAATCGCCTGTGATGTGTGGTAAGGAACATGTAAGTGTTATTTAAAGCCCTTCCTGTGAAGTTCTCTTACCTGCAGCAGCCCTGGGATGTCACTGACTGATGTAGCACAACCCCAGCGGCACAGAGGAGCGGCTGCTAATGAGACAGTCAGCCACTGCTCTGCATATGATACAATATAATGTGCTTTTCCACAGCGAATCTCTTCTCTCTTCAAACTACCATGCTATATTTCCCCTCAGTTAATTCATGAAGGCCCCCTTGTCACCCCTGACCTCTTTTCTGCTGTGATGATATAGTGCAGTGGTCTTCACAATTTTTTTCATGGGAGCCGCACTGATAGGGCAAAGTCAATCGGAGAGCCACTTTTACCATGAAGTATCAAAAGTTACATCCAGTCATAAATAGCATGTCTTTTTATCAATCTGTCATATGCAATGCACTGCAATACAAAAGGGACTATCATTCTTTATCATTTACCAATCAAATTTGTAACTGAGACAAGATTATTTAAAAAAAAGCAGGATTACCTTAATGCTGGAAAGACCTTAAGTTATTTTATTTTTTTATACTAGGCCATCATGTATCTAACCATCCAAGTGCACATTCAGCCTGACCGGGTTCTGTCTGACCGTGTCTACACCGGACGTGACCATTGTCATGCCGCGCCCTGCTGTGCTAAAAGTCTGTCTACACTTGACGCAACAAAGCAACAGTTGCAAAACATTTGAACGTAGTGTCGGTACAGTTCGTCATAAATAGAACGAGGCATCAGTTTACTGATGGGGATCGTGACGCATCGCGCTGCGCCGCATCCCGTGTAGACAACATCACTGGGTTCTATTGTCTTTTGCCGTATTGCGCCACTCGCGTCCAGTGTAGACATGGTATGAGTTTTTTTAATGGGTTATGTTATAGCCCTGCTTGTTTTTAATGTTTTTATGAAATATCTGTATTGACTGCATGATCATATCATCATATTATTTACTGCCATGCGAGCCACAAAGTAAAGCTTGGCGAGCCGCGCAATGAGTAACACTGATATAGTGGGTCACCGTGACATACTGTTCTGGGTGGTAAATTGAGAGAAATAAGCCATCTTTTGAATTAAATGCCCTTTGCCCACTGAAAATTAATATTCAAGACAAAACACATTTTCTCTACACATTACATTTTCTTCCTATTGTAACAATCACTACTGGCTTCAGATATTTTTTATTAGCGGTCAACTATTATGTTTTTTTAATGGCAGATACCCATCTACATCTTCATGGCTGCTGAGGGCTGACTTGCATGTTATAATATAATATAATATAATATAGAGAATTATTAAATTATTAATTAATGCACTTATAATTCTATATGTTTGTTTGTGTGTGTGTGTGTGTGTGTGTGTGTATAATTATGATATATAAAGTTACAGGTCTGAAAAATAAAGACACATTTGTGAGATATAAATATATATTTTTTCTCTAAGGTGGAAACAGGCTTTCATATATTATTAAATATTTAAACTGAACTAGCATTCAGCTCAATTTCATCTTCTTAACTTAAGCTTTGGCTGGCAAGATGAACAGACAGTTTGGATGCTTATAAATACTCTACATCTAAAATAGATTTTTATTAAGAACACAGGACTGAGCATTTAAAATCATAAATGTGAAGCTAGTTGTTATAGGTGTGTGGGATTTCTTACTTGTTTCATGTTTTGGTTTATCACTTTTTTTGTCTTAAGTGTCCTGTTTTTTTTTTTGTTTTTTTGTTTTTTTGTTCCTGCTTCCCCTTCCATTTGCTCTCTGGTTCTGAGCAAGATAACAATAATTATCAAGAACCAATTACAACATAAGACTAATTAAACAAAACAATAAACCAGTGACAGCACCAGAAAACAAAAAGGAAGAGAAAACAAGAACTGAAAGAACAGAACTTAATTAGACCAAATTAACATACATAAACCAAACTGTGGAACACAACCCAAACCTCTTTAGTATTATATTCTATATTCATATGACATTTATGAGCAACTGAAGAAACAGGTTGTCTAAATGAGTGTAAGCTCAATGTTAACAAGCTTTTTGTTTTTTAGTGTATTTACTGCAAATACATTTGATTTTTGTTTATGTACACGAGGGAAAGGAATTATTGTCTGTGGTAATCAACTGCATGCCACAGATGTGGTATTCCTTGCAATTATCCTAATTCTCCTCCATGTATATAAACCTGTCTAATAAAGACAGCAAGGATACTACTGTCAGGCCTTCCCACAGAGAATATTATCCTTCCCACATGAGGCTGTCACTTAAATTGCCAATAGACTTTTAATTAGACGTGTGGGTAGGCAGGAATACTGTCGTGACACTCAGACCGCTGTGAGATTTGTGGGAGCTCTGCAGAAAGATACAGCATGAATGCTGCTCTTAGCACAAACAACCCATGACTAGCTGTGAAATATCTTCTAATCTTAATGTGTGGACTATGCTGAGAGCTTCCTGGATGTTTCCTTAATGTGCAGTAAATGACATCTAAGAGGATTACTGACAGTAGCGCAGCTTTGCTTATTAAAATGAAATCGCAAAAGGCATCACTTGAAAGTGTCTAAAAATATCCCTGGCGTTGCTTGCGCTCATGTTATTGAAGCAGGTTTTAACTAGAGTGCCTCTCCAGAGGCTTCATGAGAATATTGCTTTTTGTAAAAACAATATTGCTAGTTTACTAAACAAAACAGCCTATGGCCAAGGCAATTTTGGCTCGGCACTGTTCATATGTGTCTCCATCTGACTCGTTGGTACTCAGATGAGAGCAGACGATCCTCTTCTAAATCACTCCAACCTTCAGGTAGGGCAGACGATAGAGCTACAATATATATCCCAATATGCCAAAATATTTAAACTATTTAAACTGAACTAGCATTCAGCTCAATTTCATCTTCTTAACTTAAGCTTTGGCTGGCAAGATGAACAGACAGTTTGGATGCTTATAAATACTCTACATCTAAAATAGATTTTTATTAAGAACACAGGACTGAGCATTTAAAATCATAAATGTGAAGCTAGTTGTTATAGGTGTGTGGGATTTCTTACTTGTTTCATGTTTTGGTTTATCACTTTTTTTGTCTTAAGTGTCCTGTTTTTTTTTTTGTTTTTTTGTTTTTTTGTTCCTGCTTCCCCTTCCATTTGCTCTCTGGTTCTGAGCAAGATAACAATAATTATCAAGAACCAATTACAACATAAGACTAATTAAACAAAACAATAAACCAGTGACAGCACCAGAAAACAAAAAGGAAGAGAAAACAAGAACTGAAAGAACAGAACTTAATTAGACCAAATTAACATACATAAACCAAACTGTGGAACACAACCCAAACCTCTTTAGTATTATATTCTATATTCATATGACATTTATGAGCAACTGAAGAAACAGGTTGTCTAAATGAGTGTAAGCTCAATGTTAACAAGCTTTTTGTTTTTTAGTGTATTTACTGCAAATACATTTGATTTTTGTTTATGTACACGAGGGAAAGGAATTATTGTCTGTGGTAATCAACTGCATGCCACAGATGTGGTATTCCTTGCAATTATCCTAATTCTCCTCCATGTATATAAACCTGTCTAATAAAGACAGCAAGGATACTACTGTCAGGCCTTCCCACAGAGAATATTATCCTTCCCACATGAGGCTGTCACTTAAATTGCCAATAGACTTTTAATTAGACGTGTGGGTAGGCAGGAATACTGTCGTGACACTCAGACCGCTGTGAGATTTGTGGGAGCTCTGCAGAAAGATACAGCATGAATGCTGCTCTTAGCACAAACAACCCATGACTAGCTGTGAAATATCTTCTAATCTTAATGTGTGGACTATGCTGAGAGCTTCCTGGATGTTTCCTTAATGTGCAGTAAATGACATCTAAGAGGATTACTGACAGTAGCGCAGCTTTGCTTATTAAAATGAAATCGCAAAAGGCATCACTTGAAAGTGTCTAAAAATATCCCTGGCGTTGCTTGCGCTCATGTTATTGAAGCAGGTTTTAACTAGAGTGCCTCTCCAGAGGCTTCATGAGAATATTGCTTTTTGTAAAAACAATATTGCTAGTTTACTAAACAAAACAGCCTATGGCCAAGGCAATTTTGGCTCAGCACTGTTCATATGTGTCTCCATCTGACTCGTTGGTACTCAGATGAGAGCAGACGATCCTCTTCTAAATCACTCCAACCTTCAGGTAGGGCAGACGATAGAGCTACAATATATATCCCAATATGCCAGATGATCAGATATTCAGTTTGGATTCAGTTTTGTTTCAGTATTTATGGCTTAAAACAGTGGTCATCGATGTGTTTTAGGGTGTTTTTTTAGGGTTATCAAAGCTACCAAGATATTTATTAAATCATTAGATAAATCACACTTATCATTCTATTGACAGCCTTATTTTAAATACTAATAAAAATCATTAAAAAAACATTACTTTAATGATAGGCAGAAAAAAGATATCTTCATAATTTCAATCGTATTATTGTACACACAGCATAAATTGGTCTTCAAGCATGAAATGATATAGCCTTCACTAATTTGGGGAAAAATATTAAATAGTTTTTAAAGCTCTGCATTAAAATTATTGTGATATTCAAGACATTAATTTTAGATCGCCAGGAAATCATCACAAATATATTGTTAATATTCACTATATATCAGCCAGAACTTAGCAGGTAATGTAGGGAGTATGGACAAGAAGCTCCACGCATCCTGTATGTTTTCTGGTGCTCTGTGATCACAAGCATCCTCTAAATTCTGTTTCCCAGTGCAGGTTGTGTGCTAGCGTGCTGCTCTGTATTCACAGTCATGCTCCACTGCCATAAATCTGATTGCAGTGAAAGCCACAAAGCCAGTGACAGGCAGCTTGCTCATGTTTGCTGTCATACTGTACATGGCCCATGGATAATAAACTGAACCACTTCATCATTCTGTACTAATGCGGAGGCCATATGGGGAGAGACTGTGGTACCAGTACCAGGTGCTGAATCAGAGCGAACAACGATTATTCTGTTTGCTTGTGCATGAAACTCACACACTTATCAAACAGATCTCCTCATATCCCTCATGAAGGAGACAAGACAGGCAGATCTTTTTCCAGGTGACATTTGATCCATGGCTTAAATGGACCAGCTTGTCGATGGCGGAATTTTTTTCCCTTTAAATCATTATATTTTAACTTTCAACAGCCAGGCCAAAAGGTATGGAAGCCCATTTCTGACACTGACAAGAAAAAATGGCTTAATATCTCATACTTTTGACTTTTTATGTCCCAACTACAACGTCATAATTATGACTTTTTATGTCATGGGATAAAAAGTCAAAATTGAGATTAAAAAGTCATAATTATTATTCATAGTATACTTTTGACATTTTGTCTTTTTATGTCATAATGAGTATCTCATAATTTCAAAATTTCTACTTTATCTCATAATAATATGACAGTATCTTTTACTTCAATTTTTACTTTGTCATAATTAATAATTTTCATGTCACAAATATGATTTAACCCCTTATGTGGCGAAAATAGATGCTGGTCCACAGAACGAAAACTGAAAGAAAATTTCTGATTAAAATTAAAAACATAGAATTATTAATTGAACGCTAATAGTATAGCTCAGATATTATGATCAGAACTGTCAGATATGTTTGAATTCATAATACATTTTCTCACTTTCGATTGCCTACTTTGGTATATTGAGCACAGCTGGAGAGATAACACAAATTAGCCTGACCAGTGTAGAAATTAATGCTAGCTGATCTTTTCATAAGGGTGTAAATGAGCAGTTATGAGAAAGATATATAAGACCCTCATGTGAACTACAGGTGAATAAATAAACAAGCCACTCTGAAGGTGAGGGAGTGTGTACAAGGCATGAGCGGTAACTGTAAACCTGCAGTATATCACCTCCATCGCTCCGAGCAGGGCTGTAAACAGCTTCTACTGGAAGGCTCCATTAGGAGCTGAGTGACAGGAAGTGATCTATGCAGATGGAGCGGACTGAGCGTATTGACTGCGACAGATGTGCTTAGAGTGACGAGACGTAAAGGCCAGACTTTGACAACACTGATGGGTCCATACACCGTTTCACTGAAAGAGACTAATTAACCAGGGATCACCAAGGGCTTTGCATCTTTGCACCTAGTATTGACGGGATGCCATGACCACAGTAGCAAGTAAAAGGACAAATATTAATAGTGAAGGACATGTGCTGGCTTCTCCCAACTATCAAAACTTAAAGGCTTTTTTTGTGTATAGATGAGCCTGTTTGTTGTGTATGTATCTCTTTGCTGGAGAAGGAAAATAAATGTATATGTGTTGCTACACAGACATCGCAATCTGTGGATGCTCACCTTGCACCAGAAGGCGGGTGGTGTGTAGCACCTCCCCCTGGTCACTTTGGGCACGGCAGCTGTAGGCCCCCCGGTCCTCCCGTGTGATGGCCTGCACAGTCAGACTGCCGTCACTCACCTGTTAAAAGTATTAAACATGGGTTACACAAAAAATGGTCAAAATGGTTAAAAATCAGTGTGGTAACTAGTTGATTTAGTATGTTGCTAATATGCATTGAGTTCTTTACACCTCAGTTTCACCCCATGATGACGTAAAGGGTCAAAAGCATCCAAAGATACGTTTTTCTTAACAACGTAAAATTTATGGGACTGTCAAAGTTAACATATTAAGATGACATCAAAACATCTTTAAAACGAAATAATATTATCTCTATATAATATAATAACACAAATTTTCAAATAATATATACATTGAATTAAATTAAGTTTTTTCTCATTTTGTACTTTCTTACAGAGCCCAACACATGACATGCAGGGGGGGGGAAATTTATTTTTGTGCACGATTTACTAATTTGTTCCTTCATTTTAAGTAAATCATGCGCTAAATATAATAATTTGTTCCCTCATTTTAAGTAAAATAATTTTAAGTAAAATAATATAAAAATATAAAAAATTAAAAATAATTTGTTCTACTTCCTATCCGCATTCTCATCAACATGTTATGTTATGGACAGATACTTTCATTAAGATTTATTTTGAGTTGGGAATGGGTTATAGAGACATTCTCGAAAACCATGCAGCATTGCATGGAATTATTTTAAGTGAGAGGTACAGTATCTACATCTGTTTATGAGAATGCGGACAGGAAGTAGAACAAATTATTATTTTGTGTACACGATTTACTTAAAACAAGGGAAGAAATTATTATCTTGAGCGCAAAATTGACTTAAAACAAGGGAATTAATTAGTAAATTGTGTGCACAATTTAGTAAACCGAGGGAACAAATTAGTCAATTGTACGCAAAATTTACTTTTTTTCTGCATGTCATGTGCGAGGCTCCGTACTTTCTAAAGACTGGTTGGAAATAGAAAGCAGTAAAAAAATAATTTGTTCTACTTCCTATCCGCATTCTCATCAACATGTTATGTTATGGACAGATACTTTCATTAAGATTTATTTTGAGTTGGGAATGGGTTATAGAGACATTCTCGAAAGCCATGCAGCATTGCATGGAATTATTTTAAGTGAGATGTACAGTATCTACATCTGTTTATGAGAATGCGGACAGGAAGTAGAACAAATTATTATTTTGTGTACACGATTTACTTAAAACAAGGGAAGAAATTATTATCTTGAGCGCAAAATTTACTTAAAACAAGGGAATTAATTAGTAAATTGTGTGCACAATTTAGTAAACCGAGGGAACAAATTAGTCAATTGTACGCAAAATTAACTTTTTTTTCTGCATGTCATGTGCGAGGCTCCGTACTTTCTAAAGACTGGTTGGAAATAGAAAGCAGTATGTTTTAACGTACTGTCTTCAAAATTTCAGCGGTAATATTTTTATACACAGCATAAATGGGTCTTTGTGTGTGAAATTAATTATTTTTAAGGTCCTTGTTAACAAAAAGTCTGAAAACCCCTGCATTAAAAAAGTAATTTATTATGCATTTATTGCTGCATATATTTGTTGTTCCCTTTCAAGGGAACTTCGAACTGCATCCTCTAGGGGTCGCTATGGGGAATGCCTCATCGTGACCCGTGTCTGAAGCATACATTGAAAAAACACCAACAACACGTTGGCCGGCGACAGCCCATGACGTCACTAGCGGTGCAACTATTAGTATAAATAGGCGCCGGTAGAACATGTCATTCTCTTCTTCATCTTCACTGACTGTTTTGTTTGAAGCGTGCATTTGAACATGGTAAGAGCGATCTCTATCCTATTATTATGGCGAGCACTAGCAGAACGTTTACAGGATGTGTGCATCCGTGTCGTCGCTATTTGACACCTGATGACACACGATCTCTGCGTTTTTTGTTTGGGCGTGGAGCACGCACGCGATGTCCTTGAGGGAGCAATTTGCGTGCATTGTGAGCGTTTTTCGATGAAAAAGCTCCGCTCTCGTTTGTCTCTTTTTTAGAGAAAAGAGGGGCAGCCAAATGCTTCCCGCGGTTCAGGAACCACCGCTGCTGAGGCACGGAGGAGAATGAGCTCGTGGGGATCACAGGTGGACCTGGCTGATGAGTTTAAAGAGGGGCTTTCCCTCTCGCGCTCGTCGGCTGTGGACGAGAGAGAGCCACTGGAGGATGATGTTATTTCGCTAACATCGTCTGATCCGGGGGCCAGAGCTCTGCTGGGCTTAGCCCAGGAGGAGCAGGAGATGTCTGAGGCGAAGAGGCTGAGGCTGAGCCTTCCCAATCCTCCTGCCCTGCGTATGATGAGCTGTTGGAAGTTATGGATCGCGCCACGGCGAGGCTGGATTGCCGTGGAAGCGGGCCAAGAAAGTGACGTCGCGAGGTCGCCTCGATGAGCTTTTTCTTTCTGGCCATAACCCTCCAGCTCAGGTGAGCCTTCCATTTCTTCCTGATTTGCATACTGAGATCGAGAAGGAATGGAAGATGCCATTTTCCTCACGCATCTATCGGTTCCAGCATACGAGTTATGCCAACATCGAGACGATGCGTGAAAACAGCTATGAGAGGATGCACCCTGTAGAAGAGACGCTGGCTAGCTATCTCTCTATGGGTGAGAAGTCCTCCCTTAATACTCCCTCCTTGCCATCTAAGCCC
>NW_015505412.1:2993258-2993600 GCF_001515645.1 Sinocyclocheilus grahami
CATACGCAGCAGCAGGTCAGGCTGTGGCTTCGTTGCACACTATGGCGGTGCTCCAGGCGTATCAGGCTGATCTGCTGAAAGACCTGGATAAAGGAGAGGGCCTTTCTCCTGATGAGATAGCTGAGCTGCGCCGCACCACGGATCTTGCTCTCCATGCTACTAAGCAGGCCGCCTCCGCTATGGGCAGGTCTATGGCGGCAATGGTAGTAACGGAGAGACATCTGTGGGTGAACCTGGCAGATATCGGGAAGAAAAAGAGGGGCTTTCTTCTCGATGCTCCGGTTTCGCCTTCCGAACTTTTCGGTACCTCCGTTGAGACGGTGGTCGAGAAGTTCAGGGAGG
>NW_015505412.1:2993745-2997661 GCF_001515645.1 Sinocyclocheilus grahami
CCTGCGGGTAGGGGTAGGAGGAATCGCGGGTCAAAGGGAGGTAGGCAAGACCTTAGGGATGTGATCCAGACAAGGCATCAGTGCTTTCGTCCAGATCAGAGTGATACTTGAGTGTCTACTCATTTCCTTCGGGGGTTTTACATCTGCCCTTTTCTTCCCCTTCCTAATTCCCCTATAACCACCAGCACTCCACCTGACAGAGGTTAGGTATGAATGTCCTGCATTACAGTCTCCTATGCTGGACCTATGATGTTTTGGTTGGTTCTATGACTTCATAGCAACCACCTTACTGATGGTCCGGACTAGGTCCGACCTCTGTCAGGTTGAACGGGGTTCCGGCGCGGGAACCATGGTGGGTGAGAATGATCCATTCTATACATATATATACAGTGGGGGAAAAAAGTATTTAGTCAGCCACCAATTGTGCAAGTTCTCCCACTTAAAAAGATGAGAGAGGCCTGTAATTTTCATCATAGGTATACCTCAACTATGAGAGACAAAATGAGAAAAAAAAATCCAGAAAATCACATTGTAGGATTTTTAAAGAATTTATTTGCAAATTATGGTGGAAAATAAGTATTTGGTCAATAACAAAATTTCATCTCAATACTTTGTTATATACACTTTGTTGGCAATGACAGAGGTCAAACGTTTGCTGTAAGTCTTCACAAGGTTTTCACACACAGTTGCTGGTATTTTGGCCCATTCCTCAAGAGCAGTAATGTTTTGGGGCTGTCGCTGGCGAACCCGGATTTTCAACTCCCTCCAAAGATTTTCTATGGGGTTGAGATCGGGAGACTGGCTAGGCCACTCCAGGACCTTGAAATGCTTCTTACGAAGCCACTCCTTCGTTGCCCGGGCAGTGTGTTTGGGATCATTGTCATGCTGAAAGACCCAGCCACGTTTCATCTTCAATGCCCTTGCTGATGGAAGGAGGTTTTCACTCAAAATCTCACAATACATGGCCCCATTCATTCTATCATTTACACGGATCAGTCGTCCTGGTCCCTTTGCAGAAAAACAGCCCCAAAGCATGATGTTTCCACCCCCATGCTTCACAGTAGGTATGGTGTTCTTTGGATGCAACTCAGCATTCTTTCTCCTCCAAACACGACAAGTTGAGTTTTTACCAAAAAGTTATATTTTGGTTTCATCTGACCATATGACATTCTCCCAATCCTCTTCTGGATCATCCAAATGCTCTCTAGCAAACTTCAGACGGGCCTGGACA
Source organism: Sinocyclocheilus grahami (assembly GCF_001515645.1). NCBI lineage: Eukaryota > Metazoa > Chordata > Actinopteri > Cypriniformes > Cyprinidae > Sinocyclocheilus > Sinocyclocheilus grahami. The sequence goes on from NW_015505412.1 coordinate 2,994,977, forward strand.
TGTACTGGCTTAAGCAGGGGGACACATCTGGCACTGCAGGATTTGAGTCCCTGGCAGCGCAGTGTGTTACTGATGGTAGCCTTTGTTACTTTGGTCCCAGCTCTCTGCAGGTCATTCACTAGGTCCCCCCGTGTGGTTCTGGGATCATTTTGACCCCACGGGGTGAGATCTTGCGTGCAGGCCAAGACTTAGTATGATACTAGGCTCTTGGTCGTATCCTCTTAAAGGAATCAATTTGCAGATATATAGTGTTGCAGATATATAGTGTTGCTTTCAACAGTGTGTGTGTGTGTGTGTGTGTGTATTTCTACAATATTCAATTTTCATTCAATACTGAATAGTGTTGTAGGTAGCTTGAAAGTGCAAAAAACTGCATCCATCCATCATAAAATTACTCCACACGGCTCTGGGGTGTTAATAAAGGCCTTCTGAAGCAAAATGATCCGTTAGTGTAAGAAAAATATAACGTATATACGCTCGATCGTATGATGTAGGCGTAGCGGAAGGCGCATCGTAATTTATTAAAGGGGTCATATGATGCTTTTTTAAAGATCACTAATAACAAAACAGTAGCTGATTCAGAAGTGCCAGATTGTCATAGCAAAGTCAGAATGACCTCCTCTCCATTTAATTCATATTTAGTTTGAAAAGTTAGCTTATTAAAATGAATGCCACATGGTTTGTATATATATATATATATATAAGAAATGCCCATTAATAATAATTCAAATAACAATTACATAATCATTTAATTAATAAATGTTTGTAAAGTTTTGTTTGAAAGGCTTGCTACTATAATGAATGCAACTGGGTTTGATATTTTGTTACATAATGCAAATACATGCTAATTCATAATCATTTTAATAACATTTTAATTAAAATAATATTTGTAATAATCATCATAATTTAATAAATGTAACAATTTAATAAACGTCTTAAAAAATATAAATTAACATCAATTTTGTTATATTTAATTACTGTAATTTCTTTATTTATATATAATACACACACACACACACACACATATATATATATATATATATACTGTATTCTTTATAAAAATATATATTTTTTAACTGATATTTCACAAATAATCAGTTTAATTCATTAATACATTATTAAACAATAATTTGGAATGTTTAACTTAAAAAGTTTATAATATAGTATATTTGAATAAATACCAGCATGTTTGCTATTTTGTTATATAATGCAAGCACGTGCGAAAGACATGCAAATACTTTTATGTGAGATTTCACAGGCTCTACACCATCTCCACACCTCACCCGTAAAACAGCTTGCAAGACATCACAAACGTGACCTTTAGGGAATATGCTGCAGTGCCATGGAGTGAAGGAGGATAAGAGCAGCCACAGGGTTGGAGAGTAACCTTGCTAAGAGCGATCATGAAGGAAAAACAGCATCCAGCCATCACTTCCTGTTCATCAATCGCCAGTGAGCAAGAGTGGCAGGCAGAATATGGCAAATGGCACTCAAACACGCCTTGTGTAAATGCTAGCTGTGACCAAAAGCATGTTAGGAAATGCGGAACAAGACAAATGCAGCTAACAAAGGCGGTGCAGATGGCTAGTCTAAAACAGATGAAAGTGAACATTCAGATGTAAGACAGAAGTGGCTACACTGTCTCTCTTGTCTTTTATTTGTCTGTTTCCTCAGGGATCGCTCCTCTGATGTGCTAAGAGGCAATGCCTACTGGAGCCAGACTGACTGCCTGTTCTGTCAAATCCTCGCCGCCTCCTCCCTCGCAGCCTGCATGCAGTGTAAGGTGGAAACACGCTTGTCAGTTTTTTTTCTCCATTCCCACTGCAGGCGTGTGCTCTTCAACTGTCAGACCCCCGACACGGGCCCCGACTGACAGAGCCTCTTCTTACAAATAGCTAGTGATGATTCATGCTTCCATTTCCAAAAGAAAAATGAGACAGTACAATTCACTGCGGATCAAATTCATGGCTAGACTAAATTCATTCTGGCTATATTTGGAGACAAAAATGACATTGACAATTTTTCTACTTAATCAAGGCAGCAGTTAACCAAAACGAAAGTGCTACATCTGGAACTGAGCACTACAGTTTTTTTCACACAGTAAACATCTTTAAATAAGCTCAATTTACCTAATAATATACAGCAAAAAAGGTACAAAAGCTGTCACTAGGGTGGTACCTTTTCAAAAGGCACACCTTTGTACCTAAAGAGTCCATATTGGTACCTTAAAGGTACAAATTAGTACCTAAAAGTACCGCCCCAGTGACAGCTTTTGTACCTTTTTTCTGAGAGTGACTTATAATGACTTATACTGTCTTTTTATGTGTTGCGTTGCATCGCATTTATGTAAACATAAAACCATATCTGCATTTGTGATCGGAGAAATGACAAACAACAAGTGCTACTCAACACTACTCAAAACTCGTGTTTGAATCATCAGTGGCAAATTCTTTAAATATAAAAAACGTACTTACAGTCTGTGAGTCAGAATAGCCAGCATTGTAGTCTACTCTACCAGGATCAGGAAACAGTCCTCCATAAAATGCGCTGGACACATCTGAATATTTGGGTTGAAGTGTTCTGGAACAGTGTTGTAAATACAACTTAACCACTGATTTCTAGTCGTGTCCTCTTTTGGAAGGCCAAACAAAGTAGTTTCGCTTTCACAACGAAACACACAGCGTC
>NW_015505412.1:3000255-3000798 GCF_001515645.1 Sinocyclocheilus grahami
GTGTTTATGCGGTTTAAGGTTAAAAAAACACATTATTTTTCACATACTGTACATTATTGTTTCTCCTCTATGCCCCGCCTTTCTGAAACGCGTCGATTTTTACAAAGCTCATCGGTCTGAAAAGCGAGGCGTGCTCTGATTGGCCGGCTATCCAGTGCGTTGTGATTGGCCGAATACCTCAAGCGTGTGACGGAAATGTTACGCCCCATACCATATTGTGATGCCTTATCCCGGCCGGAGTGACGAGACAAAAACATTAAAACCCATTATAAACGAGGCATTTGTTGCATCCAGTGGGGACATAATTACGGATTATAATGACTTATACTGTCTTTTTATGTGTTGCGTTGCATCGCATTTATGTAAACATAAAACCATATCTGCATTTGTGATCGGAGAAATGACAAACAACAAGTGCTACTCAACACTACTCAAAACTCGCGTTTGAATCATCAGTGGCAAATTCTTTAAATATAAAAAACGTACTTACAGTCTGTGAGTCAGAATAGCCAGCATTGTAGTCTACTCTTCCAGGATCAGGAA
>NW_015505412.1:3000860-3001464 GCF_001515645.1 Sinocyclocheilus grahami
TGTAAATACAACTTAACCACTGATTTCTAGTCGTGTCCTCTTTTGGAAGGCCAAACAAAGTAGTTTCGCTTTCACAACGAAACACACAGCGTCACACACGACGGGCTTGAGTGAGAGGTGGCCGGCAGGCTAGAGTGAACAGAGGCCGGGGGCTAGAATGAGCGGAGGTGGGCGGGCTTGAGAATGGCGGGCGGGGGATTCGACGAAGGAGTGGCCGGCAGGCTTGCAGCAACCACATGTGACGACCCCGGACTGGACTCCGCTTCATCCGGGGTGAAAGCAGATCCAGCGATCGACAGCGCGAAGTTGATGTATTTCCTCAGCGACCAGCACGGGTCAGCTCTAGGCATGGATATCATCCTCTTTTGGAAGGCCAAACAAAGTAGTTTCGCTTTCACAACGAAACACAGTGCCTTCACGACATGGTGGCGGCGGCAACAACAATACTACAGCGAGAATAAAAGTTACACCTTCTTTCTTTGCGTTTTTGCATTTGGGCGGCGATATGCAAATCCTCCCACATCGTGACGTAGTGGGGGCATGTTAGAACGAGCCGTTTTAGGTAGGCGTGGTTGACTCTTAACTTTTATAAAGAATATCTCTT
>NW_015505412.1:3004032-3013216 GCF_001515645.1 Sinocyclocheilus grahami
AAGTTGATGTATTTCCTCAGCGACCAGCACGGGTCAGCTCTAGGCATGGATATCATCCTCTTTTGGAAGGCCAAACAAAGTAGTTTCGCTTTCACAACGAAACACAGTGCCTTCACGACATGGTGGCGGCGGCAACAACAATACTACAGCGAGAATAAAAGTTACACCTTCTTTCTTTGCGTTTTTGCATTTGGGCGGCGATATGCAAATCTTCCCACATCGTGACGTAGACATGTGGGGGCGTGTTAGAACGAGCCGTTTTAGGTAGGCGTGGTTGACTCTTAACTTTTATAAAGAATATCTCTTTGGATTTGAGACTTTAGTCTTTGCAACTTTACAGATCTTCTTTATGCACCAAGAGCTTGTAACACTCCAAAGAGAAAGGAAAAATTGAAATCGCATTATATGACCCATCATTATTATAATTTCATCAAATTTCATTATTATTATAATTTCATCAAATTTTTTTATTTGCTTGGTTTGTGCATCAACCTCGCCATTTTTTAAATACATTTCTTATGCTCACCAAGGCATATACAGTAATATTGTGAAATATTATGTAATGTAATTTATTCCTGTAATGCAAAGCTGAATTTGCAGCGTCATTGCTCCAGTCTTCAGTGTCCCATGATCCTTCAGAAATCATTCTAATATGCTGATTAGGCGCTCAAAAACATTTATTATCAATGCTGAAAACCATGAAAGCCCACTTCCACCATGAGATAGATAAAAAAAATTAAATAAAATAAGATTTAAAAAATAATTGCAAATTTTATCTTACAACTTACAATTCTGAGGGGGAAAAAAGTCAAAATTGTGAGATAAAAACTCTAAACACTATTCAGATTTTAAAAAATTAAATAAAATTTTCGCAATTCTGAGTTTTTTCTTGCTAACTTGTTTATATCTCTCAATTAATTCCACAAAGAATAAAAATTAAACAGGAAATTGACTTTTTATTTCATAATTCTTATTTTTTATCGTAATTCCGAGTTCTGACTTTATTGTAATCAGACGTTTATGGCAATCCTGCAGTTCTGTATATATACTGCAGTTCTGAGAAAAAAAGTATAGATTGTGAGATAAAAAGTTGGTGTTAACTTTTTTTTATCCCATGGAAGAAACATTGTTTCTTGTTTTCAGGTTATTCAGATATTTTTAATGGAAAAATAAGTCAAACAAGTCAAGTCACTGATTGAGAAAAAAATATTAAACCAGAACACAGTTACCGTGTATTTCTTGTTGCTGGTCAGCTGATCCCCGTCTCTCAGCCAGGTGACCACCGGCTTGGGGTTTCCGAAGGCAGTGCAGGTCAGAGTAATGCTGCCACCCTCCCTCGCCTCCACATACTGCGGTGGCGTGTCCGTGAACGTAGGGGGCGCTGGGACAGAAACAAAGACAGGACAAGTTGAGTCCAGATTCTTTTATATTTAATACTCTCACATGCTCAGTCCCCATGGTGAGCGTGTGAGACGGCAGAGGCTGCAGAAACAGAGAACAAGAACTACCAGAATCTCTGTAGTGTCACTTTCATCCAGAACATCCTTGCAACATGTCAATGCAATCTGCACAAATAAGAGATAAATGTATTGTTTTTTTGTGTATGAACAAATAGTACTTCATAATTTTATATAATTTTTTATCAAGTTTTATTGACTTGCGCACAAAGTTAATCTCAAGGTCAAACCACTAGCCTAACTGAAAGATAGACTGCCAAAGAATTAAGCATGTGAACTAGAAACACTAAATGTTTTATGATTAATTTTACATTAATTTACAAATAAATAAATCATAAATTGTTTTGTAGAGCAAATTATTTTAATAAATACATTTTTTTTACCATTACTCAATGTAGAACCATTTAAGCCCACTTTATGTTTCAATGAAGAATCCCTTTAATTACAAACTTTGATCAGTTTTCTGAGTGAAAGTGTTTAACGATAACAGTTCTTTGTGTGCTTTTACCTTACTAACATTTTCCCTTATCTTACTTACTACCTTAAATTACAGCTATATTTAGATGACAAATGACAAAAATGAGAAAAAACTACAGCACCTGTCCAAAAATCATAGAAGAGGCATGTCACCTTTATAATGTTGGCACAGTAAAAGTGTTGTGCTTTGCATACTGTATGTTTTTCATGTTGAATGTTATTGGTACAGGTGATGAGCTCTAACTCATCAATAAAAAAAAAATCTATATTTTTTTTATATTTTGTGAATAAATAATTATGTGGGCTTATTTGAAATGCAGGCTTAAATGGTGCCAAAGTACCAATTAAGCCCATGCCTGACTTTTGACTTTATTGATAAAATATCTTAATTTAATATTCTAAACAGTACATCAGTTAATTATTATATTTTCAAATGAGAGATAAATCTTGCATTTTAACAAATAATTTTTCTTACAAACAATGTCAATATCTATGAAAAACACCTAAACTTAGATTTTGGTGGGATAATGGGTATACTTAGCCTACACATTTTATATGAGTGAATTGATATACAAAATATAGGTTTACAGGTTTTGACGAGCTATTTTGGAGGAAAAGGCATATCAAACAATAAGAGCAAGCAAAAGGTTGGAGATTATAAAACTGATTTTGAGTTATTTACTTATTATTTCCAACAGCAAGACTTTCAAGTATCCAGATAATAAATGCACATAAAGCCTTGGATTACAAACTGACCAAGTCAGCTAATTGACTATTCCTTAGAGAATCATCTTTAAAGGCATGACAATGCATGCTTATTAAAAGTCATAAAATGGTCATATGCCATAAAAACTTCACACCAAAACCTACTGGGAGGAGCAATATAAACCTTTTTCATTTCAGTCAAAAACTGCCATGGCTGCAGGTCACTCACACATCCGCAATCAAAGCAAATGTAGTGAATTTCAAGCAGGCATTATGTCGTTTAGATTCAAAGCTGCATTGCTTGCAAATCCGACCATGAGCCATTTAGCCAAAAGGCTATTATATGCACTTTATTGTAAAACGTCCTGACGACATATAAAAACCACACACCATGTAAAAACCACGCCGCAATCACTGATATCGACATTTTGGAAAGCACCTAAGGGCCAGGAGTGTGTGTGAGGGGACGTGACTGAGTGAACCTCTGAACTGACCGTGAATGCAAACGAGGGAGGGCATGAATGGCCGCTGTAGCAGTAAAGAGGAAATAGGATGCTGTGAAATAAACCCTCACAGATGTCCGCACAAGCGCCACCCGCCACAGCTGCACAGGTGACATTTCTCCGGCTGAAAAAAGACGAGGCAGACACTGAACTCATTCACCCCGGGCCAAAAACACACATACACAAACACACACCCCGCATGCAATAATACACCCTTCAATCGTGCCTCTCGCCTCTTCCGCCGCAGCTCTGAAATGGAGAAATGGCTACTGTGCACTTTCCAAATAAGCCACAGTGATTTCTGCAAGGGAACGGCTGTGGACTTTCAACATGGACGCAAGGTGCAGCAGACTGTTACCCTTGCTGGTGTCATTGTTTGAAGTTTGGAATATGCATAAGTCTCACCTCACAAGCATATGTTAAATATACAAAAAGCCTGTGCTTACAGAGAGCAGACAGCGCTGTGCTAATTATACCGTTTGACAGCAGCCAAATAAATATCAGGTGATTAATCAACATAACTGAACGCAGAGATATGCAAACTACGCGCATCACTGCAGCAAACATGTACTCATTGGCATATATCTGACTTTACAGGTTTTTTTATAGTTTAATATTTCTCTTCAGGTTTATAAAACTCCAAAACAAAGTGATTGACACTCTGCTCCGGTCCAGAGACACGATAGCACGGAGCGGATCACATGCGCGAGTCGGCGCAGACCACAAAATGTATCGGAGCAATTTGAATTCTACACAGAATGCTATATTTTATAGCAATATGGATGAGATTGTGGCTGGCATTCCCAAATGCGGCTTTATGGAGCTCAACGGCTCTGAACGGCTCTAGCCCAAGCTGTGATATAAACAAACTCTATTGGCTATTTTAAAAAGGGGTGGGGCTGCTTGATATGTCCCGCCCTGTCTTCCTGTTTCAGTTAAAATGACGTCAACACATAGAGTAACGCTGCGTGTTTCTAAGCATTTCAGGGGACCTTAATCGTGACTTTCTTCCAAATATACCTGTACCTCTCCTCGAGTAGAGCGCTCAAACCCTCCTGTGCAATTTCAGCCAGGACGACCACGATCATTGACTGCACACTTTTACCACTTCCTCTCTGCTGCTGTTCACTGAATGGACACATATCTCACTTGGGGATGTGATTCAATAAATGGACACTATAAAGGACCAATAGAGTTGCTTATCACCAACGTACCAACAAGGCATACGCTATCGATTTCTCACCAACATGAAAAGAGACACTGGTTCCTTAATGATGGCCATAATTATCTTTAATTCCTCTGCCACTGCAGCTCATACATGTAAGGTGATGTACAGTGAGAATCAGTATGCAGTGCAGCTAAATACAAAAGGCTCCAGTATTGGAATTAATCTGCTGCATCAGCACTTGATTTAAGCCTACAGTGGCGTTACGATACTATTAATATGCGACCGAGGGCCTTTTGGATATTGACCCCCAGGCAATGATTACTGAGCTGTGAATCATGATAGTTTACATATTGTTTTATTGGATCGTATTAAATTCATCATCTAATAAAATGCAAACACTCACCGTGGAGGAGATAATATATTTCCAGCGGCGCTGAACCATGCCCATAAATAATAGATCAGGCAAAACGTGATGTTCAAATGGAATGAGAGAGAGGAACATGACATGACCAAAGCCTTGAGCTACCCCAAATTTGCCTCTGTAGTTTGGCACCATGGAAGACATCTCCATTAGTGTAATGGAAATGATGAGGGCTCTGCTGCCTGGTGAAATATTACTCTGTTTATTAGACATAAGGGCATGCAGATCTCAGAGCAGGCCATTGGGTTTCTTTTGAATGCTGGCCCATACCCAAAGGATCATAATATTGAGTGTAGGCTTCATGAAATCACTTGACAAGCACAAAACAGGAAGTTTCGGCAGGGCCTCTCAAATGATAGTCCCTTTTATTTTTAAACAGGCTTACGTTATGTCATAGCCATGAACTCGAATTTGCTACTTTCTAGACTGTTTCAGGTGGGATTGGAGAGAATTTGAAAAAGAGGATCAGTATTTTGTATTCATTTTCCTTTTTGTCAACATTTAGGAGTTAACTAACATATAGAAGTCCTTAAAGATTACAGACATGGAGTTAATAATTAACCAAAAATCTAATTATTACCCATCATTGTCCACTGTATGACAAGAACAAAATATTGGATTAAACAAGGGAGATGGCAATAACGATTTCTGATGGAAACAATGACAGCAGACTCTAGACCACAAGGGAGTACATTGCTCATTTCTGTGGCAAGAGCATGAAGGCTGTTTTTTGTTGGGTCTACCACACATATTAGTCACAGCAGCAGCCAGTCATGAGTGGTAAGAGACGGTCACATCCTCCTCCACTCCTCACATCTCTGATTTACTGCTGATATTAGAAATGAATATGAAATCAAGCCGCGATTAGTCCTACTCCACCCCCAAAAGCAGACATCCATTAAAAATGAGGGGGGGGGAGAGAGAGCATACCGAAAGAGAGAGAGAGAAATGCATGTCGGTCCATCCTGCTCTGTATGCAGAGTCTCTGAGAAACTGAGTACATACATTCAGATATGCAGATATAAGCAAAGCCTTATACACAAACCACTGCAATGAGTCAAACAACTTGAGATGGATGAACAGATGGATGGAATGACAGAATGAATGGCATAGATAGATAGATAGATAGATAGATAGATAGATAGATAGATATAGATGTGTGTGTGTGTCTTTCACAGTACTAGTGTGGTGAGAGTGGCGAGGGCCTCACCGTTGACTGTGAGGTGAACCCAGCTGCCATTGTGAAAGGTGTCGTATTGTTGTTCCAGCATGAGGACCCTGCACTCGTACCAGCCCTGGTCTTCTGAGCGCACATGGTCGATCTGCAGAGACGCTTTGCCATGCAGACTGGCTCTACCTGAAAGCACACAGGAACAGAGGAGAGCTGAGTGGGACTGCTGCAATGACTCACTGCAGTGAAAGTCAGGCTCGCGTTCACTAAGCATGCATTCACACATATCTCATATCTCATTTAAAATTATATGTATTCATAAACATTAGAAAGATGGTATGAACAAATGTATGTGTGCATGTGTCTGTGAATCCGACAGACATATTTGTGCAAGAGCCTTTTTTTGCATACAGAACAGGGTTATTACTCTCAACTAAAACCAATTATTAAAACGTTTTTAATGATTGTAATAAAGCTGAAATGGAATAAATCATAAATATTAGATAAAAACTAAAATATTTAACCAAACAAAAATTAGAAATGTTGCTTCAGCAACTAACTGAAATAAGAGGTCAAATTTATGGAGGTCAAAATTAGACAACAATCTATAAATACTTGCATTTTTCTGAAATATTGTTAATCTTCATCGCTAAAGCTTTGAAGGAATATTAGCTGTAGGTAGGTACCACTGATCCACTAACAAGTTTGACTGGCATTTCAACAAAAAACTTTATTTTGTGGAAAACTCCATGATCAAAATTAGAGAATAGTAACCACTGTAGCATGAAAGAAGATTACAACAAAAATTTTGGAGAGTTAAAGCTGTCAAAAAGGCCCCTGCTTTGAATGATTTCATCACATCTGTGGCCACAGGACATCACTAGTTTCTCACACTGCGCTGGTGTGATCTTGGTTCACTCTTCTTCCTGTCTCTTCCATAGTTCGGTAACTGTAGTGGGTTTCTTAGCCATAACTTTGTCACCAAGGATTTTCCAGAGATTTTCAGTCTGGTTTAGATCAGGACTCCTCAGCAAAGGTGAGCCTAGTCTTTTGATTCTTTCTGCTGATGAGAGGCTTGGTCACTGCAGAGTGTGCTTTCAGTTATCTTCTCTTAAACGTGCCGAGACAGATCCATACCCTGTTCATTGTTGAACTGGCAAGCAATTCCAACAGCAGTCTTGAACCGATTCTCCATTGTGAGACTTCATATTATCCTGTCCTCTTCTGCATTTGTCTTACGTGGACAACCAGCCTTTTGGGGGGACTTGAATTAGTGTCATTGTAATTGCTTCAGAATACAATTCATTTAAGAAATATTCTTAAAAACTGCCCTTCTACTCCTGTTAGGATATGTTCAAATAGGACTAAGCAGTGACCTTGAAATTTAGGAAATTGTAGATTGTTCTCTAATTTTGATCTCCACTGTAGGTAAGACCCAAAGACTTTCAATTAAAAAAGGAAATAAATACAAAGCCACACCAACAAAACACCTCATATATTAAACCAGGAACAGAATATCATTGTAATTGTACATAAACCCATTCTTGCATAAACTATCACATTCAATTAGAAGTGACAATTTAAGTAAAAATGGTTTTATAAACATTTTACACAGAAATTCATTCTTGTGTTGCATGAAAAGGCTCACTGCAATGTTTCACACATTGTACTAACTAATGTGAAGAATGCTGCATCCAAAAAAACTGACATGACAGATAACGGCACCAGTTAATGACAATGTAACAAATGCACTGACGATAACAAACAAGCTAGATGAATTTCAGGGTCTATAGTTTAATCTGCCTTGTTTAAAATGATTCTTACTCTGCTGTCACTGCATGCTGCGCTCTGCTGAAACAGGAAATTTATGTTTTAATTAGCTGTCTGTGTAATATTGGTTGGTGGAGATTATTATTAGTTGTTATCTCCATTAAATAAAGCCCAGTATTGCCATTATGATTATAGTTAATCACTCCAGCATATGAAGAGAAAAAAAATGCTGAAATGTTACAATAGTAACTCCATGAATGTTATATGCTATATAGCTCTAAGTCTATGAAGGAGCAAACCTAAGTAAATAAATAAATGACAAATTATTATTAATATTTAATTTATTAACTCACATGACTTTATTATCGTATTTATACATTTATTTATTTTATCTATTTCATATAGACACTTTGCATTTTTAAGGTTTCACCAACAACAACTTTGCAGTTCACAAATGATTAAAATATATGCAGCAAGCCAGCATGTGGAGCAATGTATAACATACTAGCAAAGCAATCTATTCTTGATTTCAGCCCTCTTTAACTATCGAATGAAATGTGTGCTGTACTTGAAATAGAAAAGAACAAAGTATCACAGCTCATATCTGAGTGTTACACATTCTGTACTAAGAGGCTTAGCAACACCGATAATACAAATAGTCACGGAATAGAAATTACCAAATAGTCGGAAAGTGAGAGAAATTTGGGCAGTCAAGCATCTCTCTGACTGAACTAAGCCATTCCAGAGCTGGCCACTATCAAAATACAATCTCTCATTTGCCTATTCGAGGACTTTAGCTGGGATTTCATATGTTTGAATGTTCAGGGCACTGTTCACTGTGTGAGCATCTCAGACTCACGTATTTACGTTCCGGCTGGCCTTCATACTTCATACTGCTGTGTAGTGAGCACTAGATATCATAGCTTTGGGATCCCAGCTGCACCTGAGAGAGGAAACGGCAGGTTTCCAGAGCAGAAAATCGATGCGGCACGGGGCAGAGGAGACTGCGGTCTTGCAGTAAAAATATAAGGCCTTCAAAATCACAGCTATTTTCGTGCGGGGTGATAAAGTACTGATGGGATCGAGCATCGGCATCAAAGTTAGGGAGCATCTTCACACTGAATGTTACAGCAAATAAAAGGTGTTCTTGAGGCCACTGCTAACAGGACTGCATTATCTTTCCCACTGCAGGCTTAAATGTAGTCCTGTGCCAGTGTAACTAATCAGTAATTAAACTAGTTGCATTTGAAAGTTGTTCAGGCAACATTCAGAGACTTAAATCCTTCCAAATGGATCTGCATTAGCATATGGAGCTTTGGGAACCCCAAACAAAGAATTGATGCCTAAGGTAATGCAATTTTAGCCATTTTAACCACCTCTTTTTATTTGTATTTTAGTATTTTAGTACTTAGCACATGTAGCCATTAATCTTCCTGTTTATTAACACTAGAAAAGTGCAAGAATTGCAAGAAAAGTGTTTCTTGCCATTCATATTATACTAAATAGAAGCAA
>NW_015505412.1:3014554-3039395 GCF_001515645.1 Sinocyclocheilus grahami
AGATAGATAGATAGATAGATAGATAGATAGATAGATAGATAGATAGATAGATAGATAGATAGATAGATAGATAGATAGATAGATAGATAGATAGATAGATAGATAGATAGATAGATGTGTGTGTGTGTCTTTCACAGTACTAGTGTGGTGAGAGTGGCGAGGGCCTCACCGTTGACTGTGAGGTGAACCCAGCTGCCATTGTGAAAGGTGTCGTATTGTTGTTCCAGCATGAGGACCCTGCACTCGTACCAGCCCTGGTCTTCTGAGCGCACATGGTCGATCTGCAGAGACGCTTTGCCATGCAGACTGGCTCTACCTGAAAGCACACAGGAACAGAGGAGAGCTGAGTGGGACTGCTGCAATGACTCACTGCAGTGAAAGTCAGGCTCGCGTTCACTAAGCATGCATTCACACATCTCATATCTCATTTAAAATTATATGTATTCATAAACATTAGAAAGATGGTATGAACAAATGTATGTGTGCATGTGTCTGTGAATCCGACAGAAATATTTGTGCAAGAGCCTTTTTTTGCATACAGAACAGGGTTATTACTCTCAACTAAAACCAATTATTAAAACGTTTTTAATGATTGTAATAAAGCTGAAATGGAATAAATCATAAATATTAGATAAAAACTAAAATATTTAACCAAACAAAAATTAGAAATGTTGCTTCAGCAACTAACTGAAATAAGAGGTCAAATTTATGGAGGTCAAAATTAGACAACAATCTATAAATACTTGCATTTTTCTGAAATATTGTTAATCTTCATCGCTAAAGCTTTGAAGGAATATTAGCTGTAGGTAGGTACCACTGATCCACTAACAAGTTTGACTGGCATTTCAACAAAAAACTTTATTTTGTGGAAAACTCCATGATCAAAATTAGAGAATAGTAACCACTGTAGCATGAAAGAAGATTACAACAAAAATTTTGGAGAGTTAAAGCTGTCAAAAAGGCCCCTGCTTTGAATGATTTCATCACATCTGTGGCCACAGGACATCACTAGTTTCTCACACTGCGCTGGTGTGATCTTGGTTCACTCTTCTTCCTGTCTCTTCCATAGTTCGGTAACTGTAGTGGGTTTCTTAGCCATAACTTTGTCACCAAGGATTTTCCAGAGATTTTCAGTCTGGTTTAGATCAGGACTCCTCAGCAAAGGTGAGCCTAGTCTTTTGATTCTTTCTGCTGATGAGAGGCTTGGTCACTGCAGAGTGTGCTTTCAGTTATCTTCTCTTAAACGTGCCGAGACAGATCCATACCCTGTTCATTGTTGAACTGGCAAGCAATTCCAACAGCAGTCTTGAACCGATTCTCCATTGTGAGACTTCATATTATCCTGTCCTCTTCTGCATTTGTCTTACGTGGACAACCAGCCTTTTGGGGGGACTTGAATTAGTGTCATTGTAATTGCTTCAGAATACAATTCATTTAAGAAATATTCTTAAAAACTGCCCTTCTACTCCTGTTAGGATATGTTCAAATAGGACTAAGCAGTGACCTTGAAATTTAGGAAATTGTAGATTGTTCTCTAATTTTGATCTCCACTGTAGGTAAGACCCAAAGACTTTCAATTAAAAAAGGAAATAAATACAAAGCCACACCAACAAAACACCTCATATATTAAACCAGGAACAGAATATCATTGTAATTGTACATAAACCCATTCTTGCATAAACTATCACATTCAATTAGAAGTGACAATTTAAGTAAAAATGGTTTTATAAACATTTTACACAGAAATTCATTCTTGTGTTGCATGAAAAGGCTCACTGCAATGTTTCACACATTGTACTAACTAATGTGAAGAATGCTGCATCCAAAAAAACTGACATGACAGATAACGGCACCAGTTAATGACAATGTAACAAATGCACTGACGATAACAAACAAGCTAGATGAATTTCAGGGTCTATAGTTTAATCTGCCTTGTTTAAAATGATTCTTACTCTGCTGTCACTGCATGCTGCGCTCTGCTGAAACAGGAAATTTATGTTTTAATTAGCTGTCTGTGTAATATTGGTTGGTGGAGATTATTATTAGTTGTTATCTCCATTAAATAAAGCCCAGTATTGCCATTATGATTATAGTTAATCACTCCAGCATATGAAGAGAAAAAAAATGCTGAAATGTTACAATAGTAACTCCATGAATGTTATATGCTATATAGCTCTAAGTCTATGAAGGAGCAAACCTAAGTAAATAAATAAATGACAAATTATTATTAATATTTAATTTATTAACTCACATGACTTTATTATCGTATTTATACATTTATTTATTTTATCTATTTCATATAGACACTTTGCATTTTTAAGGTTTCACCAACAACAACTTTGCAGTTCACAAATGATTAAAATATATGCAGCAAGCCAGCATGTGGAGCAATGTATAACATACTAGCAAAGCAATCTATTCTTGATTTCAGCCCTCTTTAACTATCGAATGAAATGTGTGCTGTACTTGAAATAGAAAAGAACAAAGTATCACAGCTCATATCTGAGTGTTACACATTCTGTACTAAGAGGCTTAGCAACACCGATAATACAAATAGTCACGGAATAGAAATTACCAAATAGTCGGAAAGTGAGAGAAATTTGGGCAGTCAAGCATCTCTCTGACTGAACTAAGCCATTCCAGAGCTGGCCACTATCAAAATACAATCTCTCATTTGCCTATTCGAGGACTTTAGCTGGGATTTCATATGTTTGAATGTTCAGGGCACTGTTCACTGTGTGAGCATCTCAGACTCACGTATTTACGTTCCGGCTGGCCTTCATACTTCATACTGCTGTGTAGTGAGCACTAGATATCATAGCTTTGGGATCCCAGCTGCACCTGAGAGAGGAAACGGCAGGTTTCCAGAGCAGAAAATCGATGCGGCACGGGGCAGAGGAGACTGCGGTCTTGCAGTAAAAATATAAGGCCTTCAAAATCACAGCTATTTTTGTTCAGGGGGGTTAAAATACTGATGGGATCATACATCGGCATCAAAGTTAGGGAGCATCTTCACACTGAATGTTACAGCAAATAAAAGGTGTTCTTGAGGCCACTGCTAACAGGACTGCATTATCTTTCCCACTGCAGGCTTAAATGTAGTCCTGTGCCAGTGTAACTAATCAGTAATTAAACTAGTTGCATTTGAAAGTTGTTCAGGCAACATTCAGAGACTTAAATCCTTCCAAATGGATCTGCATTAGCATATGGAGCTTTGGGAACCCCAAACAAAGAATTGATGCCTAAGGTAATGCAATTTTAGCCATTTTAACCACCTCTTTTTATTTGTATTTTAGTGTTTTAGTACTTAGCACATGTAGCCATTAATCTTCCTGTTTATTAACACTAGAAAAGTGCAAGAATTGCAAGAAAAGTGTTTCTTGCCATTCATATTATACTAAATAGAAGCAAAGTAAATGAGACATAAAATTAACAAAAAACTATATAAAACATTTAAGATTAATACAAGACAAATTTTAGTACTTAGCACATGTAGCCATTAATCTTCCTGTTTATTAACACTAGAAAAGTGCAAGAATTGCAAGAAAAGTGTTTCTTGCCATTCATATTATACTAAATAGAAGCAAGGATATGCTTCATCGAGAGAACAAAGTAAATGAGACATAAAATTAACAAAAAACTATATAAAACATTTAAGATTAATACAAGACAAAAATTTGAAAATCACAAAATACGTTCAAGTAAAAATATATCAGTTAAACATACAGTATGTCAGAATAAAAATGTTGTCAATTAACATTAAATATGACAAGTTTAATGACTACGCCCAATGTGTTCCCTATTTGTTTTAAATTATATATATTTTTTAATTAAGTTATTTTACATATTCACTGTTTAAAAAAAACAAAAGTTTTATATTTTAAAAAAATTATATGCATTTTCATTAAATGTATTTTAATATATATAGATAGAGAGAGAGAGAGAGTAAAAAATATTGTAAAATGTATACAATATTGTATGCAAAGTTATTACATTTAATAATAATACAAGCAAAATGTCACCTAATGACTAATTTACCCAATATTTAAAGGTGACATATCATGAAAATCGGACTTTTCCAGGTTTTTAAGTGCTATAATCAGGTCCCCGGTGCATCTACCAACCAAGGAAACGTGAAAAAGATTAACCCAATCACTTTGTTTTGGTAAGCCTTTTTCTGCAAGCGTCTGAGAAAACGAGCGCGTCTGATTTCGCTCCCTTGGTGACGTGGCAAAGGGATCTCATTATAATATTACCGCCCCTTAATCTGTAAGTTTACACCCACAGCGCCGTTGTTGTGTTTTCACAAGCGACAACAGTGTACCAGTTCTAATGCCATGGCGAAAGTTTGAGCAAAACATGCTAACTGTTCTGTCTTTGGCTGCACAGACGAGCACAGAACACTATTTAGAGTCCCAGCCTCAGAGGAGACAAGAGAGCAGTGGATTTATTATTTATTTACTGTATATTGCTGCTGCTACACATATCTAAAATAAACATATGATTCATTTCACAGCTGTTTACCTTCACAGACATAACCGACTGCTTTTGTAACTCGTGTGTTTTTAACGTAAACTTGTGTGTGAATGAGAACTTAGTTTAGTACTCACATGCTGTGACAGCCGCTTTCTGTCCGTGTGCTTCAGATGTGTGCGCTCAGAAAACCTTATATCTGAAGTTTAAACTCATATGGTTTAAAACGCATGATTTCAGTGCGATAAACATGATAATCAGAACCAAAACAGATGTTTTTTTAGGAGGTACGAGCTGTAATGGCGCAGCTCTATTTTGGAAAAGGGGGCTGGGAGCAGCAGCTAATTTGCATTTAAAGAGACATGCCCGAAAAAACTGCGTGTTTCTGCTTCCACTCAAAATAGGCATTTTCAAAATGATATAATAAATGATCTGTGGAGTATTTTGACCTGAAATTTCACAGACACATTCTGGGGACACCAGAGACTTATATTACATATTGTAAAAAGGGGCATAATATGTCTCCTTTAAACACACCTCTGAATAAAAACATGGTCTATTTACATCAGAACAACGCAGTCCAATAAAATTTCTATAACAGCCTTTGGAGTTTGACAAGGAAGGCATGATGGTGGATTCTTCACAAAAAAGTGTAAATCTTGTATCATAAACAATAACATGTATATGTATATGTAATAAATATGCATGCAATACTTTTATTTAGCATTACATTAAATTGATCACATCTAATTCAAATAAATGCTGTTCTATATGCTGTTCTATGTTCTATATAATTTCCACAATAATATTAAGCAGCACAACAGTTTTCAACCTTGATAATAAGAAGAAATGTTTCTTGAGCAGCAAATCAGCATATTAGAATGATTTCTGAACGATCATATGACGCTGAAGACTGGAGTAATGATGCTGAAAATTCAGCTTCGCCATCACAGGAATACATTTTAGAAAACAAGTATTTGTTATTATTGTTTTTACTGTATTTTGACTGTATATATGAGCTTCATACCAGCAGAGGTTTGTGAGGGCTCACCTCAGAAGATCACGTTTTATACACTGCACTCACGCTCAGAGCACACAGGGCCGTTCATTAAGCAAACTCGTTAGGCGCTTAATTACCAAAATCCTCCTGCAGGCCTCTTGCCAGCAATGACTGTGGATAGATTTGTGCACTGCGTTTTAGGGGCCCATAAACAGGCCCGTCCTGAATGAATACAATCTGCCTCTAGCTAAGAATCACTTTAGGAGAGCCTGTGTAAATCACATCTAAACTGCTGCAATGATTGCCGCATAGATTGTCCATCTGCAAGACAATGAGGACTCTAATACACCAAATTGGTCAAGGAATCAGACCCGGAGCTCTGGCAGTAGCCAACAGGGAGAGAGTTTGGGAGTTTCTGCAGCAGAAAATTGCATTGTGAGTTATAGTAATAGCCTTTTGGAGTTCAATGGTAATTGTGCGCGGGTCCAGCCAAACTGTGAGACTAAAGCCTTGTGGCGTAAAGGAACAATTTGAAATGAGCTGCCATGGCGACGCTATAGTACCCACAGGAGACAATGATATACAGTCGCACCGATTTGAAGCCTGGAACTGAACATTAGATATGTAATTTAAAATGCAATGATGCCAAAACCAAATAGTGGAATGATAATTCACTTCCTCCTTCCTCTTTCTTAGTAAAATCAATTATTTATTTTATGGTTGAAGAGAATTTATGAGAAATTGCAATATAAAGATGTGAATTACAAGTCGGTTCTTTCCTGGCCTCCTTTTGAGCTTCGAACTCTCATTCAGAGAGGGAACTGTTCAGTTAAAACCCCACTTCTGATAAGCCCCCATAGTAGCTCTGTTCCAAATCCTAGTGAGCTACCTAACTAGACCATTTGAAGGCATCATAATTGTGTTCTTTACATGAAAGCTATTCATTAAAAAAAATAACACACAAGGACCAGTTATAATATCTGATAACAGCCAAACAGAAGGCAAATTATAAATATATATTCATTTATTTTTATTTTTAAAAGTATTATAAAATTAAAACGTTTATAAAATTTCCAAATAAACAACAAAATAATAGTACAACAAAATGTATTTTACTACATATATTTTAAAATATCATAAAATATATATATAATTTATATATTTTAAATATGCAGTTTAACTTAATTACTATTTTACCCAATATTTATGTTTGCTATGTTTTTTAAATTATAAATGTATATTAATAAAAAAAATTTAAGTGTTCAAAAAGAAAATATATTAATTTTCCTGTCTTGCAATATTTTTACATTTCATTTAATATATATATATATATATATATATATATATTTAAATATGCAAAGTTTACCCATACTGACTACTCTACCCAATATTTCTGTTTGCTATGTATTTTAAATTATACATATGTTCATTCAATTCTTAAATGTTAAATATGCTAAGCAAAAAATAAAAAAGAAAGATGTACATTTACTTTTATATCAAAATGTATTATATTATTATAATATATGTGTATATTATTATTATTATAATATACGTTTTTTTAAATAATAACAATAAAATCAATATTTTTTCAAATACGTTTATACATTTATATGATATAAAGTAATATAAGTTTAACATAATGACTACTTTACTTAACATTTGCATTTGTAATTAATTTTAATGTTAGTTAAAGTATATATTGTTAGCTTGTTGTGAGTTGAGTCTCCTGTGCACTAATGTGAGGTGTGTTTTGTGTTTCTGTCCATAAAAAGTGTTCCAAATCATTAAACGAATGCGATTCCAGTGAAGTTAGAATGCTCCCTTAGAATGTAGCTGCCTATGTAGGCCACAGACAGCGCTGCAGCTAAATAGGTTTTGGAACAGAGCTCTCTCGATGTAGAAAGCAAAAGAAGTTTCCAATTTAATAAGGTGAGACATAGCAGTCAAATGATCAAATAATCTCAAACAATCACAGAGATGGATGTGTCACGCAGCTCTGCGTCCTGTGTCGTGCAGAGTGTGTGCTTTGAGAAGTGCTGACAATAGGTGATTTTTCACCCAGACGGCCAGCAGCAGATCTGCGTTAATTAAGGTTCTGTAACGCACCTCGAAAGAGAATGAGTGCCATGCTAGCAGGCAACCATTACTAAAGCTTTTCCCAATCCGTGTCAAGGGCTGCTCACACTCTCTTTTTCTCTGGGTCGGACAAAGGGCTTGCTTTCGCGTTGAGTAGTAAACATAGAAAAACTGTGCTTTCGCTCAGCCTCACTCAAAATGAGCACATTAGATCAAGTGCAACACTTCTGAAGTCAAAAGGAAGACTGATGGTGTGACTGGAACTTTTAATGGTTTGCTTACATTTAACAGCTTTCTGTAAATCTGTCATGAGCAGGTAAATTTAATCAAACCCAACCTAAAGCCCTGGGCTCAGTCCAAATTCACATACTATTCCTGCTGCAAAGCCTGCAATGAATTTCCATCCTGGTTTAGGATGGTTTATGCTGGTTCATCGTGGTTTTGATGCTGATGCACTGTGATGTACGTTTAAGTTTGAATTATTGGCTTCATAAGAAATTCAAAAGTTTGAAAATCCGTAATTCAAAATCTAATTTCAAGCTGGAAATAACCTGAAAGATACTCTGAAATTCATCTTAATTTACAATTGTACTTTTTATTCAAGTTGTGTTGCTAATTTTTAATTTAAAAAAAAAAATTCTTAAATTAGAAAATAATGCACAATGGAAAGTGGTCTCAGACCAGTGTTATTTTAGTATTATTTATATACTATTATAGTATGTTATTACATGGTACTATGGAATACTTGATTCTGATTTGTCAGTCGCGACATTCCAAGGTATGTTATCCCTCGATAACAGCTGATGATAACACAGGCTCATCCGGGTAACTGAAGTCGGCGCTATAGTTACTCTTGCAAGGTACAGTTTTTCTTCGTGGAAGCTTTGCGTTTGGTTAGCTAATAAAATATTAATACTCGATTCAATATTGTGTACAGCTATTTAATTATGTCATCCTGGTATCAAGGACTCGCTCTCTCGTTTCATACAAACGCAGCTGCTGCCATTTTGCTACGACTGTTTTGTACACTTTAATGGATTATAAGATATACCTAACAAACTGGTTAGATTTTAAAACATTTTCATCTTAAATCAATATCTTTTATCGCCTTAATTATTTATGTGGTGAAATGTTGTGTAATAAGTGTTATGACTGCACCGTTTCCCTTAAATGTCCGTCTAGTTTGAACTTGACGCTTGCTCGAAACTACTGTGTTCACGGAAGCTTTGCGTTCAAATATTTCAACTCAAATCAATATTTGTCTAGTTATTTACTTATGTGGCAAGTAGCCATGTAATAAGCGGGATAATGTACATTCAGCCGGTTGTTATCGCAGAATAACCCCCTTCAGGGTGATACAAGACCTTTGTCTGGGGTTATTCTGCGATAACAACCGGCTGGATGTACATTATCCCTTGCATAATGTATCATAGCTTTTATTTATATACTTTCAGTTTTCATTTTAGTTTAGTTTTATTAATTTTGTTATATATGTATAGCTTGCTTCTGCCACAGGATAAAAAAAAAAGAGAAGGTAATTGCGACTTTTTATCCTGCAGTTCTAAGAAAAAAGTCAGAACTGTGAGATATAAACTCGCAATTGCAAGAAAACAATGGAAAGTGGTCTCAGACCAGTGTTATTTTAGTATTATTTATATACTATTATAGTATGTTATTACATGGTACTATGGAATACTTGATTCTGATTTGTCAGTCGCGACATTCCAAGGTATGTTATCCCTCGATAACAGCTGATGATAACACAGGCTCATCCGGGTAACTGAAGTCGGCGCTATAGTTACTCTTGCAAGGTACAGTTTTTCTTCGTGGAAGCTTTGCGTTTGGTTAGCTAATAAAATATTAATACTCGATTCAATATTGTGTACAGCTATTTAATTATGTCATCCTGGTATCAAGGACTCGCTCTCTCGTTTCATACAAACGCAGCTGCTGCCATTTTGCTACGACTGTTTTGTACACTTTAATGGATTATAAGATATACCTAACAAACTGGTTAGATTTTAAAACATTTTCATCTTAAATCAATATCTTTTATCGCCTTAATTATTTATGTGGTGAAATGTTGTGTAATAAGTGTTATGACTGCACCGTTTCCCTTAAATGTCCGTCTAGTTTGAACTTGACGCTTGCTCGAAACTACTGTGTTCACGGAAGCTTTGCGTTCAAATATTTCAACTCAAATCAATATTTGTCTAGTTATTTACTTATGTGGCAAGTAGCCGTGTAATAAGCGGGATAATGTACATTCAGCCGGTTGTTATCGCAGAATAACCCCCTTCAGGGTGATACAAGACCCTTGTCTGGGGTTATTCTGCGATAACAACCGGCTGGATGTACATTATCCCTTGCATAATGTATCATAGCTTTTATTTATATACTTTCAGTTTTCATTTTAGTTTAGTTTTATTAATTTTGTTATATATGTATAGCTTGCTTCTGCCACAGGATAAAAAAAAAAGAGAAGGTAATTGCGACTTTTTATCCTGCAGTTCTAAGAAAAAAGTCAGAACTGTGAGATATAAACTCGCAATTGCAAGAAATAACGAGTACTTTTTTCTATTCCATGTTGGAAACAAAAAATAGAAACGCAAGATGTAAATTCAGACTTCTGAGGAATTTATATCTTTTATATTTTAGAGTTTATTTCTCTCAATTTTTGAGTTTATATTTTGCAATTCTGACTTTTTTTAGAATTGTGAGAATAATGCCTTAAAACGAGTACTTTTTTCTATTCCATGTTGGAAACAAAAAATAGAAACGCAAGATGTAAATTCAGACTTCTGAGGAATTTATATCTTTTATATTTTAGAGTTTATATCTCTCAATTTTTGAGTTTATATTTTGCAATTCTGACTTTTTTTAGAATTGTGAGAATAATGCCTTACATACTTTATGTGGTTTTGTAATTTTATTCGTTTTATTTCAGTTTTAGCTTTAATTTTAGTACTTCAACTTCAACTTTTCTGATTTTCCTGAATTTTCATTTCAGTTTTTAGTTTAAGCTAATAATATTTACATTTATATTTTATTTCAGCTTTATTTCAATTACCAAAAATGATTTTTAATCATTTAATTAACAATAACAACATTGTCTCAGACTATAATTTAATATGAGAAGAGCAGTATGTACGTTCTACACTTAGTTGGCATAAAATTAATTGTCTACTGTACATAATAATTCATAGGAATTAAACTGTGGACATTACAAAGATGCTGGTGCTTACCGGTGTACTCAGGGTCCACATGAGGAGGATAGAAACGGAAGTTGATGAAGAAGGGAATAGGCACACCGAATTTGAACCACTCCACCACATAGGGAGTCTGCTGGCCGTTTAGGGGGTGGCTCACGTCACATCCCAAAACAACACTATCTCCTGCACGGGCCGTCACAAACTGGGGCTCCTCTCTCACTCCGTGGGCACCTGGACACAAAAAACACAGACATATTCAGCACCGTGTAAAACTAAAATAAAATAAAAATCTTTTTATGTTTTATTTAATTTACTAATTAAAAATGAGGAAAAAATGGGGAGTGGGTTCAGGAACTTTAGCAGGCCAGACTTGAATCTGCATCCTCAGAAGCACTGCAGCTCTAACAACAAATCAACAAAAAAAATCTGCAGATTTAAGTGCATGTTTGCCACATTTGTCCCTAAGAACTACGGTATAAGTGAGGTGTCAAACTGCTCATTGTCCTATTTAACAAACATTTGTTGTTAAGACTTGGATAGTTTCCCAAATGCTGGACTTGTGAAAGTTCTCAGGTAATTATTACTTAAAAGGAACGGCCAACTAGATAATGAGATGACAAGAGGCTTATCCACGCACCTCACTGATCTCAGCTAATTCACACTTGGATGGCTTTTACAATGGATGGGCCAGAGTTTTAGAAATCAATGCACAAGCATGTCACATGCCTATGGGTGACCTATCGGAACGCTAAAGGTCATTGTACCTGCCTCAGCAGAAAATATATTGGAGGAATGGATTTTCTTCAGCTAGCTCCACCACAGCCATTGAGCACTTTCTCCTCTATCAGTTAACATGGCTTCAGCGCCTCAATGAAGGGGAAAATCACCTCCGGGATCAAAGGACCTGCTGACGGTGCATTCTCCACCACGGAGACACTGTATGGAAAACTAAGTGATTCAGTAACAGTAAAATGTAAGAAAAAAGTAGGTTTCAAAAACAGCGCTCTCTGTCTTTCCCTGATTACTATATACTAAACAAAAAACACTACAAATTTTATAACATTAAACTACCACTAAAGCACAAAGTTACACATCGGAATGTGTTTTACAGAACTATTTATTTACCAATTTAACACTGAACTATAACGTACATCATGGCAGTACAACTTAAAGCTGCAGTCCGTAACTTTTGGCGCTCTAGCGGTTAATAAACAGAACTGCGTGCGTCTTGCGGAAGAACATTGTAGCCGGAGCTACTTCTCTCTGTTTATGTCTATGGCGAATCACGCAGGTGCTGGGCTACTCCGCAGCGGTACCTACCCAGACCAGTCTAAATAGTCCGAATATAAACACTTATTATAGGTGTACCGTAGTGATTCAGGACAAGCCAAAAACACGGTTTTGAAAATGGATTCATATACTCGCTTATTATATACATTTTGTAAATTTTGAACACAAAAAAGGTACGGACTACAGTTTTAACATGGTTAACTTGACAAAACTAGGCTAATGTCTTGTGGTTCAGTAAGAGTAAGTAAAGAACCGATCAGATTTACACTACCATTCAAAAGTTTGGATTTTTTCAAAAGAAACGTATACTTTTATTCAGAAAGGATGTATTAATTTGATCAAAAGTGACAGTTAAGACATTTACAGAAAAAAACTAAGCAGCACAACTGTTTTCAACATTGATAAAGATAAGAAATGTTTCTTGAGAATCAGCATATTAGAATAATTTCTGAAGGATCATGTGACATGAAGACTGTAATGACTGCTGAAAATTCAAATTCATAAATATATTCAAATAAAAAATTTTTTTATTTTTATTTATTTATTTTATTGTATGATTACTTTGTATTGTGTCACATTGTCCAGTCTTTCTCTCTTATCACACTGAAGTCAGACTGTAAGCTCACAATTCAGGTAAAACGAATATGTAAAAGCATTGATTTGGAAGATTCAATTAAATAACATCAGTGCAGGAAACACTGTCAGGAATATTTTAGCTTGGAGTTTCGATCCGCACTGATAGAAAAATGCAACTGAACATTATGGAAATCATTAACTTTCAGTAAGTTTAAAAAAATAACAACCGTTTCTTAACTTTTAACCAAAATCATATGCAACTGTGATTTTGTTTACCAGTTTAATCAGCTTTATCCAGTGGAAGCGTTAATCCACTTTATTGATTTAGCTCACACAGTTTTTGGACTGAAACAGTGCAGATTTAATCAAATTACTCCTTTCCTAAAGTAAAGCTTGGACCCTCCAGTCACGGGCCTGGGCCTTGAAATCCGCTCTACTGTTGTGAGCGTAGATGATTGCAAAGTACCACAAAGAGAGCAGCTTAACTTTAATTAGAGACCAACAGTGTGCATGCTTAACCATAAACTCACTACAATCTGCACATGACCAGCACAGAGCAGGTTCACAAAGAGCATTTCAGCGAGCCGTAAATGTGGGTCAGGGAGCCCAACGTTTAGCCTTGTTAGAATGGGCTAACTGTCATATTTTAACACTTCTGCATGGTTGGGAGCATATATACTGTAATAAAAATGTTGCAAGATAAAAAATTGCTCATTGCACATTGGAATCTCACATAATTAACACTCCACTTATTCTGCTAACAAGCAATATAGCTATATTTAGACTGTTTATTTTTATAGCTGCTACATACTTATTCTAACAGTTTATTTTTTCCCACTGAGATCCACTTGTAATTTTAGTCGCTCTCTGATCCTTTAAATCAGGAGTGGAATACTTTCCTGCCTTACTTATTGTTAGTTCTCGTAATTTCTAAATATTATCTAACCCACTTCCTCCTTATTACCTCACTGCAGGGCTTCAAACTTACATATTTTATATTCTATATGGTGGCACCAGCACCTGATATGATAGCACTAGTAGAGGAGTGAGGGCTTATAAAAAAAAAAAGTATAGGGACAGAAACCATTAACAATGGCGATATATTGTATTTTACAAGTAAGAGCAGTTACCGGTAATATTACATAGTTAAGCTCATTCAAAAAGCACATTCAACCGTAAATCACCATAACTCACAAATGTCCAGGCTATGCAGTGCATGATTCTAATTTGATACTCACTTAAAAATAAACCATAGTTTGTCTACAGTATCTATACTTTTACCAACGATATGCCATGGTTACACTAGATTTTGAGCACACAAAATTTCTACAGACACTATTTATAATATGGCGTCACACTCTTATCTCTGTGAAGCCACTTTGACACAATCTGTATTGTATAATGCGCTAGAAAAATAAAGGTGACTTAACTTGACTCTGTGCATCTTTTAAAAAATATAATTTAATGTATAATACAAAATCGAAGAAATATACAAAATCGAAGAAATATTTAATCTGATCCAATTTGCAACGCTGTTATCCTGCAGATTTACAGGTTACTTTCTTTATATTCAGTTAAGAGGCCACAATGCGACATGTCCATCTTGATCACACATCTTCACATGATATGAATTTGCAGGTCAGAGCTCACCAAACAAACTTTGGAATGCAGTGAAATTCGCATGAGCTTGTGTTTCCTGAATAAAAATCAATGGAATGAAAAGTGTAGTGTGTCCACCTCAATATTCATAGACCTTCGCATCCACAACCACGCATGACTTCTCACAACAATGATTGGATTTAACTATGGTTTCTGTCTTTATGATTTCTATGTTATTTATGTTGAAAAACAGTAGTCTAATCACAGTTATAAAATAAAATACAAAAAAAGCAACTTATGAAATATGAAATTATATTCACTTAGCCTACTCCCCGAACAAATGCAATGAAAACAAATGACTAACTATATTAACAACATAAAAATATATTATATAAATCTAATATTGCATGAATACCAAATTTATTTGTAAAGGTGGTGAATTGTGAATTTAAAAGCCTATTTAGCATTAGAATTATTTCATATAGCTTTAAACTAGGTTAAGCAGAGACATTTGGGGTTTGTAGCAGAATTCTCTGGCGAATTCAAACACTTCTCACTGAATCTCATGGCGTTGTTTCATTTTAAAGGGGTCATATGATGCGATTTCAAGTTTTCCTTTCTCTTTGGAGTGTTACAAGCTCTTGGTGCATAAAGAAGATCTGTAAAGTTGCAAAGACTAAAGTCTCAAATCCAAAGAGATATTCTTTATAAAAATTAAGAGTCAACCACGCCTACCTAAAACGGCTCATTATAACACGCCCCCACATATCTACCTCACTATGTGGAAATATTAGCATAATGCCGCCCAAATGTGCACGCAAAGGAGAAGTGCTCACTAACACAGATTTACAGATTTGTGAACAATATTTGAGAGAAATAGGCCTTCTGTGTACATAGAAAAAGTCTTAGATCTTTGAGTTCAGCTCATGAAAAATGGGGGCAAAAACAAAAGTGTTGCGTTTATAATTTTGTTCAGTATAATTACTCAGCACATTAGCAGCAAAACGTCCATTCTTAGGAATAGAATCTGTGTGTGTGTGTGTGTGTGTGTGTTTACAGAACCGACTATAAGCCACTACAAACCATGAATGATTCGACTCAAAGAGGAGCTCTTGGTGGTGTGACTCCCTCCCTTTCTGAGACACAAACAACCAAGCTAAATGGTTACTAAAGCTCAGACAATCCTGAACTTAAAATCCCTTTCCACCAACAGATGGAATTATCCACTATCAAGATGAATAAACTAATGCCAACATGCTGGAAGCTGACGAGTAAATTTGTTTATATTCATCACAATTAGATGCAGTTATACAGATTATACAATTCACAATACAGTACAGTCTTTTCATGTTCACTAATGGTATAAACTAATGCTATATGATGGAAATTACTCAGCACATCAGCAGCAAAACCACACGGTCCTGAGATCAAGCGTAATCTTGATGCGCAGAGAGGCAGCGTTAGTCTCCCTGCCAACAGGGCCATTGGGACACATCATGAATAGGCAATCAAATGGAGAACAGAGCAGAGGTGGGTTCTCAAGGACACTAACCCACTCAGCTGCACAAGCCACTGACAAATGTAACTGAATGCCAGCCTGAACATGATGAAGGTCACTTCTCAGAGAGCTATGTGTCAGAGCTGCCCAAAGAATGCAACACATGCTGTGAGGATGAGTGACCAGGGTCTAGATATAGACATACTACATGCCTTCTCTAACTAACTTCATTGATGCTCTTGTCTGAATGGGAGCAAATTTCTCAATCCATGTTCTTGCAGCATCTACTGGAAAACCTTCTCAGAGGAATAGAAGATGTTATAGTAGTAAAATGAGGTCTAACTCCCTATTCAATGCGGCTCATATTGTGAATTAGGTGAACTCTAAACATTAAGACAATATTTAACAGTCAAGAGTATTTTGAGTATAACGTTATGGTTGAATTGAAGCAAATATCCTCTGTATTGCATGATAAAAGTAATAGTGCCCTCTCCATGACTCTAGCACAAAAGAAAAAGTTAGCAGATTAAATAAGAGACCTCTGGGACACCAGATGGCCAATTTGCTCAATGGAAACACAAGCCGCCATCACTGTAACAGGGTCGTAGATGTCCATCTGACGGAACGCATCACAAACTCATCACTGTGGTCCATCTGGAGGCTGGTGTCTCTGAACTTACCGATCTGTTCTTAGACTCAACATGGATTTGATGGCACTGTATGCTAAAGATTTCCATCTAGCCACTGGTTTAGAAATACTTTGAAGATTGTTAACAATGCTTTTAGGACCTTGAGTAGGTGAAATCTGATTAAGGAATTTGCTTAACCTCTGGCCCTTTCATTTGCCCTGACAACATTTTCATTGACAAGACAAAAACAAAGAGAGAGATAAGGATGGGATTTTATTTTTCCGCAGTTTTCACACTGCATTTAATACTATTTTATTATATTATTATATTGTGACGAGTCGGCTGCCTCCCCCTAATTATCATCATCACCCCGTCCCTTAATCGCCGCCCTTCGCCAGGCTCCCGACGGGAGTGGGTGTGTGAGAGAGGAGGGGCGCTGAAACAGCCGGGGCTGGCGGCGTGTGATGGGGCACACCTGAACCAAATGGAGCCTCATCACCGCTGCTGTTTAAATGCCGAGCGCGCCTCTCCTCGGGAGACCGGTCTCTTCCCCGTGCATGCACGCTGGTGTCCTTGTGGGTCCAGGAGGGGTGCATAGAGGGATCTCCGTGCCGCCGACGATGCGAGCTACCGGATCCGCGGTCCGGACGAGGGCCGCACCTGTTACACGGCCGTCGGGCCAGGATGCCAGGCTGTCTAGCCCCTCCCCATACCGGGGCCAAGGCGTATAATAATACATTATATAATATTACTATTTTTAACAATTATAACTTAATTATATTCATATATATTATTCATTAATATTACTTTAATTTAATGAAATTAAATAGCTGAAAGAAACCGCTTTAAAAGTGTTTTTATGAATTTATAATGCGCCCACCGACAACAAAAAGCTAACTAATGCATCCGTATAAAAGAGCTCATTTTAATGAGGAGAGTCTCCATAGCAGTGCGCAGTCGAGTGCAAAGGGCTCTTCTGATGTAGTGCATTGTAAAGTCCAGTATGTCTGAATGGACTGTTGAATATTTCATGGCAGTGAGGGAAACGGCACGAGCCGCACCGACAGAGCCCCAGCTGATGGAGGACTGGAAGGAGACAGACTGTAAGGTGAGACTGGGAGAGGATGTAGGCAGCACCGTGGCAGCGTGCCCAACTCTAGCAGGAGCTACTGTCTCAGCTCGGCCTAAAACAGTACTACACCTCACCTCGGCCTCACAAGGGCTGACAGCAGCACTGTGCTTTTACTGATTGACCCGTACAGGCTGACAGTGGATGCCTATAGATATCTCACAGCTTTTTCGACACTATAAAAAATTTAGGTATCTGCAACTAAAAAAAGTGATTAGTTTAGTGATAGTGAAGTGTTTAGTGATTGGTTGCATATGAAATGGCTAGTTGGTCTAATAAACTTCCTGTAAATTAATAAATTTGAGTTGTGGTGGCTAGGGCTGGGCGGTATGACGGTATATATTGTTACCGTGGAATAAAGTGTCTATCGTCAGAGATTTTGCTATATGTGTGTTCCGCTGTACGCAAATATACTGTATATGCGTAACATAGTACGCGATCAAGAAAACAGATCTCTTTCGTGTTTTATTGAGCATGAATGGTCAAATACTCACACGATTATGTCAAAATGCCCGTAGTGTGGAGTATTGACGTAAACACAGTCAGTTATGTGTTAAATAAACACAAACAGTTGGGTGAAAACCGGATGTGTATCAGTATATTGTAGATCCGTGCGGTTGGTCTTAAAGGGACAGCAGTCTAATTTACCTGCTGCTGTCTGTCATTATTAATGTTAATCACTTACTGCACTTGACTGAATAATCTTTAATAAGAATCAGTTTATGTTTGATTGATACAGTAAAGACTATGCAGTGTTTTATTTATCTCTTTATTACTCTGGACTTTTGGTAGTACCTAGGATAGCAAAGTTCACTAAAGAAGGTAGAGCTTTTTCGCATTTGGCTCCCAAACTCTGGAATAGCCTTGCTGATAACGTTCGGGGTTCAGACACACTCTCTCTGTTTAAATCTAGATTAAAGACACATCTCTTTGGCCAAGCATTCAAATAATGCATCTCATAATCTTGTACTGCAGTTATATCTGATCAAATGCACATTATTATTCTTTAGCTTGGGTTAAACAAATAAATTTTGCTTGGTTGGAACAGCAGCTACGCTAATTGTGTCTCTATTTGTTTCTCTGTTTCTGCTGGGATTGACATCCCATGGTAACTAGGATTTACACAAGCTTCAGTCTGGATCCAGGACACCTGAGAAGAGATGATGCCAGCCCCTCAGAGGACCTCAGATGATGCCAACCCTGAAACAACATACAGAACTACCAAATTGTGCTATAAGTTTGATTGCAACATATAATAATTGCTGTTAATAGTGTTGTCATCGTCTGTTTGATTACATCTTTAATTGATTTTTCCGTACATTTCTGCCATATGTACATTAACTGACAGTCACCACTGATAAGCTAGTAGTAAATATATTGTAGAAACTTAATTTTCTGTAAAGTTGCTTTGCAACGATTTTTGTATTGTGAAAAGCGCTATACAAATAAACTTAAATTGAAATAAGTTATACACTTTATTCAGTTTCTTTCATATTTATTACTACATGTTAAATAAACCTACTGTAGCTGAATAAATGAAAAGTTTATTTAATATTTATTTGTTCTATTGTGTTTGTAATTTGCTTCTTTTTCTTATTTTTAATAACAAAAAAATTATAATAGCAATATCGATATATATCATTACTGTGAAATAAAATGTATCATACGTGATATAAGATTTAGATTTTCTACACATCTCCGAGGGGTTAATTAAGTTAGCGGAAACTGCGTTTGTGCAAGAAAAATGTCCATATTTAAAACTTTATAAACCATAATCTTTGGTTTATAAAGTTTTAAATATGGACATTGTTCTTACACAAATGCATTGCTTCAGAACGTATTTATTAAAGGGGTCATATGATGCGATTTCAATTTTTCCTTTCTCTTTGGAGTGTTACAAGGTCTTGGTGCATAAAGAAGATATTTAGGGTTGCAAAGACTAAAGTCTCAAATCCAAAGAGATATTCTTTATAAAATTTAAGAGTCAACCACGCCTACCTAAAACGGCTCATTCTAACACGCCCCCACATGTCTATGTCACAATGTGGGAAGATTTGCATAACGCTGCCCAAATGTTCACGCAAAGAAAGAAGGCGTAACTTTTATTCTCGCTGTAGTATTGATGTTGCCGTCGCCGCCATGTCGTGAAGACGCTGTGTGTTTCATTGTGAAAGCGAAACTACTTTGTTTGGCCTTCCAAAAGAGGACGATATCCGCTTCGTCATGCCTAGAGCTGATCCGTGCTGGTCGCTGAGGAAATACATCAACTTCGCGCTGTGGATCGCCGGATCGGCTTTCACCGTGGATGGAGCAGAGTCCAGTCTGGGGTCGTCACATGTGGTTGCCGCAAGCCCACCCGCCGCCGCTCACTCAAGCCGGCCTCCGCTCACTCTAGCCTCCGGCCTCTGCTCACTCTAGCCTGCCGTGTGAGACGCTGTGTTTCGTTGTGAAAGCGAAACTACTTTGTTTGGCCTTCCAAAAGAGGACACGACTAGAAATCAGTGGTTAAGTTGTATTTACAACACTGTTCCAGAACAGTTCAATCCAAATATTCTGATGTGTTCAGCACATTTTATGGAGGTGCGTTTCCTGATCCTGGTAGAGTAGACTACAATGCTGGCTATTCTGACTCACAGATTGTAAGTACGTTTTTTCTATTTAAAGAATTTGCCACTGACGATTCAAACGCAAGTTTTGAGCAGTGTAGAGTAGCGTTTGTAGTTTGTCATTTCTCCTATCACAAATGCAGATATGGTTTTATGTTTATGCGGCGCGATGCAATGCAACACGTAAAAAGACAGTATAAGTCATTATAATCCGTAATTATGTCCCCACTGGATGCAACAAATGCCTTGTTTATAATGGGTTTTAATGTTTTTGTCTCGTTGTTCCGGCCGGGACAAGGCATCACAATATGGCAAGGGGCGTAACATTTCCGTCACACACTTGAGGTATTCGGCCAATCACAACGCACTAGATAGCTGGCCAATCAGAGCACACCTTGC
The DNA here is from genome assembly GCF_001515645.1 of Sinocyclocheilus grahami. Taxonomy (NCBI): domain Eukaryota; kingdom Metazoa; phylum Chordata; class Actinopteri; order Cypriniformes; family Cyprinidae; genus Sinocyclocheilus; species Sinocyclocheilus grahami. Next base: position 3,035,042 of record NW_015505412.1, read on the forward strand.
TTTTCAGACCGATGAGCTTTGTAAAAATCTATGCGTTTCAGAAAGGCGGGGCATAGAGGAGAAACAATAATGTACAGTATGTGGAAAATAATGTGTTTTTTTAACCTTAAACCGCATAAACACATTTCTTTATACCAAATACACAAAATAATGTTCTTTTTAGCAACGTCATATGACCCCTTTAACCACCCGGAACTGTGTGGAGCCCTTTTTATGATGGATGGAGGGCTTCAACATCTCAACCCCCATTCACTGCCATTATAAAGCTAGGAACAGCTTACCATTAGCATTTTTGGGTGAACTATCTCTTTAATAGAACATTTGTTTAAATTTATCTGGTCTTTAATGATGTCCTAAGAACATTAGCACAAAAACCTTAATACATCTTTCATGGAACGATGTATTCTAACATTTTTTTAAATGTTTCTACTTGTTTCAGAATGTTTAGAGAACATTCAAAAGTAACATCCCCCATAATGTTTGCAAAATGATAAAATGAACGATAATGATAATGGGAACATATGCAAAATGTTCTTAAAACATATTTTTGTTAGCTGGGTTAATGTTTGAAAAGCCTTCTGCCAAATCTGCCAAATAAAAAAACGGGGTTTTTATGATCACGAAAATCTCGGAGGAAGTAGTAGATCATCCGGTTACTTTACGCCTACAGTTTTTGAATACTATCAATTCAGAAATACTACTCTTTTGACATACTGTTATTGAATCAGACACAGCGATAGTTATGGTCCTTGATGTGAACGGCCTTAATAGAGAAAATGATGTCACAGAGGACCCCTGAAGTCCCTCATGACTGTGTCAAGGTCATTAAGTCTCTTTAAATATAAGATAATTTTACCTTACTATGATTAAACAAGGTTAGTTAAGGCGAGACAATACAGGCAAAAACATCTGTAAATTTTGGGCTTTTTGGCATTTCATAAAGTATTATTTAGACTAGTGGAAAGAAAGCATACACGTTTAAATGTTTCTTTTATCTATTTACATCTGTAGATTTGAATTAAAATACATATCTTTAAAAGCCATCTTCTCAAAATGAGCCAGAAATCTCCACTTTAGCAGGACTTTAATAGGACATTCATTATTCATGATATTTGAAAAAAATAATACTATATATGTTATGTACATTATATTGAAACTTTTTTTTTAAAGCCTGAACTTTTGAGCCATTGCAGGCCATGTTATCCTCCCTAGGATCATTGATGCTCAGTAGACGTGTGAAGTTGCAACACAAGATCTCAGCAAGTCGTCAGTTTTCACTCTTCCTGAACCAGGAGCAGTGGTTGCAACTTGCACCCAACGGTCAGAAGGCTGCAGGTCAGACAAATAGTGCTTGGCAAGGTAAGGGGGAAGGGAGCTTTGCCAGAGGTGTCCATTACCGACAATCTGCAAACTGTGCCAAGAGCTGCTCTTCACAGCTTTATTAAGACTGAGACTGTCGCTTGCCCTGCTTATTGTAACGCTCTGTGTGTGGCTTTAGTGCAGATGATGATGCTTGGTATCTGTGGGAAACTTTGGTCACCACCATTAATTCGCTTTTCTGATAAACTCCTCTCAGCCTGAGATGACAATCCAGCTAAACAGTATGAGTTGGCTTTTTCATTTTATATGTCCATAAATTGACTCTTAGCTCATATTTTCTAGTTTAAATGTACAATTTCCATTTTTTATGGTTTGACACTCTTCTAAAGGTTCTAAGGATGTTCAAATCTACTCACTGGAGTATTTTAGGATTACATTAGGGCAATAAAATTTAGCACCTAGATTGTAAATTCAGATACTTTTTGAAGGTACTCCAGTGTGTATATTCTTTTATTGTTCAGATAACCAAAATTGATGTAACTTAAATTACACTTGCCATTATATTTCCTCACAGGAACCTCTGATTAAATCGTTTTTTCCTTGACTGCCTCAGCTTTTGTTGCAGTACTCAGTCTCAAATGTCTCAAATGCACTTCACGTTCTTTCAAATAAACTATTGTCTTTGACTTTTTGTGATTCACTCTCAAATATGAAACTGACTTTTTGTCGTGTAGCAAACAAAGCCGTTTGACAGACCCAAGAAACTCTGTAGCTCGGGCACATGTTGGGCAGCGGTATAATTTTGTCAATCAGAGAAACTCAAAGTGATGAGTGGTGCTCTTATCAAGGCCTAACTTATGCCACTTGTGCACTAACATTGTCTCATTACAGTGTGCTTGACGCTCCCTAAACGACAGCTTCAAAATGGCTATTGGATTTGGGAAAGAGAAACAGACAGTGGCTATTATTATCAGGAAACAGACTGTGGCTATTATTTCATAGAGTACATAAAATTACAGGCAGAAAGCTCTCAAACAAGCATCTAGGCCTGGGGTTATTCCCTGTTATTTTTTTGTTTTGCAACCCACAACAACTGATAAATGATTTTATTCGCTGCACTTTCAAAGTGGTGGCATTGAACTGCATAAATATTTTAATTTTATTGTAATGCTTTATAGTAAAGTACATGTACTTTATATTACTTAAAGAAATTTACATTTTTCTAAAGAACCAAAGAAAGATATGCCTATATTTTGTAAATCTGCTTTACAAGTTACAAAATTTTAACTTAAAAATTTAAATTATTGTTTCTTTAAATAGACAATCAGTGTAGTTAAAGCAGGAAATAGTTCCTCCTATTGGCCATAAATGGAAAAGCAAGGTTAAATCAGTCCATTCGTCAACAAATAAGCGCTTCAAATATAAGAAATATATACGAGAAAGGACATAATATCAGTGAAAAGGACGGAACAAGCCAACGAAAAGACCATGCACATCGTTTCTGTCTAAATATACACGCATATGTGTTTTGAGGCTATGCATTTGAGCTTTTATCATCATAATACACAAAATGTAGCATATATATCCCTGTGTAAACAGGCACGACAGACTGTAGTAGCCCAGACAATCGCAGCATGTCTCCATTCAATGCCGCACGCCCCTTTTCAACACTAACTGCAATTCCGGACAGTCTCTCATCTGTGATAGTCTGTATTATAATCTCAAATCACAGCATACATCATGGATGATCAATGCATGCATAAACGGCACACAAAAAAGCGTTTGTCATCAAAAGAGCATCAATCGATTGTAATAGCGACCAATACACGCCTTCAATTGTCTCGCTCATGCCCTAATATGAGATGATGATGCAGATACTATCAGAAATCACGCGAGGTTGAATAGCAGGCTGTGAAGTTTTATCCTAATTGAATGAATGAAATGCATTAATTGTCGTATGCATGTAGCTCAACTGGTAGAGGTAGAGCATGGCGCTAGGAACGCTAAAGTCTCGGGTTCGATGTCAGGAAACGCTCGTATTCTGATCAAATGTATAGCTTGGTGTATAACCACGTCGAATGCGTAAATAAAAGTGGCATTTAACGCATCTATTAAATGCTATGTGTCTTTATCAAAACGATGCGGAATAAAAAATACTGCACTTCAACTCACCTTGAGCTGCCGTTCCTCGGGTGCTGAAAACACTTGCTATCAAAGTGGCCACATACCAAATCATAGTACTATTGCCAACCAGGAATAATAGCTCAAAGTGCCCCTTTCAATAAATCTTTCATATTCAGTGTCCTCCGTTTCCAGTCTGATACCCTGCTTATCATATCCTGTGCTCTCCTCTCTCAGCGGTTTCCTTCATTTTTTTCCCCCTGCCCGTCCTTCCTATGGCATCCTCCCCCGATGAGACAGAGCACCTGCACCAGCGCCTTTATGGAAGACGGAGATGTTCCGAAGTGCAAAGTGAAACCAAGTGTGGGAATGTAGCCATTGGGTCCGCCCCCGCCGCGCTCTGATTGGCCAGTGCCAGGAGCTTTGGGGCGTGTATTGGTTAATCATCCGCCCCCTGGTAGTAAAATGGCATGGCAGATGCTCTTATTCAAGGTGAGTTGGAGTGTGCTGGTGTAGTACAACTGCTGCAGTATCATGCGCATTAACAGAAACCAAAGTCCGCACCTTTTTGGATCTTCTCTATTGTGTCTCTTTTTGAATGGCACATATGTTGTACTGGATCTATGCAGATCTGGACGAGACTGTAGTGCGCATGGGTTATAATGAGCTTTGACCCGTGCGGTTTTAAATTCAGCTTGTAACGCGGCTGCAAACTTCACTTGTGCACATTTCCTCTCATGCATGACATTTTGATTCTGATGGAAAGGGTGCATCAGCATTACACACACACACACACACACACACACACACACACACACACACACACACACACACACACACACACACATACACACACACACAGAGACACACACTCACACACACACACACACTCACTCACTCTCTCTCTCACACA
>NW_015505412.1:3039519-3103412 GCF_001515645.1 Sinocyclocheilus grahami
CATTTTGATACTGAGGGAAAGAGTGCGTCAGCGTCACACACACACACACACACACACACACACACACACACACACACGCACGCACACTAAAGCAAAGGGTGTGGCAACCAGTATCATCAGAGTTTTAGATGTGTTACAATCAGCATTATTTAACACATCGTTCTTTTTTCCTGTTCCTGTTACCACATCTCACTACTTTCATGAATAGTGAACAAAAAGAGTCTGAAACTCTCTCTCTCTCTCTCTCTCTCTCTCTCTCTCTCTCTCTATATATATTAATATTTAATATAAAATACATATATTTAAAGAGTTTCAGACTCTGGTCTGAATATATTGTATCATATTATATTATATATCTAAGTATTTATTTGTTTGTTGGCAACTTCAGGTGGTCAGACCTTTTTATTAAGTTAATTTGACCTTTTTATGTACTATTCATTTTTCTTATAATGTTTGTGTAACCATTTTGTTTTGAGTGATTATGCAATTATTTAGGAATGAACATTGAAATTTAAATAGCCAAAATGTGATAATACTATTTATTTGTCATTCCACCATGTACCTAGAAAAAGTCTAAATAATGTTATTTATTGTCAAGAAAAAATAAACAGGGTTGCATGCAGGAAACCGCTAAATATACAAATTTTGGTTATTTAAATAATACATTTAACAAGCGTATTTAAAATGAACACGTTTCATCAGACGTTTCTTTATTTGTTTATTTTTATTTGTTTGTTTAGCTTATAGGTTTTCAAAAACCGTCAAAACGAACCTAAAATTAATTAAAGGCTTTTATTATTATTATTATTATTATTATTATTACATACCTAAAAAGAATGATTCTTAGTCCTAATATAGCTGATTTCTGTGGTTTTAAAGTCAGGTATTTAGACTGTAAACTGCTCTAAGTTTATATTCCAAACACTGAGTATCACAAGAGGATCTGAAAACATTGGTATTCAATCAGAGGATGGGTAAGACTGAATCATTTGAACCAAGACTATGCAAATCTTTTTATAGTTACATCATCACACGTCCTGAGGGTTTGACTTTACTCCACACTTCTAAAAATAAAACTCCAAAGTTTTTCGCAGCGATTCCGTAGAAGAATAATTGCAGCATGAACACCGAAGTGTCACTTCTCACCCTAGCCTATTCATTTACGGTCGCTCTGTCACCTTCAGAAGCGCTGACTCATCACCTTCTAATCAAAGATCATTGCATTTTCTCTTGGAGAAAACAAATTATTGATAGTTGCAGGCTTAATTTTCACTGTGACCCTAACATATCTGAATTCAATCGATTAATTCTATAGAACAGGAATCAATGAATAATAATGCACAGTTCATCAAGTTAATCAAATTAGGTCAAAAACGGGGTGACAGACATCTTTAAACATGTTTGAATGTTTGTCCAGTGACAGTGCTGTCATGGTCCAACTATCTGCTTTCAGGCTTCATCTGCCATGAAAGAAGTGCCAAAATGCAATGGCTCTAATGTGTGTAATCCTTGCCTCACGTGATTCCAACAAGGGCAGCTTGAATTAGAACAGCCTTTCCCAAATGCTTACAGTGATGCCTTTCCAACAGATGCTTTTCTAAACATCTGTTGTCCCAAGCAAAGACATGCATGATAAAATCCACCGTGTAGCATTAAAGTCGTATCAATTATCTATCTCTAAAAAGTGGAGGGCTTAGTAACTTGATCGTATTAAAGATACAAATATAATTTAGTATGAGCCCTGATTTGGGCAGGCCCAAAATTTCTGATAATATTAGAATATTTACAGGATTTACAGGATCACAGATTGTTAGGAAAATTCTAAAATAAAATACAACTAAATAAATCAAATTATTTTAGTTTTTAGAAAAAATATTTTTAGTTTTAGAAAGTTTTTTTCAATTAAATAAAGACACAAAATCTGCCATTATTTTTTTGACACTGAATGAATGTGATGAAATAAAATAAAATAAAATAAAATTTTGCCTATATACACTGTTATACTAAATTAAAAAGAAACATAAAAGCTGCTTTTTTATTTTATTATTATTTATTTTTTTTTTTTACAGTTTTTTAGACTATGCTAGATAGATGTGAAAAATATAAACATAAAATAAATAAAATAAAGTCATAAATAAAAAAAGATGATGAATAAAAACAAGAAAAAAACAAATAATGGCTAAAACTGTTAAATAATAATATTAATAAATGGCTAAAAAGAATGTTAACACCTGTCAGTTATACTGTAAATAACATATTTTAATATGTTGTCATATCCATGTCATAGTTTTATTGTAAATCTGTCAAGTTCCATAAAGCTTTTTGGGAAAGATATGATGGGGATGTCATTTTGTCCTTATTGTCAGCAGAAACGGTTTAGTACTTTTACCCTAGAGTATTTATTGTTGAAGCGTGAGCCCTTGCTACATTCTGTTTCTATAGGGATGTGAGGTTGCCAAGTAATACCAAGAAAAGACTAACTCTTGGCAACTGCCGCGTGTCACGGCCTCTGCTACTGATGCTGAGCAGAACAGACATTTTCCCCTCAACTTCATTTGTCCATTTAAAAAGAATCGGTGTAAGTATGTGAGAATGAACTGTGCATGATGTACTTTCACTAATGTGGCAAGAGAGCATGTTTTCATGCTCCCAGGTCAAGCATGAAATTGCAATGATACGGCTGTTTTGTCAGACAAATATGCATGATTTCAAACATGTAGCTGTAAAAAAGCTTTTACATAAACTTTGCTGTGAATATTTAAGCTGCTAAAAGTGCACTAGTATGCTGCATCTTAAATAAATTAGTGCTTATTAGTAAAAGAGTATGACTTATTCCATATGTTGCGCTGAAAATCACTGAAGATATCAAGAGTGTGTATTTTTGGATTGGTTCTGATGTTGCATTGGAACAGAAAACAGTTTTTGGTGATACCTTATAAGGTAATTATTTTTTTCTTGACATATTTAAATATATATTTTATATGTGCATCTTGTGCCTCTATAATGTATAATCTCATCAATAATAAACCTATACTTTTTATACTTCTTATATTCTTATTATTTATAACCTTATTTTCATATTATACACTGAAAAAAATTTTTCATTCATCCAATTAAAAAAAATTAGAGTAATGATTCACATCTATATTTTTTAACTTGAGCCGATGAAAAATAAATAACTTGGCCTTGCCCTTTCAGTGTACGTGCAATGAAACACACACACACATGCAATTTTTTAAATAAATTTTGTTCAAATGTTGAATAGACAGTTGGATTCCAAATAATGGCAAATAATAAATAATTTTCGGACTACTATTTTTTTATGTGTTAAACTACAGTTGTATAATCTTTTCGGCAATGTAGCATTAATCACATCAAATTTGATTTGCAGTTTTTGTCTGTCTATCATCTTTGAAGTAATCTGTATGCTATTGTACTCTTAACTCTTTCCCTGCCAAACACAGAATTTTCCAGGTTCTCTATGGGATTGAGATCCGGGGAGCTGCCTGGCCACGGATATAAAATTGAATTGTAATGACCTTCAAGTCACTTCTTTATCACTCTTGCTTTGTGACATGGTGCTCCATCATGCTGGAAAATACACGGATCATCACCAAATTTCTCATGAATCGTTGGAACAAGTCGCTCTTGCAGGACGTTTTGATACCATTTTAAATTCATGGCAGTGTTTTTGGGCAGAATTATGAGAGAGCCCACTCCCTTGGTTGAAAAGCAACCTCACACATGGATGGTCTCAGGATGCACCAGTCTTCTGCTGTCCAATCCTTGTTCTTCCTGCAGAATTTCAGTCTGTCCTTGAGGTTTTTCTTGGAGAGAAGTGGCTTCTTTGCTGCTCTTCTTGACACCAGGCCACTGTCCAAAAGTCTTGGCCTCACTGTGCGTGCAGATGCTCTCACACCAACCTGCTGCCATTCCTGAGCAAGCTCTGCACTTCTGGTGACACGATCCTGCAGCTGACTCCTCAGGAGGAGACGGTCCTGGTGCTTGCTGGACACTCTGGGACGTCCTGAAGACTTTCTTCACTGCAGTCGAACCTCTCTCCTTGAAGTTCTTGATGATCCGGTAAATGGTTCTTTCAGGTGCAATATTCTTTGTAGCAATTTCCTTGCATGTGAGGCCATTTTGATGCAAAGCGATGATGGCTGCGCATGTTTCTTTGGAGGTAACCATTGCTAACAAGAGCACAATGATTGGAAGCGCTTCTTCCCTCCTTTTATAGCAATCAGTCTGCTCTTACAGTCTATTTAGTATGATGGTGATTTTACCTGTCTAGTACTCATTCACACTTTCACATGCGCTGCTGATATGATTAGTCAGTTAATGTTAGCTGGTCATTTTGTGTCAGGATAAAAAAACAGTGATTTTTTTTTTTGTGAAAAATTCATTTTTTTGGCCAAAGAAGCTTTTAGCAATTATTTAAAATGCATCTGATCACTCTACACAATAATCTAGATGTAGCATTTTATACAAACGTGATTTGCTCTGCTTTTTGATCAAAATATTGCTTTTTTTTGTTTTTATAAAACTTACCTACATTCAAGTGTTGATATAAAAGAATGATTGAAGCTACAATAAAACAGTTTTTTTAAGTAGAGGCCCTGTTCTTTATTTTCATGTATTGCATGTTCAGATATTCATAAAAAAAAATATTCTGGGGGCCATGACATTTTTGTGAAAATCATCAAAAATGCTGGCGGTGGCTGGCAACTTTTTTCAAAAACGCTGGTGGGGAAAGAGTTAAAGTGGACAAAATAATTTATTTCGAATTAAAATGCACAGATTTTTTCTTGAAAGCAGACCAAAAATATTTATCATACACTTGGCGTGGGTGTGTCCTAATGTTTGTCCAATCAAATCCTCTCTAGAATAAGAATGTCCCTCCCTCTAATACCACTTTAGCAATTCAGCATTTTATGCCAGGGCAAATCAATCAGTCAACCCAGTTCTGTGATAGGTTGCTGACCAACCATCTCTTTGGCTGTTCTCCATTATCGTGTTATTGCCAGACTGATTCTGTGTGTTGGTTTTACTGTATTCCCTAACACTTTGAGCTGCAATCTGTGTACCCCAATCTAATGCACCACAGTAGCTGTAAACCAAAAAAAAAAAAACACTTTAAAACAAGACCTACAACTGACATTACAGACTGTATGCTGTCTACATGGAGATTATTACATAATTATCAGAGTGCATTGTACTAATGATGTCAGAGACTGAACTCAAGTGGTAACTGCTGCATATCCACTACAGTCAAAGAGAGCGCCATAAGTTGAGCCTTGGCGAAAATCCACTGTTACCAAGCAACACACTATGAAACATAAGAAACGTGCTGACTGTCAGGAAGGTGTGTGAACTGCCTAATGTAATAGTGCTGTGATGGAGGAGGCCTAATGACATGACATTAGGAGAAAACCATCTTTTGACACATGAAAAGCGTATACATATTTTTAAACATTAGATACATGCTTAAAAGCCAGACAAAATGTCCATTTGTGAGGTATTTACAGTGGGGCAAAAAAGTATTTAGTCAGCCACCAATTGTGCAAGTTCTCCCTTCTGTCCACTGCAAAATCCTCCCATATAGGGATAGAAAAAACCCAAATACCCATGACTAAATCTCTAATCCACTTTATCCTGTAATGATGTGTCTCATAATAAGCCAGCTATAGTAGTGGTACTGTCCAGACATGCTCAGGAGGTCCAGGCTAAAGTATCCGGCATGTGAGTCTCCAAATATAAGCTGGAGCTACACAGTAATGAGGTGTTTGTTGTTTTTCATATACAAGTTTTATTATGTGTTGACTTTCTAGCCCCTCCCTGTTTTGACGATATAACCAAAAGCTTTGAAGCAATTTTCAACAAAAATCTTTACCACAACATAAGCAAGTTTTAACCACATTAAAGCAACTGTATCTCTGTCTTTACCTTGAAATATCAGTTTCAGATCATTCTTATGGTACAGTTTCTTTCCCACGCTCCCTAAACATCTGTTGTAGGAGTAGGTAAATATGGTGAACGGGTACAGAATTCTGTGAAAGAGCTTATTGCTAAATAAAAAAAAGATCCTGCTTTTAACTGTAAAAATGCTATGGTAAAACCAGTTAATTGGTTAACCACAAGCTCCCTTACTGTCTATAGCCTATACAGTGGGAAAGAAATTTAAAAATTGAATGGGACATTTAAAGGGGTCATATGATGCGATTTCAATTTTTCCTTTCTCTTTGGAGTGTTACAAGCTCTTGGTGCATAAAGAAGATCTGTAAAGTTGCAAAGACTAAAGTCTCAAATCCAAACGCTCTGGTCGGACACAGCATCACAGTATGGTAAGGGGCGTAACATTTCCGTCACACGCTTGAGGTATTCGGCCAATCATAACGCACTGGATAGCTGGCCAATCACAGCACACCTCGCTTTTCAGACCGATGAGCTTTGTAAAAATCGACGCGTTTCAGAAAGGCGGGGCATAGAGGAGAAACAATAATGTACAGTATGTGGAAAATAATGTGTTTTTCGAACCTTAAACCGCATAAACATTTATTTACACCAAATACACAAAATAATGTTCTTTTTAGCAACATCATATGACCCCTTTAATGTAATTTTACAGTAAAATTCTGTTAACTTTGCTGTTTTTGGAAGTTAAATAGAACAAGTCATCTTATAATTTACAGTGCAAAAACCATAAACTGACATTCGCACAATTCGCTGTGTGAGCTCATATTTTGTTTTTTAAGTAAAATAACTGTGTTTTTTTACATATCAGTTATGTACGTAAAAACATAACGTCCATGGGGGTTTCATTTTTTCATTTCCAACTGGTTTGGTTTATTTGGAAATGTGATTTCTATATTTTATCTATTCAAAAGACTACGAAAGCGATCCCAGTTCTGCACATCTATGGTTCGCTGCTCAATGCTGTCATTTGCTATACATTTTTGATTTTATACAAAAGTTAATATTAAGTGACTTACATTTTAGGAACACTGTTGTCTGATTGTGCTCTATTTTGTCAACGAAAATAGTTCCAAAGTCAAAGATGAGCCGCTGTGCATCTCCAAGCAAACACAGAGCTGTTTCGTTTATGAATGAATCTGCATTTTTTAACAAATCTAGTGAGTCAATGATTCAATGACCCATTCATAAAGAGAGTCACTTGCTTCGTTCCTAAATGAATAAGCCATTTGAACGAATCGACTGAATGAATGATTCATTGACAAAGACAGTGACTTGCTGCCACCTACTGGCAGTTTCAGTTTTATTTTTAAAGTATAAATTGAGTCATATAAATCGTTTAATATTTCTGTATTCAATACTTTATATTTAAAACATTAATTTAATAACATTGTTATTATGAAATGCATTTATGCCACCTCTGAGTCTTGTCAAAAAGTTTGTAAATATTCCTTAATGCCACATTTATGTTCTTCTGTGCCGTGCAAAGATCAATTGTTGATGCTGATTTCATTTGACTAGTAACTTATTCTTCCTGATTGTATTTTATTATTTTAATTGAATTTATTGTTTAATTAAAATTTTTGATAAAAGTTTATAAATCAAAAAATTTTGGCACAAAAGATGACATACATTTAATAAAGTTAGAGGAATTACAAAGGTTTAAAAAATGAACAAAACTTTAAGGAGTCAAATATCGCCTTATAATGGGAAGGTTAATTTCTGTCAATGATCAGATCACAAGTGCTCCTGAAAAGAGATGTAAGCGGCGTAGAGTCCTTAAGAATGTAAAGTTACCTTTTAAAAACTATTGCAAGCGTTTATGTAAAGTGTAAACTATTAAATATCTACAAATCATGCAATACTGTACCACTAAATAAGAAGTGTTTTGAGGGCATAGCTAAACAGGCCAATTAGAAGCCATTAATAATCAGTCTCATTTTTTAATTAAATCATTCTTTCATTTCACTAATCAATTTTTTTAATTAAACACAAGGGGTCATTAATGATGCTTACATTATAACATGTGCAAATTCACACACAATGTATCTTTAATTTGGCCAGAATTGCAGGTGCCTGTCTTAATATCCAAGAAGGTTTTAGAGAAAATATGAAATAAGCTTAATGTTATTATAGATTATAAAGGGTTTTATAATTAAATACATGCGAAAGGTCATCTAAAATTACCATTATAATCCCCTCCCCCTTTCCAAGCTGCAGTCCCCAGGTGAATTGTGGCCATTTCCACCACTGCTTGTGTTACCATGATGGTGTTTTGTATTTGTGTGAATAAAACTGTGCAGCTTTTATATTTTAGAATTACCTCAGCTTGTAAGAAATTTATTTGTGATGAACTTTGATTCATAATGTGTGTTTTTTAATCACTTTCTGTTTTCTGGTGTCTGTCAGTATATTATAAAGATACACAATGAATATTGGACTTCTCCTGCAACAATTGATCATAATCATTTTTGAGAATCACTTATTCTCGCTAAAGAACAAAACAACATTACTGACCAATATTAAAAATTGATAAAAATGCGCTGCAATTTAGCTAGATATAAAATCGGAGGATCACTTGTATCAGCATTATATATCATCAAAAGCATTATAGACATAGTATGACTTTCTGTAAGCTGCATTGAAACGATTTGTATTGTGAAATGCACTTTACAAATAAATTTGACACACAATCATCTTGCTGAATGATATAGCAAATAACACTTATCAACACTATATATTTAAATGACCGTGGCATCTTTCTCCTAGTGTTTGCTTTTGATGCGAGGTGTAACACCATTTAACACTAATGCGGGCTTGTGAAACACATTCCTTTGGCCTTGTTTCCAGCTTGCCAGAGCACCTGAGATGGTTGCCATGGTTTCGTGGTCACATATGTTCTGATGGTGCAGATAAAGTAGCTGTTGAAATGATCTTCAGATTCATGTGCACCGTTGGATGACTCCATCCAGGAAGGCCTTTCACTGCACGCACAAACAAGCATGTGAATGTGTATTCAAGACATCATGCATCATATATAAATAAATATATACCAGGCCAAGAATGAATGAAGCTCCGAAGGTGTCATTGTTCTGTAGAGGACTAAAGCATTCAAACACTCTGAGCAGACGCAGCAGGCGCCTATAGAGCTGGACAGTTTGGTCGCAATGTGTGCAAACACAGTGTAACAGTGGCGAGAGGGGGTGTGATGCAGGCTGTGTCTTCGGCTGTGCTCCAGTGGCACGAACGTGTTGCTAAATGTAAAAAAGGTTCATTTAAGTATAAAATACTTTGGCATGAATGCATGAGCATCCTATGTTGTTTTCTAAGGGAGACTAATAATAAGATTCATTGTCCTAATTAAAATGCCATTTAATAACTGATTTTCTTAGTTTGCTTCTGTGAATAGTACTGTACAACATAATAAGCTAAGTCCCTTGTTGAGCATGGTGTGGTTCGACCCCAAGAATTGAATAATGCATTCAAGTTATAACATGAAAGGGTGACCTCAGGGTGACCTTTGACCTGTACCCATAACTGTACCCATAATTCTATATGACTGTCCTCGCCATGTTATATGTAATTTTGTGTGTGTGTGTGTGTGTGTGGTTCAGGTATACCCTACATTACAAAGATGGCAATATCCAAAATCCTTGTCCTTTTTTAGGGGTAGGATTAGAGTAAGGGGATAGAGAATACAGTTTGTACAGTATCCATTAAGCCTATGGAATGTCCCCATAAAACATGGAAACCAAATGTGTGTGCGTGTGTGTGTGTGTGTGTGTGTGTGTGTGTGTGAATTAAAAGTGGCTGATGAAAGTGGTGATATACCAAATATTTAATAAATATTTACTTCTATCTTCTACTGCAGTGTGTAGATTCTGTTTCTTCTTTTCTCTCTCGCTCTCTAAAAATGATTGGTAAAGGTTATATTTTTTTTATTCGAAGTAAAAAATAAACATATTATTTCCTTGTGATTTAATATTTCATTAGCATTTAGGCCAAACAAACAAAAACATAGTGTAACCAGGTGTGAGGTGTGAAGCCGCTCAGCTGGGATGCAGACAGAAACTGTTGTGTTGTTACTTTTTACTGCCTTTTTTGGCAACTCAAACAATTATCTGCACAATTATTTTAAACTGTTAAAAATATCACACACTTCTCATACACTCATACTACACTAATCATCACAACAATCGCCTATATGAACTTTTTGGTAATTCATTTTAGAAAGAGTCTGTTTAAAGAAACCGATTTCGCCACTTGAGTAAGAGACGAAGCGTCTTACACTAATAAAAAAGACAAGTTTAGATGAACACGAAACGAAAACCGTGTACCACAAAAGTTCATAAAAAATATTTGATAAATATTTTAAGTATAACGTAATGATATTTACGTGTACTGACCCCCAGATATGATCTTTATCCTCTCTAACACTGCCATCTGGTGTTGAAATGTGAAAATTATGCTAGACGCATTAATTCAGCTGATCATTTTAATGTAAGATACATTCTTTTTGTGTTCACTCTGGCTTTTAAATCCGATTTTAAGCTATTGGAAAACTATATATACGCCCAAGCTGACATGTATCGCTCTTATCCGAGAAATACTCCTAATGCTAATTACCACATGTTGACATAACTATCGATTTAGACCTCAAATACGCCTAAGTACTATTTTAATACCTTCTTCTCCAATTTAATCCTCACGTTAATGCGCATCACCAACCGGAAGTCCGCGAGCGCCGCCTAAGCCCCTCCTCTCTCTTCCGCTCAGATGTCCTTGTAGCTATGGAAACTCATCAGCGGGCAGCATCCTCCTCCAGTTTGTTCACCCCGTCGTCTGGACAGCTAAGCTAAATTTGTATGTAAAACATCGGTTCAAAATGGCGATCGGCCGTCAAACGCTTTCCTTGGTGCTCCTCTCATGGCTGTGTGAGTAATATTTCTTCATCTGCTGTAAATGAGCGAGTAGGTCTTGTTGAATTGTGGCGGTCGTGTATCCGTGTGATGGTATTCTCGCGCTGACCCCTGCTGCTAATGCTTTACTACCATTAGCCGTTTAACGCCACGCTCAGTTTTTGTAAACACAGCTCGCGGTTTCTAGTAAGATGGGAATGTTACTCACTGCTGGGGTGATTGGTTTATATCCCCCAGCAGTGGAATACAACGAGCGTGTCTCAATACCCAGTGAACTGCCTGCTTTGACAGCATTTTTGACCGCGTTCGAACGTTTCTAATGTGAACATCATATACTCGAAGGTGTTGCTTAGGTAAGTAACGTTAGTTCATTCACTAGGGGTTGAGACACAGCTCTTGTTTGTGTTCCTCAGTATGCTTCTGTGTGTTAATAGCTTCATTTAGAGTCGTTTTAATCAGATGAATACCCTTTTGAAAAAGAAGTCCACTTTAGCATACTTTTAAAAAGAGTAAAAAATTACTTATTTGAAATGAGTGAACTGAATATAATTAATTGCATGTTAAATGAAAATGCATTGTATATTAAATGTAATAATTAGTTGAACTAATTAAACTAGAGTGTTTTTTGCCAATGCGTAATTTAATAATTACTTATTTTGCTTTTAGTTATTGTACTGCCAATGGCAAGCATTTATGGTAAACAAGAATCTAATTCTATTGAAATGTGTATGTCATTAAATATATTTGTATTTTCACATTTGTAATGATGAAGATGCAATTTAGTACATTTAAAATATGTTCATTTTAAATATTGAAAAACACACTACAGTTCAAATTCAAATCAAGTACTTTATATGTGCTTTAGTATTTAGTGTCAACGCATTAAAATAAGAGTACTTAAATCATGACAAAAAAAATTCATATTAAAAGAATATGTAGTTTAAAGTAAAACTTTTAATTTGACATTTTTAAAAGTTTAATTGTGTTTGAAAAACTGTCATGAAAGTGTAATCTTGTTAAGTACTCTTTTTTTTTTATTTCAGTAATATTATATTATTAATATAGTGTTCTAAAAATATATGGTTTTAAGATTTGAAGTACACTGTAAGAACACATTCAATGCACTTAAGCCCACTTCTTTTTCACAAGGGTAGAAAATCAACTATTTAAGTTTGTTGAATTATTTCATTGTAGCTGACATGTTTTTGAGGTATTGCCGGTCACATGTTATTGGACTCAACCAGAGCTTTTCATTTTCTTCTCAGCACAATGTGCCTCTGTGCAAGTTGTGGGATCACTTAAATCATGACAAAAAAATTCATATTAAAAGAATATGTAGTTTAAAGTAAAACTTTTAATTTGACATTTTTAAAAGTTTAATTGTGTTTGAAAACTGTCATGAAAGTGTAATCTTGTTAAGTACTCTTTTTTTTTATTTCAGTAATATTATATTATTAATATAGTGTTCTAAAAATATATGGTTTTAAGATTTGAAGTACACTGTAAGAACACATTCAATGCACTTAAGCCCACTTCTTTTTCACAAGGGTAGAAAATCAACTATTTAAGTTTGTTGAATTATTTCATTGTAGCTGACATGTTTTTGAGGTATTGCCGGTCACATGTTATTGGACTCAACCAGAGCTTTTCATTTTCTTCTCAGCACAATGTGCCTCTGTGCAAGTTGTGGGATGTGTGAAGAGGTGTAGCTTCATTCACTCATTCTCAAAGCCGTTGCTGTTGGTCAATGTGTCCTGAATACCAAAATACTTTCAAATGGGCTCAACTTCAGCCTAATTTCACTTTGACCAGTGGCGGGGTCTTTGTAAACTAGAAAGTGCTGTCAGAACTGTGGAGAAGAGTTTTTGTAAACAATCATGCGATAAAGAATGTCTCAAGTCAAAGATCACACCACCACCCCCTTCTCTCCCACTCTTTCTTTTTCCCGTCACTTTTTAGGTCACTTCTTTGTAAAGTCTGGAATAGCACTTTTAGTTAGTATGTCATGTGAAATGCTACAACAATCAGCTATTGTCTTGTACAGTAATTATCCACAAAGTATGCCCTCAAAACAACCGTAAACTGAAATCACAATTAACATAAAATAACACGCATATTAAAAAGCTTTTGTTATGTTGTTTAGAGTGGAAATGCAGAAAGGTGTTTTTAGGATTTGTGTTTTTTAATAACAAAACAAACATCTCGCTCTCTCTATATATATTAGATATAAACACACACTACATTATTCATACACATTCTTGGACTAATTATACAAAAAAATTATATATATATATATATATATATATATATGTATTTATAAAAACACACATATGAAGAAAAATAATGTAACTAAAGTAAAAAAAACAAACAAAAAAAATGAATCTCATATTTATGCAGCATTCTTTTGTTTGATGTAAACAGGGACCTTTCTGACATTGTCGCTTCCATACAGTGACCGCATGCTTCCCAGTGGTGGATAATGTAGCTTGTCTAATCGGGAAATGTCAACAGCAGATGTAAAAATAGACCATGATGCATGCGATGGGAAAGTCAGCCTTAGAAACGTCACCAGAAACCTTGACGTTCTCCAGCTGTGGCAATATGACTCTGCTCTAGTCTCCCATAATGTGCCTCTTTACAGTAGTTAAATGCAGCAGAATTCACTTCATCAGTACAAAACTGTCCCATGTGTAGCTATTCCTCGAGCTTGTCAGTCTAGGTGATGATAAAACGCCACAGATGTTTGGCTTATGATAACTGAAGTCTGTCTCATGCTTTGCAGAAGTCCATATGGTAAGATTTTAATCTGATGCTAAAGCCACAGATGATCACATATGGATCACTGTAAATACACTCTGTGGATTTCATGAGATTATGTGAAAGTGGAAAATGCATCTGGAAATAGCAAATGCCCTAAACCCCAAATTATTTTCTCATATGAGCGAAGCCTATTGGGACTGTCAGGCTTTGCCAAATAATTTGTTTCATATTTGCCTTTTCATTATGTCACACTGTCTGGCCTTTTTGAGTTGGTGCGGACAGATCGAAACTGAAAAAACACACAAGCTCTTCTAAATCTGTCCATGAATTTTCACCAGAAATGTGTTCAGGTCTGGTTACAGTTTCCCCAAGATACTTACAAAGTTTATTCTTCCATTATGCTTCCCATAAACATTATAAAAAGTCGAAAAGATAAAGCTGAGAAACTGAGTCACCCATTACTGAAATTCATAAGATTTTTTCGTCTTTGACATTAGAACATAAGAAAATAATCAAAGAAGAATGTTTGAAATAAGATCATTATTATAATTACACTGTAAAGAGCATTTCATGTAAAACATGTCCAGAACTGGGTCATATCTGATATTAATTTTCAACAGTGATACTCATTATATTCTCATTAATGTAGTATGGTAATGAAAAATGATCCTGCCCGTGCACAATGTTATTAAAATCATACTAAATTAAAGCCAGTACAACAAATATTACAATGGAAACAGTTTAATAGGGCTATATTTATTTTTTTGTTAATTTAATAAATTATAATAAATTAGTGAAGAGGCAGGACAGAAAGAGTATGTTAAAGCAGTAATGTCTATTAAATTATTTATTTACTTTTTTTTTTTTTAATTATATGTGCTATTTGTTTATGCTGTGTACTTTTATTAATTAATCAGAATACTATACAATTGATATAGTTAAATATATTTTAAGTGATTAGCTGCCATACAATTGAAATATATTATAATGTAAATAATTATCTAAAAATAGCTTCATTTACGTTCATGAAAAATATAATTTCGAATTTTTGGACTGTAATCTGTTCTTTGTTATCTGTTGCAGGCAAGAGTACAGCTTTTGCTGTAATACTCCGAACAACTGAAAAATCAGTATGGACAAATGAATTTGAATGTAAGTCTTACATGAAGCTGTTTAATAAGATTACTTCATTAATGCACGCATAAATTGACAACCTATGTCTTATTTCTTTAAAGCAATTGAGTTGACCTGCTTGATAGAGTCCATTTCTACAAACAATCCCAGAATTGAATGGAAAAAAATTAAAAATGGTGTACCCAGCTATGTGTATTTCCAAAATAAAATTTCAGGTAACATGTTCTTTCTCTCAGAACCACATAATGCTGTTAAATTGATGACAGTGTTTAAGCTAAATTCAGCTGAAGCTGCGTTATGTTCTCAGGTGACTTGGAGCACAGGGCTTTGCTGAGAGAGCCTGCAAACCTTCTGATCCTGAACACCAGCAGATCGGACACAGCTCAGTATCGCTGTGAGGTGGCGGCCATCGACGACCAGAAGCCCTTTGATGAAATACTAGTCAGTCTCGCTGTAAGAGGTACTGTTGGAATAGTTTCAGTGGGCTTGAGTGCAGGACGAATACGTTGAGCTGATCAACGTGATTCCTCTGGATGCACAAAAATGTCTCCGATTATAATTGCGATCTTACTGTTTGGGACATGAAGCTGTGAGGGAATTTAATGCCATGCAGCAGAACGGATATAATATAAATATAATATACTAATAGCTCCAATAGCAGAAAAAAAAATCTATGATTGCATTGAAAAAAGCTGCTGTTTTGTTGTGGATGTGTTGCAGTGAAGCCGGTGATGCCCAGGTGTAGTGTGCCGGACGCAGTTACAGTGGGTTCAAGCACTGAACTGCGCTGTATTGAGAACGAAGGCTTTCCACAGTCACAGTATCAGTGGTTCAAAAACAACGAGGAGCTGCCAGAAGACCCGAAAACCAGCAGCAAGTTCTACAATTCTTCATACACCATGAACACTGAGACTGGTTCGCTGGCAAGTGTGCTGTGCTGTTTTTGTGCTGTCATGCTAGTAAAAACGCTTACATTTTTTACTTTCTTTAAATATCATTTACATTTTTACATTTACATTTAATCATTGAGCAGACGCTTCTATTCAAAGCGACTTACAAATGAGGACAATAGAAGCAATCAAAACTAACAATAGAGCAGCAATATGTAAATGCAAATGACAAGTCTCGCTTAGCCTAACGCAGTACACGTAGCAAGGTATTTTATATATATATACACACACACACACACAAAGAAAAACAAGCAGATAGAATAGAAAAAATAGAAAGCTAGTGTTAGTTTTTTTTAATAAAAAAGAAGATAATAGATAAAGTAGAATTAAAATAGAATAGAAAGTGCTAGAGTTAGAGGGTCAAATAAATATGGAACAGATGTATTTTTAGTCGTTTCTTGAAGAATATCAGAGGCTTGGATTACATTCTGCGACACCATTGTTTTGCAAGGAATTGCACAAATAATTATTAGTTTCGCTGTGTTTACACAAATAATATAATCACTACACTAATAATAATAATAATAATATAAAATTAATTAATTAATCAGCCTGTAAATGATTATTTTACATTTACATTTTACATTTAATTAAAGCATAAAACTGGAACAGAGGAAGTATTTTAATATTGAAAAAAATTGCAAAGGCTTAGGCTTTAAATGAAACAATAAGAGTCGTTTCTTGAAGAATATCAGAGGCTTGGATTACATTCTGCGACACCATTGTTTTGCAAGGAATTGCAAAAATAATTATTAGTTTCGCTGTGTTTACACAAATAATATAATCACTACACTAATAATAATAATAATAATATAAAATTAATTAATTAATCAGCCTGTAAATGATTATTTTACATTTACATTTTACATTTAATTAAAGCATAATACTGGAACAGAGGAAGTATTTTAATATTGAAAAAAATTGCAAAGGCTTAGGCTTTAAATGAAACAATAAGAATAAGAAACAATAAGTAATAAATACATTTAAATTAATTTTTTAAAATAAAAATTTGAGGTTTAGATTAAGTTATATGTATTTTTTTTGTATTGTTGTTTTTTTTTTTGGCCAATAAATTGGGTTTTTGAAATTTATTTCAATTATGTTGTATTTTACCATTTTAAACATTAACTGGGCTTTTGCTAAGTGTATGATTTACATCTGATCCACAGAAATTCCGGTCTGTGAAGAAAGAGGATGCAGGTGAATACTATTGCCAGGCCAGGAATGAGGCAGGATGGTCAAAATGCAGTCCTCAGACCATGGAAGTTTGTAAGTGTGGCCCTTAAATATGCTGGTCAGTAGCTGCACTTTGAAATAATGATTCAGCTTTTAATATTGAAATTATTTATTCACCTTCATGATGTTCCAAATGCAGTTATTTTTCAGATATATTCACAAATATATTTTTTTCAGGACTCTTTGTTAATAACAACAAATGTTTCTTTAGAACTAAATCAAGAATATTAGAATGATTTCTGAAGGATCAGGTGACACTGAAGACTGGAGTAATGATGCTGAAAATTTCAGCTTTGACATCACAGAAATGTCAAATAAAAAAAAATCTAAATTGTAATAATTCACACACTGGTAGTATATAAATAAACAAAGAGTGAGTAAATAATGGAATTTTTCATATATTTTTTGCTGAGCTATTTATTTATTTGTACATAATTTCTTTCTAGATGATCTGGACATTGTGGGCATATTCCTGAAGGTGTTAGGCGGAGTGGCAGCATTTATATTAGTCATTGTGGGGATCTGTCAGATTCAAAAAAGTGGCTACTGTTCCTGCAAGGATCATAGGGAAACCAAGTGAGTGAAAACTATAACCACAACATGAATCTTACAGCATAACCATAAGGGCTGATCTGATTTGATCTGGAATTTAATGCACTTTTGGTAAGATTACAATGCTCTGTTTCATACAGTTACAAAGTACCCCAACATGACAATAGGATGGACTATGCCAGTCCAGATGAGGTAAGGCTTTGTGGATTTGTGACATGATAAAGCATCACAGATATCATTTTCATGTATTAGTGCACGTTTAGAGGCTATAGTCAACACCTTGAAATGTTCTTACAAGGATGGATGAAGTTTCATCCGAGATTTGCTAGTGTTTATCTTCTCAGGTTACACTGCAGCCTTTCTCTGACTGCAGATATTTTCTTTTTATTAATGCTAGCAAAGCTCAAAGTGGTATTAGTGCAATCCTCAAAATAATCTTTCAGTAAAATCTCTACATGGAAAAAATATTTGGCTGGATTTAAGTTTTGCTTCTGTAGTGCCACATTTTAACTACATATCATTTGATTGCTCACAGTTTTTCCTATCTCTGTTTTTCCTCAGGGACATTTCCGCCACAAGTCCTCCTTTGTCATATAAAATCAAAGAAGAGGAGACGAGCGCTTCAATCGTGTGAATGCCTTGTGAGCTGACTTTTGAACTGTCAAATTGTGCTTTTTACGCTGAGGTGCATCTTGAGCTTCATGGCTTGCCAAAGTTATAACAAAAACGAATGCTACTGTGTCGAACAGGGAATTTTTACTCCCCTTATTTTGATTTTAACAGACAGTAATCAAACACAGGTTTACTTAAAACTCCACTGTTTATATGTAAAAATTACATTCAATTGAACAATACTCAGATTTATAGCTATTACATGCATCTTGTAAAGTAAAAAATTATTGTTTCAGCAAATCAAAAAGGATTGAACTTAATAAGTAACATAAAAGATGAGTTTAAGTCTTTCCAAATAATTGTGAATTTCTGAATGTCAGTTGCAGACTTCAAATTGTAGCAAGGCTGAAATTGCATCCAGGTGCTGCTGTATTTTTGCCCAAAAGTAGTCAACACATAATACCAGTGCAAGAACTTACATGTCTTCAAGGCAAATATTACATTTCCCACTGGAAATATAGTGTGTGTGACTATGTGAAGAATCCTGTCAGTGTAAATGTGTACAATACCATGCCAAGACTGTTTTATCTGGGTCACTTTTGACAAGAGGATTTTATGTGTTAGTGTTTCAGCAGTGGTTATTTAGTTCATGAACTATACATTTGTAGCATTTTAGTTTGAGATTTAATCAAACACCTCCGTAAAGTCAGTCGACTTGGTTGTGCAAGATGATTCATTTACTTTTTTGAAATATTCCTCTAGATACAGATTACGCACTTGTGGTTTTTTTCAGAGTGCCATTTCTGTGTTTAAGTGACCTTCAATGCTTTATAATTGTTTTATACGTTTTGGACATATTGTCCAGGTTTTATGACTCAGTGTTATTGTTTTAATCTATTTATAAGATCTACGTATATTGTAGTTCACTCCAGAGTAGTAGTTAGATAGACCGTGGGCCGTGTCACAAGAATAAAACTGATTATGTGGAAGCAATCAACATAGTCTATCCTTTCATTTTGTTTTTAAAACATGTAGCTATATATGTAATTGGACCATCAAATTTACTTTGTTTTTAAATAAATGCAGTGGAACGGAGGTATTATCTTGAAATTTGAAAACAAGAACAAGAAATAAACTCATAAGTTTCTTTTAGCTTCTTTTTTAATAATTTGACAATATATTAGTCATGCCTCATTGCATGTCCCACTGTCTAAAAACAGTATGACAGAAAAACAAATGAACAAGAGAGCCTGGGTTCCATCATTGTACTATATATGTCATACAACTGAACTTAATAAAATAATCTAATTTCATGAATTGGGCAAATCTAATGGATATGCCTAAGCAAATTGACAGAACAGAACAAAATAGAACAGACAGGGGCCAGTATATTCCAATATGTAAACAAATATAAAGAAAGTATCTCTAATCGAATTATTCAAAGTGTTTGTTGGCAAACCATTTTATTGTACATTTTTATTTAAGGCTCAATGTTATACAGTTTTTACCTTTTCATACTATTGAGTGCCAGGCAATGGGTAGACAGAATCTAATAAGTGTAGTTAAAGGGATAGTTCACCCAAAAATGAAAATTTTATGTATATCTGCTTACCAGGGCATCCAAGATGTAAGTGACTTTGTTTCTTCAGTAGAACACAAATGGAGATTTTTGTCCTAATGACACATTGATGTCCTAAGACACGAAACGATCGGTTTGTGCGAGAAACCGAACAGTATTTATATAATTTTTTACCTCTAATACACCACTATGTCCAACTGCTGTGAGCGAGCGCACGGCTTCCGATGCGTGAGGTGTGTACGCGCTCTTGGCGTAGTTTACGCAAGCACCGGAAGTGATCTCTCGCACATATACTTCATTTATTATTTACACAGTGCACAGTCATTGTAGGTACGACAGCTAATCAAAATGGTACTTACTTGCGCTTATCCGGATTGTTCAAACCGACTTAAAACTAAAAGATTACGTTCTCTCGCGCAAACTCATTCGGGAGTGGTGACTTTCCACGTATTCCCAACTTCTGAGCCTGCTCGCCTGAAGTTATGGTTGATTGCTCTTCGGCTGGATATTCACACGCCCATTAACGTAAACTACACCAGAGCGCGTACACACCTCACGCACCGGATGCCGTGCGCGCTCAAAGCAGTTGGACATTGGTGTATTAGAGGTCAAATATGATATAAATACTGTTCGGTTTCTCGCACAAACCGATCGTTTCGTGTCTTAGGACATCAATGTGTCGTCACGAGCCGCAGGGTTTAATTTTGATTTGTCTGTGCATGTTTTTTTACTCTCATAGATTTTGTTACCATTGTCATGCATTATACGACTGATAGACTGCAATGGCTGGAGTTAAAAATCATCATTTGTGTTCTACTGAAGAAACACAGTCACCTACATCTTGGATGCCCTGGGGGTAAGCAGATAAACATCACATTTTCATTTTTGGGTGAACTATCCCTTTAAGCAGTCAATAATTAACTCACACTCTTAAAAATAAAGGATAAAGGTTCTTTATTGGCATCTTTAGATTTTTCTTTTTTACACTGAGAAGAAAATAGTTATTTTGAGAAATGATTACTGAAAGGTTCTTTGGGGAACCCAAAATAGTTTCTCAATGGCATCGCGACGAAAACCTCCTCCTGGAACTTTTTTTTTCAATAATGCTGGGGAAGCTCAGCCACATTTTTTCCAAACAATTCTGTATTTGACTTTATACTATAAGAAATACTATAAAAATGAAAGACCTGACATTCCAGCTATGGTTAAATATTGAGTGTATATCCTTAATATTTAATGTTACACTGCAAAATAATAATAATTTTCTTAATCAATATTTGTATTTTTTTCTTGACAAAATGTTTGTTATTGTTTAAATTTAGTGACCTTTATGCGCAAAATATTTCTTTTTTGAAAGAAAAATAAAGAATTGAAGTCTTACACGTACCTGTGTAGATAGCCTATGTTTTACTGTAAAACAAGCTAAAGAATTAAGATAAAAAATATTGATTAAGATTTTTTTTGCAGTGTATGTTATTATAAGAAAAATTGTCACATGTTAAACTGTTGTCCCGTTATTTCTGTATTATCTGTAATGTGTGGTTTGTGTGATGTGAAATCAAAACACATTATTAGAGATGAAATGCCATCTGAATAGCATTACCACCAAGATGTTCGATTCTTAATGCCACTACACTATTGTACTATCAATAATTAATCCATTATATAATGCTTGGATTATAATATTCTCAGGTACAGTCAAAGGACGTGACCATGTATGTAAACAATTAATGTGGTCATGTAATTGGTTTTCTTTTATCATTGTCATTTAATAATAAAGAAATACTTCTATTAAATAAGCACATCGTTATTGTTTCCCAATCTCAGAACTGCAATAGAAAGACTTTTGGCGCTTTTCGACTCGGTACGGTACGGTACAGCTTGGCTCGGTACGGTACAGCTCGGCTCGGCACGGTTTGCGTTTCCACTGCAGTTCAGTACCGCTTTAGAGTGGGCGGGATTATTCACATGTTGTTATAGCTGCGCCGCCTCTACTACCACGACTCCTAAAAAAGACGTTTTCATTCCGCATCGCCCCATCAAGCTCTCGCTGGATCCGCTCCTCTGCTATCAACGAGAGGAACGTCTGTACTTCCGCAAAAGACAACAAAACTTTTTGGTTGTTAAAAAAAAGGTGCGCTCGTTCAAAACAGTTGCGTTCGATCCTTCGCTGGCTGTGCTGATTTAAATCTAGCGGTTCTTTTGTGTTTGTGTCGCAAGTTCAGTGACGCAGGTAGAGACGATTCTCTCCAGCCAATCCGTGATCAGCAGACTTTAGACGTCACGGTTTGGTAACGGTACGGTTCACTTGGAACCCCAACCGCGGTGGTACTAAAAAAAGTACCAGGTACTGTACCCAATGGAAAACCCCCCAAAAAAGTACCGAGCCGTACCATGCAGTGGAAAAGCGCCATTTTATTATTAAATAAACTGGGACTTTTATTTTGAAAGTACACCTGCAGGAAGATCCAGGAAATGCGGGAGTTATTTTATGGGCAAATATCCTTCCTGACTGCTGTCCTGCTGTAAATGGAGCTACTTTAATTAAACCAGACAGAAATAAGACGTAGTATATTGATATTTCCATTTAATCGCGGATATTAAACAATCAAATAGCGTATGCGCTTGTTTTTGAAGGCCACTTGGTAAAAGGTAACTTACCAGAGCGCCAGAGAATCGCACGGCCACCTGTAACGTTCAGCTGAGCGCAGCAGGAGCAGCAGCAGCTGTAGCGGTCAATCAGGTGCTCTATGCTCGAACAGCAGTGACACTGACACACCTCCATCAGACATGAGCTTCTTCGGCTTCGGACAGACCGCTGAGATCGACATCGTGTTGAATGACGGGGACACCAGGAAGAAAGCCGAGCACAAAACTGAGGATGGGAAAAAGGACAAATACTTCCTTTTCTACGACGGTGAAACCGTAAGTGGGAAAGTTAACGTGACTCTCAAGACTCCTGGAAAGAGGCTGGAGCACTATGGCATCAAAATCGAGTTTGTCGGACAGATTGGTGAGTTTATCCGTCTGGCAATGGACGTTTAGAAACGGTGCTTATGTATAAAAACATGTCTTGTGGTTCACAGATCTTTACTATGACAGAGGGAACCACCATGAGTTTGTGTCGTTGGTGAAGGATCTTGCTCGACCTGGGGAGCTTTCACAGTCCCAGACCTTTGACTTTGAGTTCACCCATGTGGAAAAGCCCTATGAATCCTACACTGGCCAGAATGTCAAACTAAGGTCAATCTAAAAAACCATTTAGAACTGCTGTGGTCATGGGGTTAGTCTCAGACAGTAAGCACAGAACATTATGGGATATACTGTCATACACAAGAATATGGCAGCATTAAGTCGGTATGAATCATGTATGTATAGTGCGTGAAATATCCTGTTGGGAAGTACTTGAATTTCTCCATTCTGATCTGTTTAGATACCTTCTGCGAGCGACAATCAGCAGAAGGCTGAATGATATCAGTAAAGAGATGGATATTGTCGTGCAGACGCTGTGCTCATATCCAGAGCTCAACTCCTCCATCAAGATGGAAGTTGGAATTGAAGATTGTCTCCATATTGAGTTTGAATACAACAAATCCAAGTGAGTGTGCATGCTGACACATAAATATGAGTTAAAAATGTTTGACACAATTAACGCAAAAAATAAAAGTAAGTTATACTGTATACATTAGGGGTGGAACGGTTCTCTTACTCTTTGGTTCGGTATGTGCTATGTTTAGGCAAAAACTATACTGTCAAATAAAAATAAGAATAATCTATCTAACTACATGCAACATCACAAATAAATACAATAGAGTAAAGATACAAATAGAATAAACAGTGGTTTTCAGTTTTTTCTAGGTAGGTCTAACGTCTAACGTTAGTTTTCGGGTACATAAATTGATAAAGTAATGGAATGTAAAACAGTATTGCATATTTGACTGTATAAATGAAAGATGAATCTTTATTAAAGTGACAAAAGCTATTCAATCAAGAGCAGTGAGTGATTTCTTTGTTGTTGCTGTTTGATTAATATTAAGAAAGTGCTGTCACTTTAAGAGAATGTGCTGATCCAGTGCACTGATACAGTACGTTCAGCCGGCTATGTCTGCTATAGGATACTTACCAAGACGGGCATTTTGACACAATTTTTGTGTGAATTTGTCCATTTAAACACAATACTTCAGAGAAAGCTTCATATTTGCACGCTTCAGATGAGCGCACGCTCAAATCTTCTCACTGCGCGCATGAGCTCTGAGGATTTATCCTCTGACTCATAAATGTTTAAACTGGCAAAGCTTAAAGAGTTTAGTTTAAACACAGATATAAACGTGTGCTGTTCAGGTTTCACCTGTGCGCGCGTGCCATCAGCACCCGGGTGATGACGGAATAAATGCTCATATTCCAGCATACGGCATTCGCATTTAACAAGAGGGAATGGTTTGTCCTCGTTTTTTTTTTCTCCGCTGTTGTTGTAATGTATTGGGAAGCCAGAATGCGCATTCATCAACAGAAACATATATTAGCCGAACCCTGTTTGTTTTACGTGTTATTTATAGCAAACCATATTACAGATGCGTTGTCAGATTTAAGTTGAACCGCGGTCCTAGCGCGTGCCGAACCGTGTGTGGAAAACTGTACGGTTCGATTTTTTTCCGCGAACTGTTCCACCCCTAGTATACATAGCTTTTCATAATTATATATTTTAATTATCATATTTTATAATGTGCCATGAAAGTAATCACATTTTACGATCATAATAATAATTATTTTTTTAAATGTATTTTATTGTATTTTAATGCGATTATTATTATTATTATTTACATAATATATGTGTGTGTACTGTGTATATTTATTATGTATATATAAATACACACACACACATGCATGTATTAAATATATTTATATATGATATACTTTATATGAATATAAATATACATGTAAATATTTTCACAATATATGCTGTATGTGTGTGTCTTTATATATACATACATAATAATATACACAGTACGCACATATTATGTAAACAAAAACTTTTATTTTGGATACGATTAATCGTGATTAATCGTTTGACAGCACTATGGTATATTTTTATAATTACTTGTTAAAATAATTACTTGCTTGTTATTTTGTACAGAGATGTGTGTGTGTATATATAGATAGATATATAAATACATGCTCGTAAAATGTGCTTAATAAAATTGCAAACAAAATATATAATTATATATATTTTGTTAAATGTCACAGTGCAAAAATAGTCCTAAAATGGGATATTTTTTATACATAATATAATTTCTTGTGTCCTGTTTAGATACCATCTGAGGGATGTTATCGTAGGAAAGATATACTTCCTTCTTGTGAGGATAAAGATTAAACACATGGAAATTAATATAATAAAACGGGAAACGACTGGAACTGGACCCAGTGTGTACCATGAAAATGACACCATTGCCAAATATGAGATCATGGATGGGGCCCCGGTGAAAGGTAAAGCTAAACCTTTCATCTGCATTATATTATGATATTACATTAGTCTCCACTGAACATATTTATCTTTTGTGGCTTTTAAACATTTTCAGAAATGCATTATTTTCATATACACTGTTATAGTTTTGCTCCCGTATTCTTTTCAGGCGAGTCGATCCCCATTCGCTTGTTTCTCGCTGGATACGAGTTGACGCCCACCATGAGGGACATCAACAAGAAGTTCTCTGTGCGTTACTACCTGAACCTAGTCCTTATAGATGAAGAAGAGCGACGATACTTCAAACAACAGGTCCGGTATTCCACGTATAATGTAACATATTACTTCCCTCCGTCTTGAAGTCTGAGTAAAATACACTGCTGTTCATTCTCAACAGGAGATCACACTCTGGAGGAAAGGAGATATTGTGAGGAGGAGTATGTCCCAACAAGCCAGCATTGCTGCCCAGAGATTTGAGGGATCAAACTCTGAAACTGCATCAGCACAAGCCAAAGAGGAGAGTAACTAGATTCAAGACGCTTTATGTTCCTTCAACATCTCTAATGAACCTTGTTACATCAAAATAATGTTTTATAAGTCTCGAAGGGATCAATGTGGCAAGTGATTTTTGCCGAAAAATGGAAATCATCGCTTCTTGAGATCAAAAATGAGAATCGAGCTTGTAAAAGGCAGCCCAACTACTTAAATGTGTATAGATTACAAAATATTTTTTTATTCCTCTTTCCAATACTGCGTACATTTCCATTATTATAATAGTGACCAACAGTTTTGAAATGCTAGAAACAATCTTTTTGTGTACGCCGCTGTTTTCATCCTATTGGTTTGATTTGTGCTTCATGAAGTTGTAAGCCTCAATACATTCCTCTTGTTAAGCTCAAATTTTGCTTAAGTCTAGTACACTGAAAAGTCAGAATCTAGCTTCTGTACTCTGTCCTGTTTAATGAGCCCAAAATGAGATTTACTGTGATGTTTTGTGTTATAAATGTAGCACTTCATGTACTCTCCATAGAGCTCTGCACAGTATTATTCTATCATTTAGGGTATTACAAATGAAGGCCTGCACAGAAATGCCTAATAAGGGAACTACTAACTTTTCATTCATATTTTTATTATCGACTTTTTTCTTCTTTTGATCTGGTGTCTTAAGTGTTTATTTCCTATTGATAAGAATCAGCAGAATCATCCGCAACACAAGGTTCCAGGATTCTCAAGAGTGCAGTTAAATGCTGCAACACAGAAAATCCTTTTTGTGATTGTTTGCTACTCATTTTTAAGGTGAATTCTTACATGTGTATGTCATTGTATTATACTAAATATTTGTTTAATAGCTTATTGGCTGTTCAATGAGGTATGACTATTTAACAGACATGCAACCGTGAAAACTTCTGCAAAAGGCTCATTTAATCAGCCCTATTGTAATAAAATGTACTAACCTCTGCATTCATGATGATTTCCTTTTTTCCTCAAAATGAAAATAACCTGTGATAACTGACTTCTCGTGGCTATAGAGAAATCTGGTATTATTAAAGGTGCTGTATGTAAGTTTTTGACTCTACTAAAGCATACAAATACCATAATATGTTTGCATATATTTAAGAAACATGCTAAGTTAACATACTTGTTTATCTGAAAAACAATGCTAGTCAAGTTCTTCTCCTTTGAAAATGTGCCGGTCTGTTTTGGTTTGTGAAACCCGCCCACTACCAGTTTACCCAATTGTATTTCGGCACCCCGGGTTGCCAGTTGGCGGAAAACACAGCGTATTTCATTTCATTCATCGTCAAGTGCGCTCGTTCCTGTTGTGTCGTCAATCTGGCAACCTGAGTGTGCGTCAAGTCTGAGGAGGCGGGGCCGGGTGAAAAAAACCCTCTCCAATATTTTGAATTTGAACTGCAATACCTAGTTCAACCACTCGGTGTCAATCCTACATACAGCAACTTTAAGTGGTATGATGGA
Organism: Sinocyclocheilus grahami; assembly: GCF_001515645.1. Lineage (NCBI taxonomy): Eukaryota > Metazoa > Chordata > Actinopteri > Cypriniformes > Cyprinidae > Sinocyclocheilus > Sinocyclocheilus grahami. Next base: position 3,066,673 of record NW_015505412.1, read on the forward strand.
GACAGAAGCACAAACAAATATTTTATTAACAAAAACATTCAAATGTTTTAATATCATTATTTCAAGTTTACATGAGTATAGATTACATAAAGAAAAGACTGACTATATAACATTTAAAGTGAGAGAGAATCATAATAGGATGAGATGAAACAGGCTTTTATGGTGATTTTCATATTGGATCTTCATTCTCCAAACTCAGGACAAAGTCAAACTCCTCTGAAGACAAGAAAAAATAAAGTATTATTTAAAAAAAAAAAAAATCCATACAGCTGAATATCAGGACTTAATTTTGATATTTAAAAATAATTTTAATTAATTATAAAATCTAATAATAGAAATTATTTTTATTTTAGCTAAAACAAAAACAACATTTAACATTATTGTTATTTTTAAAGAATAAATACATTTTACATTTATAATCACATTTTAAATAATGCTACACTACAGTACATGAAAATGAGAATATATTTTTTTACATGTGTATTGAATACGACTAACCTGAAGTAAGGGGCTGAACTGATAGTCTGGCCCTGGTGAAGAGGGCCATATCTTTTAAGGGTCCACCTTTAGCTTTGTGCTGCAAGTGATATTTCTTCAGCTCAGTCAGAGGGATGAAACGCTTGGTCATCCTTTCAAACTGAACATCCACCTATACAGAGTGAATCTGCGGTCAGTTCTGATGGCAAAAATAGAAAGTTATCTTTATGAATCTTTTTGTGGTCTGTGTAAACACACACCATACTCCATTTAGGGTTGTCTGCTTTGCTGGAGGGATCATAATGCACGTCCTTCTTGTCAAATTGTGTATGGTCCACATAAGCCTCCTTTACGATCTGCAAAAGTAATGAAAATCATTCTCACTATTGTTATGCATGTGGTAAAAATGTTAAGGGGTTAAGCTTCTTCTGTACAGACTCCTCACCTTCATGAGGCCTGCGATACCTGGCTCTTTGCAGTTACTGTGGTAAAAGAAAGCCTGCTGGCCCACCTTCATATCTCTCATGAAATTACGTGCCTGAGGAGAAAAGTCTCAAGTGTCAGTATAAGTGAATGTTCTGCATGTGCTTCTTAATAAACATAACGAATCATCATAAGCCCCTTTCACACATACAGTCTTTACTGGTAAATTACCGTAAGAGATCATGTGTGAACAGGACCGGTAAATCCGTTCTGAAAATTCAGTGGTATGAGAAGTTGTAACATTGCCAGTAAATTACCGATAATGTGCTCTGTGTGAGCACAGATGAGATTACCGGTATGAGCTTGTACGAGTTCAGAATGCGCTGACGTAAGACGTCTATTCTGGCCCAATCATACCATTCTGACGCAGATGACGCATTTACTCTGCACTGTTTATGGAAGTCAAAGAAATGTCCAAAGTATGTTGAAACTGATGTGTGAATGGTGCTTTACCGGTAAAAAGACAGAACGTCATTGCCTGTGTTAACAGAGCTTTTTTGTATTTACCGGTAAAGTTAGTACTTACTGTAATTTTACGGCAATCTGTTGGTATTACTGTGTGAAAGGGGCTATAGTCTACCTGATAATTCCTCACTCCATCCCAGCATCCAGTCTGACTGGGAAGGGCTTTTAGGTCCTCAATTCCAAACTGCAGTTGGAGGACGACAAAATAGTGTCATATTACATAATATAGCATAATTTTACATTTAAGATATTAATCAGGATAATTAGGTTTACCTTCACCTAGTAACAACATTTAAACATCTCCTTCAATAAAAATGATCCTGCATTATTGAACTTTTTTCTCATATGGAAGTAAGTTTCCATCACATAAAAAAAAATCGAAAATATGAGATACTAAGTCATAATTATGAGATAAGTGTCAAAATTATGAGGTACTAAATCATAATTGACATCAAAATGAGTTACCGGTATAATTATGACATAAAATGTCAGGAATATGAGACACTAATTCATAATTATGATATATATAAGTAATAATGAGATGAAAAAGTTTAAATTAGGACATACTAAGTCGAGTTAAAAAGCTGCCATTTTGTCAAGTCAAGTCACCTTTATTTACATAGCGCTTTACACGATACTGATTGTGTCAAAGCTGCTTTACAGAGTCATAAGTGTGACTTTTCATGTCATGATTTTGAGTTATGGAAGCATGTTTTTTTTCATGCAGTGTAAATAGGTTTCCATACCCCACTTGTTGTAGTTCTCTGTGATGTTGTATTTTTGCTGAAGTTAAACTTTTGCAATCAAACAGACAAACAAAACCAAAACAAAACCCTGGACACACACACACACACACTCACAAGGGGTTACCTTCACGTCCACTCCATTTTCAATCCGACTCTCAGGTTCAGACTTCATGAGCCAGTGGCTGTAAGATGATTTGATTGCGTCATCATTTTTATTTTTCTCCACATCACTTGTTACTGCTGCCGACCTGTTTCTTTTGCCAGTTTTGAGTTGTGCAACATCATCAGACCCCTCACAGAGCTGGGCGTCTGCATCAGCAAAAACAAGAAGCAATTCATTATTCAAAGTGATGACTTGTTTCGCATAAACCTGAAAAACGACGCAACCCTTATATTACACAGTTTACTTACCATGTCTAGTGGATTTGCTTCGTGTTCTTTTCTTGGGTGGCATGTTTCACTGGAAATGCGAGGAAATGTTTCTGCAAGCCCTCGTGATAAAACAGCGCCCAGGCAGATCGCATGCGGTCTGGAGGATCATAACTGGATTTAGTCTGCTTTTATTTAAAACCCAACCACAGAATGTGGGGTATATAAAAAAATAAGATCGTTTATAATTATTAAAACTGCTTGCAACTTAAATTCAATATATTCATGTGGTATGAAAAAAATAGCTAAAGCTGCGCATACATGATTCATATGTGGGTACCTGTTGTCAAGTCCAGACTGTGAAGAACTACATTACCCATAATCACCGCGGTGCTTGAACGCGTCACTAAATCAACATGGCGGCGGCTAGGGCACTCGCAAGAGGTGTCCGATTGGGTTCATATAGCATCGGTAGAAGTCGCAGTTTCATATTTAGCAGTGTGTAGAGACGAGGAATAGCAGCTTGCGTTGATCGTAAGTCAAATTTTTTAAAGACCGTGGTGATAATAATAACGTTGTTTGAGAAATAACGACAAGCAGTCAGTCACTCAGGAATACTAGAGTGAATGTATGTTTCAATAAAGTTAGTGTAGATCTAATGTAGACTTTAATGAATGTAATCGCATATTCGATAATATGCTTTTTGGTGCAAATGTATGAGTTTAAATATATAATTTCTGAGGAAATGTAGTCAGACTCAGACCATGTCACACATTGAAAGTTTGGTGCCATTGGTAAAAAGGAGTCCGTTTTTAATTTGAATTGTATTTGAGTTATACATAAATGTCATTTTAATCTACATTTTTTGTTTAGTAAACTCCGTTGTGCAGTCGATATAACGCTTCGTGAAACGCCAGTGTTCCTGGAGTTTCCAAGTTGACAGTTTAATGAATTAACTTGTAAAATTTCCAAACACACGTTGTTTATTATATTGAATCATACAATCTTACATTTTAATAACGTAGCTTTAAGCAGGTTCGTGCTTCTTCAAACGTTACTGGTTGGACTTTAATGAGCTCAACCAATCATATTTGGGGGTGTGTGTGGAGTGCAGTTGATTGGCTGATATCAGACGCCGTTTCCTTTGATCCTCCTTGGTCGTGAATCTCATTACTACAGATGCTGCTGCTAATAAATACAGTAATCACTATAAAGTAATGTTAATATATATTAGTATATATAATACACACACATATATACATTTCTACATATATTTCCACAGCCTCTATAGGACTCACAGATGAACAGAAAGAGTTTCAGAAGGTGGCATTTGACTTTGCTGCCAACGAGATGGCACCACATATGGCAGAATGGGACCAAAAGGTAATGTGAACATCTGACAAAATTGCTTATTGTTTATATTTCATTCTGAAACATTTACCAAAGTTGAGCACCATTAATATCTTCACTGGTAGGAAATGTTCCCGGTGGAGGCCATGAGGAAAGCCGCCCAGCTGGGGTTTGGTGGGATTTATGTGAACCCTGATGTTGGGGGGTCGGGACTCTCTCGTCTGGACACCTCTATCATATTTGAGGCTTTATCCACAGGCTGTGTCAGCACTACCGCATACATCAGTATTCACAAGTGAGCCATCTCTACGCCTTATAAATATCCCTATTAGCTTACTATTAATACTTTAAAGTTGTTGCTGCATCATAATAATACATAAGGTTGGACTAAATATATTTTTTACATAAAGTGGTACATGTGCTGGCATATAGTTTTCGTTCTTCATGGTTAATTAGGTTTTACATGGTGGTTACTGATTGTGTTTGAAACAGCATGTGTGCCTGGATGATAGACACATTTGGAAACAATGAGCAGAGGGAGAAATTCTGTCCTGATCTGTGCGCTATGCAGAAGTTTGCCTCGTACTGTCTCACAGAACCTGGTAAGTTCAAGATCACATTTTTCTGTTCCTTTTTGGGATACATAGGTGTTGTTTTCACTAACTAAAAGTATTTAATTCTAAATAATAGAAAAATAGAAAAAAAAAACTAGTAAAAATGACAGAAACGTAATTACTAAACGTGTGTTGAGATATATAGAGAGAGAGAGAGAGAGAGAGCATTTAATATTTTGACAACATATTGTAATTTTACACTTACAGTTTGTGTTTTAATAATTTTTTTATTCCCTAACCACAGGTAGCGGGAGTGATGCCGCTTCGCTTCTAACCAGCGCGAAACTCCAAGGAGATCATTATATTCTGAATGGCTCCAAGGTACCTTGAGAAATGATTGAGACATTGACAAAAATCTCCATGCAGCTTCCCAACCGTTTTTGATGTTTCTGGTCAGGCGTTCATCAGTGGAGGTGGAGACACAGATGTTTATGTGGTCATGTGCAGGACAGGTGGGAAGGGACCTAAGGGCATCTCCTGCCTGGTGGTTGAAAAAGGGACCCCGGGACTCAGCTTTGGCAAAAAAGAGAAGAAGGTAATGAACATCTTCGGTATAAGGGTATTTATTTAGGACAGGAACACATTGGAGTGCCATTTTTTTAAAAGATCGGTAAAGATTGTCCAGCAGGTGACAGGATTGAGTTATGTTTTCACTGCTGTGATTTATAACCAGCGTACCAACATCTTTCAGGTAGGTTGGAATTCGCAGCCAACCCGAGCCGTGATATTTGAGGACTGCGCTGTCCCAGTGACTAATCTGCTTGGAGCAGAGGGGGAGGGCTTCATCATTGCCATGAAAGGCCTAAATGGAGGCAGAATTAATATTGGTGAATTGTTTCATAACTTTGATTTGAAACCTTTTTGATAACCTATTTATTTTGACGGATTTGTGTTCTGGTCATTTTAACCCAGAGAGGACTGGATTAAGACTTACTGACTTGCTCACACAGGGTTGAACAACTTCCCCCCCCAAAATTTGATGTTTTTTTTCCCCCCTCCTCTTTGTTTGATTTGTGGTGTTCCCATGAAAAAAATTACCAGCCTACAAAAATAGTTGTTTATGCTATAATATGACCAAATATTGGATTCAATCTTTTTATCAACTCGTTTTATTTCAGTAAGCATAGGTTTTGTATTTTTCTTTTCATCACTTATTGATCATAGGTCTTATTGATCTGAGCCAAGCTTATGCACCTCCGTTTCTGAGTGAACATTGCCAAAATTATCCACAAATAATGCTTTTTTTTCACTGAAAAATTTAAGTGGATAAGATCAGATTAATGAGGCCTACAAACAGTTCCAAATAAAGAAATACAAAAACTGTGTTAATTAAAAGAAAGCAAGTTGACAAAAAAAGATTGAATCTAATATTTGGTGATAATATAGCATAATGAGAGATTTACAAGCAATTTTTACAAGGCCGGGAACACCAAATTAGGTAAAGGAATTTTAGCACAGGAGTTAATGCTAGTTCTTTTGTCCCCACAGCTTCTTGCTCTCTTGGAGCAGCACACGCATCTGTGCTTCTGGCCCGAGATCACATGTGTGTGCGGAAACAGTTTGGAGAAACACTATCAAACAGCCAGGTACCAGCTGAATTGTCTATCACCGATCTTTCTAATAGGTTTCTGTTGAATGTCCATAGGAAATAGGAAGTCATTATTGATGTCTGTTCAGTTCCTGCAGTTTAAGCTGGCTGAGATGGCCACTAAGCTGGTAGCTTCTCGGCTGCTGGTGCGTCAGGCGGCGGTGGCTCTGCAGGAGGGGCGACCAGACGCGGTCTCGCTCTGCTCAATGGCCAAACTCTTTGTGACAGATGAATGTTTTTCAGTAAGTGTATATACACATTGCTCTGTTGGATTGTGATGACCTCTTTGATGTTGTTACATAAACACATCAAGGTTTTTGTGATCATCTCTTTCAGATATGTAACCAGGCTTTACAGATATATGGAGGTTATGGTTACCTAAAGGACTATGCAGTGCAGCAGTACGTCAGAGACATTAGAGTACATCAGATATTGGAGGGTAATGATTTTTTGTCTTATAAAAAATAAAAGCTGTAATAGTTATAATATTTCTTAAAGTAATAATATTTAATATTTATTATTATATTTTAGTGCTGTCAAAATTAGTGTGTTAACGCATGCGATTATTTTTCAGTTTAACGGCGTAAAAAATATTTAAAGGGGTCATATGACGTTGCTAAAAAATAACATTATTTCTGTTTAGGGACAGAATACTGGCAGGTTACAAAACGTTATGTAAAGAGAAACACTGGCTACAACATTAAAATGAAGCATTTACAAAAGTTACTGAAACACTAGTTTAGTTGAAATTATATAATTAAGGCTTATAAATCCCCAAATCTAAAAATTGTGTACATATAGATATCGGATTAATTCAATATTTAGTATTTACTTTTTTATCACAGACAGCTTGTCTTTGTGAGATCGATTTCAAAGCACAGAAAGTCCAATCAGTTCAAGTGTGGCTTTACATTGTTTGTCCTCATTATAGAGTGTGTATAAATCTGATCCTAATGTTGTTTTTAAAATGACTTGTGACTTGAACTGTTGTGCACCCTGTGAAATAAAATAAAAAAAACTGATGAAACTTTCCACAAAGTCTTTTTGGGTTTCACCGGAAAACTCTGTTTTTGTATGTCTTGTCAACATGCATTTATAATGTTCTCTAAGTAGATAAGAATCACAACGCTATATTATACTACAAAAGTCTTAAAGGGGTCATATGATGTTGCTAAAAAAACCATTATGTTGTGTATTTGGTGTAACGCAATGTGTTTATGTGGTTTAAGGTTCAAAAAACACATTATTTTCCACATACTATACATTATTGTTTCTCCTCTATGCCCCGCCTTTCTGAAACGCGTCTTTTTACAAAGCTCATCGGTCTGAAAAGCGAGGTGTGCTCTGATTGGCCAGCTATCTAGTGCGTTGTGATTGGCTGAATACCTCAAGCATGTGACGGAAATGTTACGCCCCTCATCATATTGTGATGCCATGTCCCGGCGCAACGAGACAACACCAATAAAACCCATTACAAACGAGGCATTTGTTGCATCCAGTGGGGACATAATTACTGATTATAATGACCTGTACTGTCTTTTTACGCGTTGCGTTGCATCGCACCAAGTAAACATAAAACCATGTCTGCATTTGTGATCGGAGAAATGACAAACAACAAGCGCTACTCTACACTGCCCAAAACTCACGTTTGAATCGTCTGGCAAATTCTTTAAATATAAAAAACGTACTTACAGGCTGTGAGTCAGAAGTGCCAGATTGTCCTTGCAAAGTTGTAACTGCCCCACTTTATACAAACACCCTTTGAGCACAGAAGCATTGTAGGCTACTCTGCAGGTCCAGGAAACAGTCCTCCATAAAATGTGCTGCCCACATTTGAATATTTGGGTTGAAGTGTTCTGGAACAGTGTTGTAAATACAACTTAACCACTGATTTCTAGTTGTGTCCTCTTTTGGAAGGCCAAACAAAGTAGTTTCGCTTTCACAAGGAAACACAGCTTCTCCACGACATGGCGGCGGCAGCAACAATACTACAGCAAGAATAAAAGTTACGCCTTCTTTCTTTGCGTGAACATTTGGGCAGCGTTATGCAAATCTTCCCACATCGTGACGTAGGTGTTTAAACGAAGCGTTTTAGTAGAGTGTGGACCAGTCTTAACTTTTATAAAGCATATCTCTTTGGGTTTGAGACTTTAGTCTTTGCAACTTTAGGGATCTTATCTATGCACAAACAGCTTGTAACACTCCAAAGAGAAAGGAAAAATTGAAATTGCATCATATGACCCCTTTAATTTCTTTAATCCAACATTATAGTAGTACTGAATGAAATGAGTACAAAGGTACGCTTCTAGGTATGTTAAAAGTGTGTATTTATTGTAGGCTCAGAGATTAAACCAGCAGAGACAGATGCAAAAGAAGCATCTGAGGAGGCTAAACAACTGGACTAAAGTGAGACACTTTGAAGTCCGATTGGTCTTCAGTACCCGACTGAATGGGTTGTAGGTTCCCTCCGCTCTGCTGTTGAAGTGCTGAATTGTTTTTCACCTGACTTGTACAAAACATAAAGAATAAAAATGCTGAACATCACATCTAGTTTACAGTGGTTTAAATACACACCTATGCTCATTTGCATATGTTTTCTGGATGTGCTTCTTCCTGCTCCAGGTGACTAAGATGACCATTACCCCAATCAACAGCAGAACGAGAAAGATTCCCATCAACACTCCGCCAATCACAGCTGCGGTTCCTCCATCTAACAACAGAACACCATGTCAAATGATTTTAATATTCAGTGATGTGTGTGTGTGTGTGTGTGTGTGTGTTGTACTCACAGGTCATTCTGAGGGTTACGCTGCACACTGCCTGACCGAGTTCATTGGACGCTTTACATGTGTAGGTACCAGCAAAGGCATCAGACAGGTTGTGCAACATCAGAGAACCGGTGCGCTGATCTGAAGCACAAATGAGACGCGTTTTTTTAGTTATTGTCTAATAGGGGATTTTTTTAAAGGTTGATATCTAGATGGCAGGGTGGCTGATGACTAATGGTGATATATATGGACAATTTACTGACTGCAAATGATATATAGTTAAATGAATATTTATTTTATTATGAATATTTATTTTTATCCACAAAAGAATGAAACAAAAATTTAAATAATTATTCATTACTATAACACGTTTTGATGGATTTATTTATTACAAACACACAGCTTTTCACTTCACAAGATGTTAATGGATTGGAGTCGTGTGGATCATTGTGTTCATCAGCTACTTGGACTCTCCTTCTGACGGCACCCATTCACTGCAGAGGATGCTTTGGTGAACAAGTGATGTAATGCTACATTTCTCCAAATCTTTCTGATGAAGAAACAAATTCATCTACGTCTTGGATGGCCTGAGAGCAAGTATATTTTCATTATTGGATTAACTATTACATTAATCATTAGTAATTTTATTGAAATCATTAGTAAGTTAATGCTTAGTGTTTATATATTATCCCGTTTAGCTCTTTATAAAATCTTATATAATTGTTGAGTAAGCAAATCCGTGCTGTCTGTGTCATCTACGCCCTATTTTCAGGTGCCAGAATAATTGTTTCCTACCTTCAATAAAACTGTCTGGCGGCAGAGGGGCTGCGTTCTGCTCTCTGTGCCATGAATAGATTGGTGTGGGGAGACCCTGAGAGGAATGACAACTCAGAGTCACATCATTCCCCATGTAGGGGTTTCCCTGCAGCTGACATACTGGCACAGACGGAGGAACTGATGACGGAGAGAACAATATGTAAACACACAGCACCATCTATAACTGGATTAGTAGTTCAGTACACACACACACATATGATTTCTATAGACAATAATTAAATTAATCACAATTAATTATTGAAATACAGTATGTTTCTCCAAGCACTGTTAACTAAAACTATTAAAAATATTTTTTGTTAATTGAAATAGAGCTGAATTAAAATGATAAATATTAGATTAGATTAAAAATGAAAATTAGAAATGTTACTAAAAGTACTAAAATTAAACTTAAAAATCTAATTAGAAATGTAAACATTTTTAAAAATGATAAAAGCACATAATAAAACTTAAAGTAAATATGAAATGATAAAAATAAAAGCTAATTAAAAATATTGACAGAAAGCTGAATACATATTTTAATAAATATTAATAATACATTTTTATTTGAATAAAAAACACTTTTTTAGTGTAACACTTTAGTTTAGGGACCAATTCTCACTATTAACTAGCACGCATATTACTAGCATATTTGCTGTTTAACGCGTTATTCTGCATGACCATATTTTAGATCCTTTAGTCCGCATATTTAAACTTAACAAATACTTACTAATAAGCAGCAAAATAGGAGTTTATTGAGGCAAAATTCGTAGTTAATGGTGAGAATTGATCCACAAACTAAAGTGTGACCAAAAAAAATAATAACAAAGACAATATTTCCAGATAATATATATATATATATATATATATATATATTTTATTTTTTTTTATATTTAGGTTCTGTTGAAAACCCATGATATATAGGCCAGCTTACCTAGCACAGTGAGGTTGATCAGACCTTGTCCACTGCCAGACCAGTCGTTCGGGTTGGTGACCTCACATATATACATCCCAGTATCAGATGTTTCGGCACTGATGATCCTGACAGAAGCGATGCCTGACACTGGAGGGTTCTGCACGAGAGCCATCCTACCCTCCCAAGAGTTCACCCAGTACAGCCTTCCATTGAAGTACAGCACCTGTGTCAAACGGGACATTGAGGTCGGCAGATCTGGTGGTTTATTGTGACTGAATCTGAATACAGCAGTTCTCACCCTCTTGGCTTGGACGGCAGGAGTTCCTGGAGCTGCGTAACGCCACTTCAGGGTGAAGCCCTCTGAGGCGTGTGTGTTATACGTGCAGGTCAGCTCAGTCGACGACCCCGACCGGACAAACACTGAGGGCTTTACCACAACTGCCTGCCATGACCTTACTACATCTGTACAAAGAGAACATCTCTATACCTTGTGACAGTAAAGGCATTTAGAATGTTACAAAAGATTTATATTTTTAAATAAATTATTTTAAACTTTCATAAAAGGAAAAATCTGTGATTTCTGAAGGATCATGTGACACTAAGACTGGAGTAATGACTGCTGAAAATTCAGCTTTGTCATCACAGGAATAAACTACATTTTCAAATATATTAAAACAGAAAACAGTTATTTTAAAGTGTAATAATATTTCATAATATTACCCTTTTACTTTTTGATGAAATAACTGCAGCCTTGGTGAGCATTTTAAAAAATCTTGTTGAACCCAAACTTTTGAACAGTAGTGTAAAAATATATATAATAAAAAGGGTGAAGGAATTACTCACCAAAGTACTGGAACAAAATGCATGTTGTGAGGACAGTGTGACCATATACCATTATGCTTTTAATTATTTGTTGTCCTTGCACTGAGATAAGGAACAGCTCATAACTGGTCAGCTCTAACTAACAGAAAGCACAACAATGTCCAGAATGTGCTTGCAAAAAGGGGAGGCAGGTGTGGCTAAACACTACTTATTGTTCTTCACTAAAGCAGCTTTTTCTTAAAAATTGTTTGAAAAACCACACTTGCAACAAAAGTTGCAAATTCAACAGTCGTCTTCTAAGACAACCAATATTATTCTCATAATATATATTAATTTGATATTTACTTCTAAAGCAATTTAGGTTCATGTGATATTATCAAGAAAAAAAAACTGTATTTCTGTTATGGCCATAACAGAAATCGGGGGCTCGTCCGGGATCACAACCCAAGACCTCAAAAGTAAGTTAAAAAAAGTAAGTTACAAAGTAAGTTAAAAAAGAAAAATATGGTAACCAAAATAAAGTGTCTGGTTCTAATATTTAAGATACTGGTTGTTAATAAAGTTTGTTTAATGCAGGGCTAATCAAATGCCACATTGAAGAGTTGTGCTAGCTGTACTCTTTAAAAATGTTTGAACAATGTTTTACAATGCAATTTTGTACTGGTTTAATAAGCAGAACATTATGGTAAGCGATTAAAACAAGTACCACCACTTGAACCTCACTGAGACATTTTCCACTTTGAGCCTGTTTCTTACTTCTCTGCTTCCATCATGTGGACAGTTACTGTATGCTTTCAATTCCATATAATGGCAATTTGAAAATAACAAAATGAGTGGAAAAGTCCTAGTTACAGAGTAAACAATATCTTCAACCTGAATATTCACAATAACATTCAGCATTAACACTAATATCAAAAATGATAAAACATTGCTGTCAATATTCAAGTCATTAAACAACAAGGCTAGTTTTTCGTACATCATGAACACATGAATGAACAAATGGACACTTCCATGTAACTTTCATAATCAAATGTTTTACCAATGAAGAGTCCTTCCTGCTCAAGTAAATAAGCATACTGGCATTTCTTTCTTTTACACTCTACATCATAAGACATTTTAAGACAGCATTTTCATGGGCTTTCATTTTATTTTCTTCTTTACAGTCATCCCTCAATATCCTCTGAATGATCAGAAAATGTTACATTTGAAATAAAACCTGCTCTGTTTCAGAAATCTGTCAACTGCTTGACAGGAAAACGGAAAACTCCTGAGAGAAACGGAGGCACAAGAGGCACAAGAACAGCTGATGCTAAAGGTTATTGTCATAAATTTAACTGAATGTCTAAATAACTGGACCAATCTGAATCCATAAACACAACTGTTACAAAAAGTGGACATCTGCATCCCATCAAAATGTATAACACACTGTAAAACTGACAAAATAAATGAAAAAATACTGTTCTCGGTCAGTGTAACGGTTTGAAAAGATGATGAGAAGAACTTCACAGAGTGTTTAGGCATCAAATTAAGCTCATACAAAAAAATGTAATACTTTAGAAAACAAATCAAAGGTGATTTTTGACATGTAACAATTTTTTACTGTACTTTAATCTGTATAAAACGTTTGCCAAATTTGTCATTTATCGCCATATTTGTCGAAACCCTTCCCCACGTACGTTTGGCTAGCCGTTAGCACATTATTTGTCTTGAGGGTCGTTATACCAGTGACCCGGCGTGGTTCTGGTTGGGCACCATAATGGGCACGGCCCCCATGCGGGACAGGGTGGCAGTGTTTATAGGCATGTTGAGCGGGCGTGGGGTCTGCGGCTGCGGCCCCTCAGTCCTGTGTGTAGAGCAGCTGTTGGGATTGAGGACTGCGGGAGTGTGATGGTGGTGATGGTGGCGGTGTGTGTGATTTAGTGTGCTGCTGCCGTTGTATCCGGGCAAGCCATGCAGTGGGTTGGGCTCCCCTGGGCGGAGGCGGTATGTGGTTGTGCTACCGGAGGTGGTGAGGATGGAGGCGGTGTCCGAGGCACCCGGAGGGAATGGGTAATGGCTGTTTTGGAGTGGATGCTGAGGGTCCTGTGCAGGAGGGCTGGTGGCTATGGAGGACAATGTGCCATTCTTTGATATGATGTCCGATCCTGTGCCGCTTTTAGCCCAGGAGACGCGTTTCGGGGCCTGTGCATCTTCCCTTAAAGCAATAGAAAGCAGATACTGTAATACAATCCTATTTTAATCCTATTAAAATATGAGAAATATAAGACACATGCTCACTTGATCTCATTGGCAATCTCCTCCTCTGTGTCATGGTTTCTCCTCAGAATAAAGATCAGGAATAAGACCAGAGCCATCAGACCCACCACAGAGCCCACCGTAGCCCCGGCGATCACCCAGGCATTGTTAGCTGCAGCCACAACAGGATCAATTCAGTTACAAATATAGTGAAAGCCGAAATCTACAACATAAAATGTTGCATCAATCTTTGAATGATACTTACGGGTGGAGACCTCTAGATTGATGTGGCAGCTGTCAGTCCCAGCCATGTTGCTGGCACGGCAAACATACTTGCCAGACATGCTTTTGGTGAGGTTGCTAAGTCGAAGGGTGCCTTGCCTCTCATCTTAAAATAGAATCAAACATTCATAACGTCATAATTGAACATCAAATGTGTCTTTTCAATAGAGTTGAAAAGACACATTCAACTGTTGTGACCTATTGTAGCATGTGGCTGCTTATTCTACTTTTATGGGTGTTTGTTCAATTACAGGCACTTTAGGTCCTGAGGACTTTTAAAAATTAAACTTCTCCCACCTTAAAATACACCTTTCCCACTCTCACCAGTTTAATTTGTTCACAGCATTGTTAAACAGTATACACTACCGTTCAAAAGTATGGGGCCAGTAGTAAGATTTTTTATATTCACTAAGGCTGCATTTGTACAGTAAAAACAGTAATGTTGTAAAATATTATTACAATTTAAAACAACTGTTTTCTATTTTGATATATTTTAAAATGTAATTGCTTATTCTACTTTTATGGGTGTTTGTTCAATTACAGGCACTTTAGGTCCTGAGGACTTTTAAAAATTAAACTTCTCCCACCTTAAAATACACCTTTCCCACTCTCACCAGTTTAATTTGTTCACAGCATTGTTAAACAGTATACACTACCGTTCAAAAGTATGGGGCCAGTAGTAAGATTTTTTATATTCACTAAGGCTGCATTTGTACAGTAAAAACAGTAATGTTGTAAAATATTATTACAATTTAAAACAACTGTTTTCTATTTTGATATATTTTAAAATGTAATGTGAGGACAATGTGACCATATGCCATTATGCATCTAATATTTAGTTGTCCTTGCACTGAGATAAAGAACAGATCATAAATGGTCGGCTCTGACTAACAGAAAGCACAACGTCCAGAATGTGCTTGCAAAAAGTGGAGGCAGGTGTGAATAAACACTTCTTATTGTTCTTCACTAGAGCACCTTTTTCTTTCAAATTGTTTAAAATAAATGTAGTGGAGAAAGTCTTGCAAAAATATTCGGAGTTCGGAGCTCCAGAAGACAAAATAAGACTTTATTGAAAGAAACCACAAAGCCGAGATGCCTGCAGAACAAATGACCAACTCACACTTTTATATGGTTTTTAACCTCTAATCTTATTGTAGGAGTACTCTCCCCAAAACTCCCTAACTCTGTTCCCTCTGTTCTCTGTTCCTCATTATGTGGTTACATTGGTCTACCTTGTAAGAGTGGCAGACTGCCAAATAGCCTGCATCAATAACAAAGTGATTATTCAGTGTATTTTCTAATAATTTTTATCAGAAGACCATGTTTGAAAGACATGTGGCCTAGAAGAGTAACTTAATATCAATTCAAATGCCAACTTCAGCCAAAATCTATTTTTTCCCCCCGTGGGACTTAACATCTGGCTTTTGTAATGTTCAAACTATTTCTACAATTGTTTTATATAGGATAAATAAAATGTTTAATCAAAAACATCCATGAAAAAGTTGGCCATTCAATAGCCTTCTATGCCAACCAATATTATTCTGAATATTAATTTTATACTTACTTTAAAAACAATTTTGGTTCTCATGATACCAACAAGAAAAAACTGTATTTCTGTTATGGCCATAGTAGAAATCGGGGGCTCGTCCGGGATCTCAAACTGAGAACTCCTGTAGACGAAGTAAGCTGATAAAAAAGACAAATGTGGCAGCAAAAATAAAGTGTCTGGTTCTGATATTTAATATACTTGTTGTTAATAAAATTTGTTTAATGCGGGTCAATCAAATGCCACATTAAAGAGATGTGCTAGTTTAACTCTTTAAAAAAATGTTTTACAATGCATTTTTACAATTTTGCATTGGTTTAATAAGCAGAACATTATGGTAAGTAATCAAAACAAGCACCACCACTTAAACACTTGAACCTCACTGAGGCATTTTCCACTTTGAAACCATTTCTTACATCTCTGCTTCCATCATGTAGACAGTTAATGTATAATGCTTTCAATTCCATATAATGCTAATTTGAAAATAACAAAATAAGTGGAAAAGGCTTAACTACAGAGTAAACAATATATTCAACCAGAATATTCACAATAACATTCAGCATTAACACTATTATTAAAAAAAAACATTGCTTCCAATATTCAAGTCATTTTACCACAAGGCTAGTTTATCGTAAATTTTCATGAACACGCAAATGAATAAATGGACACTTCCATGTAACTTACATGATCACATGTTTTACAAATTAAGAGTCCTTCCTGCTCCAGTAAACGAGCATGGCAGACACTGGCATTTGTTTGTTTTATGCTCTACATCATAAGACAGCATTTTCACAGGCTCTCATTTTATTTTCTACTTTACAGTCTTCCCCTTTCTCTCTAAATTTCTTAACTCGTCTGAATGGTCAGAAAATATTACATTTGAAATAAAACCTGCTCTGCTTCAGAAATCTGTCAACCGCTTGACAGAAAAAGCGAAAACTCCTGAGAGAAACGGAGGCACAAGAGGCACAAGAACACTCAAGATTATTGTCATAAATTTAACTGAATGTCTAAATAACTGGACAAATCTGAATCCATAAACACAACTGTTACAAAAAGTGGACATCTGCATCCCATCATAATGTATATCTCACTGACAAAATACTGTTCTCGGTCAGTGAAAAGATGACAAAAAGAACTTAGAGTGTTTAGGCATCAAAACGCAGATTAAGCTCATTAAAAAACATGTAATACTTTAGAAAACAAATCAAAGGTGATTTTTGACATGTAACAATTTTTTACTGTACTTTAATCTGTATAAAACGTTTGCCAAATTTGTCATTTATCGCCATATTTGTCGAAACCCTTCCCCACGTACGTTTGGCTAGTCGTTAGCACATTATTTGTCTTGAGGGTCGTTATACCAGTGACCCGGCGTGGTTCTGGTTGGGCACCATAATGGGCACGGCCCCCCTGCGGGCCAGGGTGGCAGTGTTTATAGGCATGTTGAGCGGGCGTGGGGTCTGCGGCTGCGGCCCCTCAGTCCTGTGTGTAGAGCAGCTGTTGGGATTGAGGACTGCGGGAGTGTGATGGTGGTGATGGTGGCGGTGTGTGTGATTTAGTGTGCTGCTGCCGTTGTATCCGGGCAAGCCATGCAGTGGGTTGGGCTCCCCTGGGCGGAGGCGGTATGTGGTTGTGCTACCGGAGGTGGTGAGGATGGAGGCGGTGTCCGAGGCACCCGGAGGGAATGGGTAATGGCTGTTTTGGAGTGGATGCTGAGGGTCCTGTGCAGGAGGGCTGGTGGCTATGGAGGACAATGTGCCATTCTTTGATATGATGTCCGATCCTGTGCCGCTTTTAGCCCAGGAGACGCGTTTCGGGGCCTGTGCATCTTCCCTTAAAGCAATAGAAAGCAGATACTGTAATACAATCCTATTTTAATCCTATTAAAATATGAGAAATATAAGACACATGCTCACTTGATCTCATTGGCAATCTCCTCCTCTGTGTCATGGTTTCTCCTCAGAATAAAGATCAGGAATAAGACCAGAGCCATCAGACCCACCACAGAGCCCACCGTAGCCCCGGCGATCACCCAGGCATTGTTAGCTGCAGCCACAACAGGATCAATTCAGTTACAAATATAGTGAAAGCCGAAATCTACAACATAAAATGTTGCATCAATCTTTGAATGATACTTACGGGTGGAGACCTCTAGATTGATGTGGCAGCTGTCAGTCCCAGCCATGTTGCTGGCACGGCAAACATACTTGCCAGACATGCTTTTGGTGAGGTTGCTAAGTCGAAGGGTGCCTTGCCTCTCATCTTAAAATAGAATCAAACATTCATAACGTCATAATTGAACATCAAATGTGTCTTTTCAATAGAGTTGAAAAGACACATTCAACTGTTGTGACCTATTGTAGCATGTGGCTGCTTATTCTACTTTTATGGGTGTTTGTTCAATTACAGGCACTTTAGGTCCTGAGGACTTTTAAAAATTAAACTTCTCCCACCTTAAAATACACCTTTCCCACTCTCACCAGTTTAATTTGTTCACAGCATTGTTAAACAGTATACACTACCGTTCAAAAGTATGGGGCCAGTAGTAAGATTTTTTATATTCACTAAGGCTGCATTTGTACAGTAAAAACAGTAATGTTGTAAAATATTATTACAATTTAAAACAACTGTTTTCTATTTTGATATATTTTAAAATGTAATTAATTCATGTGATGGCAAAGCTGAATTTTCAGCAGCCATTACTCCAGTCTTTACAGTAATTGTCAAATTGACTTTAATGTTCCTTTGTTAAATAAGTCAATTTTTTTATTTAAAAAAATCTTACTGTCCCCAAACATTTGAACAGTAGTGTGTTACATACATACATCATAGGAGAAAATAATAAAAAATGCCCACCACAGTGTGATTTCCACAGCATTTCAAATGTTTTCTCCTTAACAAACAAGCCCACTAATGTTATTAAAAAGGGGCAAATTATCTGGGTTTTGTGGAAATGATGCCATAACTGTGGGACAGCCATAATTTGTGGAAAATTGAAAGTTCATTCATATTTTAAGATTGAAAAAAATATTTTGTGTAAAAAAAAAAGAATCTAATTCGTACATAAAATGCAGTTGAAAAACAGCAAAGGTAAATGAAGATATAATAAAAAGTGTTTTATGTGATCAAGTCAATTTTTTTATTTAAAAAAATCTTACTGTCCCCAAACATTTGAACAGTAGTGTGTTACATACATACATCATAGGAGAAAATAATAAAAAAATGCCCACCACAGTGTGATTTCCACAGCATTTCAAATGTTTTCTCCTTAACAAACAAGCCCACTAATGTTATTAAAAAGGGGCAAATTATCTGGGTTTTGTGGAAATGATGCCATAACTGTGGGACAGCCATAATTTGTGGAAAATTGAAAGTTCATTCATATTTTAAGATTGAAAGTGTAAGAAAAAAAAGAATCTAATTCGTACATAAAATGCAGTTGAAAAACAGCAAAGGTAAATGAAGATATAATAAAAAGTGTTTTATGTGATCGTTTTTATGTGACCTTCATATAATAAAAAGCTTATCTTGTAGTTTCAATAAAAATAATAAAAAACACTTTTGCCATAAAAGTGCACAAACTTGAAGAAGCTCCCTTACATGACATCATGACATAGACAGTAAATAAGAGTATAACCCTTTGAAAATCCCTATTTATGAGAGCACTTTGTCATGACATATGTGTTAAAGATCTGGCCACAATTATGTTGACAATACTATGCCTATTTTCACATGCATGACAAGAAGGATGAGAAATTAAAACCATAAAGAACAAACATTAAATTACTGCCATTATTACAGTGTTGACATAGATTGCAGTCGGACCATCTGCTGCTGTAGCTTCTGTCCACACACTGATTGGCCTGCAGTGATGAGCAGTCAAACTCAAATTCCTCAGTGACCCAGAGCCGAGGCCAGATGCCCAGGGACCCCAGTCTGGGCTTTACAGATTTCACAGGCACTTTTATACTAATGAAGTGTCACTTAAAATTATTGGCTTCATAAAATCAACACTTCAATGGTATGTTTATAAAAACCATGTTTTGATGGCTGCTTCACTTTGAGTTGCTTCTACATTGAATAAACTACGAGATACAGGACTGATTTTAGCTCTCTAATAAGACTCACAAATAGTACAGCATCACACGATTCATAATTTCAACAATGGGATGGAACAAAAAAGATGAAAGGGGTAGGATGATATTTAATATGCTTTTAGACTGATATGCTTGGGATATTGAATGACTCTAATCTCACTGACACACACTGATACAAATGGCTGATTGCTAAAAATGCTTATCAAGCTTTAAGCTTTTTTATTGTTTTTATTCTTTTTGCATTTTTTTGTTGACAGAGATTTTGTGTGGTTGGTAAACCTCACTCTTTGAAGGTTAGAGGTGCTGTGGGACTCAAAATAGTGTATATACGTTGCATGTTTTTCACAGAATGATGATCCACCACTGTCTTGACTGGAGGAGACGGGGAATGATATGAAAAACAAGGTGGTGGCGGGATCAGAAAATAACCCTTGCCAGATTCAAACCCTGCCAGGCCACATTTCAAACATATTTCTTTGTATTCATATCGTACCATATTTTAACAATGATGCTACAAAGATTATCTTTAAAGACTAACACCTAACAGCATCGTATTCACAGTCAGCCATTTATTCATTTATTCTTCAAGTAAAAATGTCCCATTACAAAGGCTTACAGATTTTTAAACGTTTCTTACTTTATGTGTAAAACTTCCTTTAAAAATACTGAGTGTAGCTTTAAAAAACAATTATGCATCCATTCAAAAGTTTGGGGTCAGTAAAAAAAAATTTTTTTTAAATGCTGCATTTGTTTGCTCAAAAATACAGTAAAAACAGTAAAACTGTGAAATGTTATTACAATTTAAAATAAATGTTTTCTATTTGAAAATATTTTAAAATGTAATTTATTCCTGTGATGGCAAAGCTGAATTTTTAGCATCATTATTCCAGTATTTAGTGTCACGTGATTCTTCAGAAATCATTCTAATATTCTGATTTGCTGCTCAAGAAATATTTCTTATTATTAACAATGTAGAAAACCGTTGTGCTGCTTAATATTTTTGCTGAAATCATAATACATTTTTTAGGACTGATGAATAGAAAGTTCAAACAAACAGCATTTATTTGATGAATGTCACTTTTGATCAAATTAATGCATCATTGCTGAATAAAAGTATTTATGTCTTTAAAAAAAATCTTACTGACCTCAAACTTTTAAATGGTAGTACAATTAGATTTATCATTCCTGTACTCAATACATGTACAAGAAAACAAGGGTTGAGGAATAAACTAATCAACACTGTAAGAGTGAACCGCACATTTACTGTGGCTCTCAAGAGTCTATCTAAAGGAGTTCTCTCTATCCTAGGGTCTATTCCCTTACCAAGGTATCCCAGCACAAGCACAGGCTGGGGGCAGGACCTCCACTCTGTGAATACGCAGATGAGAGTGACAGAGAGAGAGGGTAAGAGGAAGACATATGACCAGGAGAACACGATACGTTTGTTTGAGGGGAGATTTACTGAACACCTTATCTCCCTCAGGTCTCTCCTCAGGAGAAAAACTGGGAGACCCACGTGCCTGGGATCAAGGAGGAAATTTGCTGCATGGTTGATAAGTATAAGCCAGCTTTACTGAACAGCTGGCACAGCCGTGTATTTCAACTAAAGATTTATGCTGATCAGAACGAACATATCAACAGAAATCGTCATGATATATTTGGGAAAAATGCATTGGATACTAATGCACATTTTCTATTTTAGTTACTGTAATGTGTCATGCTTTCCTTATCATTTGATATGGACTTAAGAGAACATGCCAGTAGAAATGTTCTAAGCAGTGCCAGCCTGTAGGGTTATGGGACCCTATAGGCAAGATAATGAAAATGGGCCCCACTAGGGTAAAAAGTGTCATAGCAATTTGACAAGTGAATAGAAAGCACCTAAAATGACAATTTCAATATTTAAGCGTAAATCTGTATTAAGTGTAACACATTCAACATACATATGTAAACAGATTTAAAACAGATTACAAAATAGGAGTGCACGTGACCTTGAGTAAACAGATATTCATGAAACAAATAAATAAACTAAAATATAAATTAATTCTACATGAAAACTAAATAAAATAAACAGAGAATAAGCAAAATAAACATAGAAATATGCACAAATGACTAGAAATACAGGCTATTCTGCTTGTTTTTAAGATCTGATTGATGATCACAAAAAAAAATATTGCATTAGACATTGGATGGTGGATTAAATCTAAATTTTGACAGAGGGAGAGACCTGTATTATTGGCAAGGAGAATGAGTGGGATAGATAAAATCAGGCCCGGTCCTACGGTGGTACTAGCAGGTGCTGAGCACCCTCAGTTCAAGCTGTAATAGGATATAGCTGTAACAGAATAGGATATTGGCAAACACTCCATTGCGTACTTGTGTTTGTGCTCTGTGGAGCGCTAAAGGTTTCTATTTACAACGTATTTTTGCAGCATTGAGCAATGTGGCCAATCACATACATATCTGTTGATTTCATGAACACAGTGGCCAGTCAGAAGTGTTTAAATTAGAATCCACACTCAACACGCCAGAGTTTTTGTTCAGTGTTGAGTTCTGCATACTCGCAAATCATCTCATTATAACAAAGTGAGAGGCAATGTAAATAAGAGATTCATTGTGCTGTGTAGAGAACTTCATTAAATATAACTTGGTGAGATCCTGATGAACTAAAATGAGTGACAGCTTTTTAGTGATTATAAGGAGCACTCTTGGCGCCATAGCAATGAACGGCACAAAAATGTATGGTTAGGCCTATATATTTAATATTAAGTTTAGATCACCCTCACTAATTTCAGAAGCAACCTCAGTGATTTGATTCTGGAGCCATGTCTGTAATTATTTAACGTAACATGCTGAATGTGGCTCAATTTTCCCTCATATGACAAGTCTGTCTGTAATC
The DNA here is from genome assembly GCF_001515645.1 of Sinocyclocheilus grahami. Taxonomy (NCBI): domain Eukaryota; kingdom Metazoa; phylum Chordata; class Actinopteri; order Cypriniformes; family Cyprinidae; genus Sinocyclocheilus; species Sinocyclocheilus grahami. The sequence goes on from NW_015505412.1 coordinate 3,089,146, forward strand.
ATGGGCGTCAATACAGAGTTCTGGCATGAAACTCTAGATGGCGCAGTCCGATAGGTATAACTCAATCTGATCTATTGACATCATTATCACATGGCACAGCTGATTGGTTCTCTCTTCAGAAACCCTCCACCTTCCCCAGCTCCACCTGTATAGATCTGCTACAAGGTGATTCATGTATGCTATATGGGGGTTATTTCATGTATATTTGCAGCAGCAATATTTCTTACATGCTCACAGCAGCATGTTGTGGATGTATTGGCAGTAGCAAGTCTCGGTACTTGCTCTGCCGCAGCAACAGCAGTGTAGCAGATCTATTCCGCCAAGACCTAATACATTAACATTGTCATGTACATTACCATGCCAATCCCTCCGAGAGTTGTCATGACAGAACAGTTGTCATGCATTTATTAAAACAAGTACTAATACTACAGCGATAAATATTATTTATAGCAGTCAGAACATCCTTTTTTCGGCTCCCGAAAGATACCGTTTGGATTCTAATTCTACCACAACTTCACTTTAATCTCTCTATCATTCTTTCATTTCAAATGAATTAAAAATAGCATTGATGTAAAACAAGACTTCATGACGTTATGAGAGACTATTCTGAGAGGCAATATCTAGTGAATTCCCAAATCTGAACCTTAACAAAACAATCTGCACACAAAATCTGAACTGTAACAAGAAATGTTTTCAGACAAACTTTTTCTTTATTACCAAAAATGATTAAGAACACAGAGTTTGTTGTCCCTGTTTGTAGGGCAGCACAATTTGCCCAAAAAGGTTGTTTTTATATATCATTATGACTACTAATAATTCTGATCATTGTTATTACTGAATAAAAACATTAAACAAAATAATAATTATTGATAATGATTATCAATATATTTTACAGGAAACTGCAGCATGACCTGTTAACATACAGGGGGTATATAACTATAAATGTTTAGCAAGGTCTAAGGATTTATTATAAAATAAATTATGATTAAAAATCTAATTTTTGTCAGGAAATCTTATGCATCCACTAAGAGAGAAAAAGAAACTCGTCTACACTGGAGAAAAACTTAGAGAGAAGCAGAAGTATTATTTTTCCTATTTTTATGCAAAATAAGGTGTGGTGAGCGAGTGCACAAATGTAATGCAACGTCTGTTTCATTCATACTGGTAGCCGGATAGTGCCTGTGTGCAGTAAAACTCATAGAACTCATAGAAGTCATATGACGTTCCAGGAAATCCCTAATATGGACAAAGCCATATGCTATTGCTGTAGTGGAATAAAATGCAGATAGAGACGTTTTAACTGAGCAAACATTAAGACAATAAACATACGATTGCGACTAAATAGTTTATCTCTGTTCTTCAAGCCATGTCGGGTATTTATGAATGAACTATATTTATAATGCAATGCTCAACATAGCCTTTATCACTCTATAGAATATAAAATAATGATTTTGCCTCATTCTGTTATTTGAAACCATGTCAGATCACAAAAGGACGTTATTTCAAACACTCGACTGATGTTATGAAATGAATTTGCAGTAAAAACATGTAATTAAAATGTTCTCTTTGTTGGACAACAGGTTTGTAAATAGGATCATACACATGCAAAACCCATGCACAAATGCTATTGTGGTAAATGTATTAATCGCACAGACAAAATATGTGCTGCACTGTAGAGCCCTGGTGCGTCATCTGTAGATACGTAGTCTAAAGGTGTGGTCGGCTTGAAGTGGCGCTGTGCAGTGCGCACAGATGGATTCGAAAGCATGCGGGACTTGCGGCTCTCTATAGCTCTCGCGGTACTTTGATGTCATACACTGATCGGTCTGCGTAGCGCCACTTCAAGTCGAACACACCAAGAAATTCAACTGACAACATCGTGACCACGGGGCCCTCCCCTTAAGGCAGGGCCCTAGGTGACCGCCTGTTGGATGACCCGGCACTGGTTGTAAGATGTTCCTGGCACTCAGTCAAGGTCAAAACTGTCGTGTTTAGAGGCTGATGGGAATGTGTTTCTCTGGCTGCTCTGAGGGTAACAGAGCTATTTCCACCTCACCTCAGGCCAAAGCGAGGGAGACACGCTAAATCAGTGATAAATGATGCCTGTGCTCTTCATCTCTACACAGCATCTAACCAATCTCATCGAGATAATAAACAGATCACGCACAGAGAAAAACAGCTCCTCAAAATGATACAACAATAAAAACAAAGATAAAACCTATTTAACACAGTCATAGACCCCCGTTCAAAAGTTTGGGATCTGTATGATTTTTGAAGAAAATTTTTTTTTTATACTGTAATATTGGGAAATATTATTACTATTTAAAATGACTATTTTTGTATATATTTAAAAACATAATTTATTCCTGTGATGGCAAAGCTGAATTTTCAGCATCATTACTCCAGTCTTCAGTATCACATGATCCTTCAGAAATCATTCTAATATGCTCAAGAAAATTTGCTGATTTGCTGTTGAAAACAGTTGTGCTGCATTATATTTGCGTGGAAACTGTGATACATTTTTCTTGCGGTATAAAACCATTTATTAAAAAACAATCATACTGGTAGTGTATTTATTTTTTTCTGCTTTAGTCAAATTTATCAATAGAGCTGTTCAGTTTTAAGTCTTAAAACATACAGCATTTTTTGGACAATTGGGTCCCCTTAGAATTTTTAATGGGTTTTTAAAATAGCCTTTTTTGATTTACAGTATGACCAAAATAAGCACTGTGGTTGACTTTACTTGAAGAGACTACAACATAAATTACAGTAAAACAACATGAATTTTAAAACTGTTGTATGGTTTAAAGTCATTAACAAGTAGCAACAGTCAAGTCAGTTGGCCAATTTTTGCAGCATATAAATTGACGAATTCACAAAGGAAATTCCTGGGGGAACGAATCGTAAATTAGCCTTGCAGGTTGGTCTACACATAGACATTATAACTCTATAATCATATTCTAATTCCTTTTATATCTAGTTATTTTGTGCTACATGTGAAAGCAATTAAAAAAGAAAGAAACTGTTGATAAATTATTTCAATGCAGCATAGCAAATAATTGTTGATGACAGGATGATCTTGAGTTAACATTGTTTATCAGTGTTAATTCTGTAGACAGGTTTGTTTAAAAAAAACTTTTAAAAAAAATATATAAAACATTTATCTTAAATTGTAATAATATATCACAATATCACTGTTTTACAGTATACAGTAACATTTAAAAATCTCACAGATCCATAACTTTTGAATTGTATTGTTCCATCTAATTTAACCACATTTTAACCAGTCAATATATATCAACACATAAAGCAAATTAAACAAAATTGTCACACTGTACCTTTCGGTACAATAATGTATAATAATGTATAATAATATAATAATAATATAAATGTATAATAATTAAAAAAATATTTTTAATGCATCCACAGAAGCTCCTGAATTTTTCTCAGATAAAGAAAGACAATCAAACAATGGCAAACATACAGATGCAGGAAACTCACTTTGCATGGGAGAGAAGAAGACCTCAGAAAGTGGAGCTGCTTTGGTCCATTTGTACTGAGGAACAGGTTTGCCATAGCTGGATTTACAGCTCAATGTTACATTGCCACTCAGTACAGGGTTTCCTGTCATAGTGCATACAGGCGTGGATGGAGGAACTAGAACAAACAGAGAAAGAAATCATGACACAGACACTTAAATGCCCCAAATATGTTAATATTTTGCCAATGTACCTTTAACATTGAGGTGTACTTCCCCAGACAGGCCTGGAGCTCCAGGAATGATCACGTGGCAGTGATAGCGCCCGGAGTCAGACTCCTGCGTGTTGTTGATATAGATGGACAGATTGGCAGAGGGCATTGACATAGCAAAACCCACTCGCCTCCGAAAGTCAGTGCTACCGATGCCAATCTGTCCTGAGAAGTAGGAGATGACCTGCAGTCAAAAGTACACAGAGAGACCTTAAGACACAACTAGGTATGCACAGTACTACACATTTGCAAACTGTTTCTCTGAACCACTCAGACAACCCCGTTCAATGGAATGGGGTTTCAAAAAGGGTCTTGAGGCACATTTTGAAAACTTTCATCTTAAGAAACATCTTTAAAAATTATCATGTAAGATATTGAAAGAAAAAGCATGATTAAAAAAAAAAATCCATGTACACCACTGTTGAAAAGTTTGGGGTCAGTAAGATTTTAAATGTTTTTAATGTCTCTTCCACTCACCAAGGGTATATTGGTAAAATATAGTTAAAATATTATTATTACAACTATGTGAGTTTTCTATGTGAGTATATTTCAAAATCCAATTTATTCCTGTGATGGAAAAGCGGAATTTTCAGCATCATTACTGATCCTTTAGAAATCATTCTAATACACTGATGCTCAAGAAACATGCTAAGAAAAAAGATAAAAATATGAAAAATAAACTAATAGGCTAGTAGGTTGTTGGACCTGTAGATATCATATGGTCAAGCGCATTAAAATTAGAGGCTTGTGGGACTGCTGAGAAAATGGCCAATGATAATGATGGAGGTAAAATGTCATGCTAAAGATAATCCTCAGATGTACAGTAAGTGCAGATGGTCAAGTTCCAATTTTAGGCTCCAATTTTCCATTTATTTATGATAATCTAGCAGGCAAAGGGAAACTGGTGAAACTACAGACTATGATAAGCAGCACAAATACCATTCATACACATGCGTAGGTTGAATGTGATAGCTAGCTCGCACATACGGTATACACATTATCACGCCTGTGTATTAGCTGACATTTACATCTCCATCTAAAACCCTCAGCGATAACGGCTTGAGTAAATCCACTTCTCGCCCATCCATCAAATTCATCACGTGTATTTTCATAAGCGGTCTTTGACCTTTCAAGTGTTCCATACTCTTCCTGTGACATTAAAGTGAAAGCCATCTGTTGAGAGGATGCAGAGTGGAGCTGGGTCTGACATGTCAGGTTCATGTCATTTATTAGTCTGCTGATGGAGGACAACAGATTGTTCTACCATGTAATCCATCCCTTTTTTTCAAAATGACAGCAAAGGAGGACAGGAAATGGATAGTTGACAAATAAAATGGACTTATTTTATATTCAACATTAAGATGAATTTAAAATTTAAAAATGTAAGATTGAATTAAAATATATATCAATTTAATTAATTATTATTACATTTATATATAACCTGGACTTATATAATGTAGACGTCTAAAATCAACATCAAGATTATGGGTTAAATATAATACATACACATTTAATTATTGCTAGTAAATTAATTATATATAACATGGATATATATATATCATGGACTTACTGTATTTAAAAACATAACATCAAGATTATGGGTTAAAATATATAAACTTAATTATGAATAAATTACTTATATATTACATTGGACCTATATATAACATGGACTTATTAAAATGTAAAATGTAATGAATTATTATTAATAAATTATCCCTACATAACATGGATTATTTTAAAATTCAACATCAAGATTTTGGTTTAAATGTATATACATTTAATTTAATTTTATTAACAGGACTTAAGACATATATAACTTGGACTTATTTTAAAATTGAATATCAATATTTTGAGTTAAAGATATATATATAATTAATTATTGATAATAAATTCATTATATATAACATGGACCCATTTCACAATTAAACATTAAGATTTTGGTATGAATATTTGGTATGAATATTTATATGCATTTAATAATTAATCATAAATTACCTCTATATAACATGGCCTTTGACTTATATTTAACAAAAATTGCCATCAAGAGTTTGGGTTAAATACATATAAATTTAATAAATTATTATTAATCAAATACATATATATATATATATATACATATACATAGTATACATTTGAAAACATATATATAATATTATTATAATACTATATCATTTTTGTTCAAATATTCAGTGTGCTAATCATTTTATTGTGCTAATCCCAAATATACTCACTTGTTTGGAGTGATTTGCCATGAAGGTCCAGATGACAGCGTTCTTCTCGATGGAGGTAGTGGGGGTGTACCAGGCCTCCAGAACAACCATTTGTCCCATGACTACCTCCATGTCTTTCCGTGGCATCTCGACCCGCTGAGAATCACCTGTGACAGCAGTGAAACAGCCAGTGATGGCACTTATCCTGGAGTTCAGAGGGCTTGACTTTTAGGTGACATCATTAAATTGTACATTGACCAAAAATCATAATCCTACAAACGCAAAACTCCTAATCCATCCACACACACACACACACACACACACACCCCTTCGGATCCCAAAAATCATGTACTAAAAAATGGATAAGGTGATCCACAAGGCATTTCTTTCAGCAGTGCTGTGGGGACAATGCAGTCTTACAGTAGGAACAACTATCCAAACATGTAGATGTTGTATGCTTTCATTTGATGGATTTAGTACAAAGTACTTCTCAAAAACTAGTTGATGTAATTAAAGTATTTAATGTGGTCCTTAATAAGCATAAAAACAAGAAGAGGTCAGAATGAATTGCCAATATAGTTGCCAACAAAGTGCAAGAAAACTGAATATATATATATATATATATATATATATATAACTAAGTATAAAACAAAGTTAACTTGCTTATAAGGGAAAAAAATCTATTGCTTGCATAGAAAGCTTCCACTGAAGGAAACATGCTAACTGATACCCTGAGGAGACTAATTTAAGTACACCCTCTGTCAGGGATCACTCACAGGGCAGGAAGTCTCCTGAGCTGCTCAGCTGGAGGTGGATCAACTGATCCCAGCATTCCCAACTGTCCTGGTCAGCCAGTTTGGCGGTGGTTCCCTCACAGAGATAGACGTGGTGGTGGAGTTCTGCTGAGCTGAGCTGCTGTGCTGCACTGCTGCGCTGCACTGCTGCTATATTCCCTTTACTTTCAGCTTTAAACTGAATCCGCCTGTGACGTAAAGACGCTGACTTCTTGCTGCTCTCAAGCTGCTTTGTTATTGCTCATGAGACTGCGCCCATCTCTCCATTTTTTAATTTCTGTTGTGGATCTGGACTAGTAATCCTCCAACAAATCAATCTCAATCTTGTGACGCATTCCACTGGCTCACGTGAAACAAGTCAAGCTCAGCTGGACTTAAAGATGATGTAACCTACGGCTCCTTTGACAAGCGCTTTCACTGTTGAACTGCCTTCATTCATATTCTCACAGAAAGATAAACCTCCCAGATTAAAGAATCTGATGGGAAGCTGATCTAAAACACAACCACATTCCTCATAATTTATTCTTATTCACCTCACAGGGGGAGCTATACATTAGCACAAGATCTCATTACCAAAATAATTTTTATTCTTACTATAAATAATAATATCATTAGTACTCAACTGAAATTAGCTAATTTAATTTCTGCATTATTATATTTATTATAATATTCCTCTAGATATTAATTGTTAATATTTGGAAGAGGTGTTAGTGAGGCCAACAGGTGGCGCTCACCCTGTAGTCTGTGTGGGTCCTAACGTCCTAGTGTAGTGACGGGGACACTATACTGTCAAAAAGCACTGTCTTTCGGATGAGACGTTAAATCGAGGTCCTTACTCTCTGTGGTCATTAAAAACTCTTTTCTCGTAAAGAGTAGGGGTGTAACCCCGGTGTCCTGGCCAAATTGCCCCCCTGGCCTTTGTCAATCATGGCCTCCTAATAATCCCCATCCACTTGATTGGCTCTATGACTCTCTCTCCTCTCCACCTGTAGCTGGTGTGTGGTGAGCGCACTGGCGCCGTTGTCCTGTGGCTGCCGTCGCATCATCCAAGTGGATGCTGCACACACTGGAGGTGGTTGAGGAGCCAATAAAGCGCTATATAAATGCATCATTCATTCATTAATAAATTATAAATAATAATAATAAAAATAACAAGTAATCTAAAATAAAATCTATACAAATAAATAAATTTTTTATAAAAAATGCAGTCAGTAAGCATAAGAAACTTCTTTTAAAAACATTTAAAAATATTACCGACCTCAAAAACTGTACAATATATAAAACATAAATATGTAATTAAGATGAGAAAAAAGTGTATTTAAAACTTTCCTTGGATATTTAAATGAACAAAATTCACTTCACAGACTTGTCTTATTCAATCATATTATTATCCAAAAACAGTATTGTACTTGTTTCTGTCTGCCAGATTTGTTTTGCACTTTGTCAACCTTTAATCTTTTTAGTGGTAAAAGCTCAATCTTCCCCTTCGTCCCGGCCTGGGACTTTGGAAGGAGTGTAAGTAGGACATGCGTCGCCTGCTCATGAAAGCAGCGTGCCGATGTGTGGCGGCTCTCTGATGTGCTACGCTCAGCAACTGTCTCTGTGTGCCCAGGTTTATCCCTTACATTTCTGAGCCATAGTAGTTCATTAAATCAGGGAAAATCGTCCTTAATCCCATCCCTGGCTCCATCTGTGCTGCTCTAGACAGACACACGCAGCACCAAGGTGGAAAGTCTGACATAGACACCTTGATTCAAGGATTACCACGTGGCCACTCAACACACACATTTACATGCACGTACATTTACACATAAGAACAGACCTGATTAACTAATTTAGAAGTTCAGATCTTCATCCTGATGAAGAAGCTAGCAAGCTATGCACAGTTTGTACTGTTAAAACAATCAGCTGCTGTTGATTGACACTGACAATGAGCTCTGGGATTGATATAACATATAGTGCACAGTAGTACTGTGGACATTCAGAAGCTGAAGACTGGAGAAACTGCACAAAAGTAATGGGTGTGGGACATCTTTTGGAGATGTGTGGAAAATTTCACCCCCTAAAATTAAAAGCCAAATGGAAATGGAGATCATAAATTACAGTACAGACTATTGCAATTACAATAGGCCTCCTAGTGAGGGCAGCACAATACTGCAAGATGAGAACAAAAAAGTAAGATGAGTTTTAGATGAACAGATTTAACAGGGTATATATCAATGCCACTGAGTCTCATGTGCATTCAAGAGAATCCACATCAGATCGCAATCTATAAAGCAGATTTAAATCCACAGTCTTTAAGAATAAAGGTTCCAAAAGGGAGTTTTCAGAATGATGCCATAGAAGAACCATTTGGGTTCACCAAAGAAACTTTGCAGTGAACAGTTAAAATAATATTTTTTTCTTAGTGTGAAGAACATTTGAATAATCTAAAGAACTTTTTTCCACTATAAAGAACCTTTTGTACAATGGAAAGTTTCCATGAATGTTAAAGATACTTCACCGAATCATCAAAGCCAATACATATCTTTTATTTGTAGTGTAGTGTACTTCAATTTTATCACAAAATTGTATATAATATAATTTTAACAAATTGTACTATAAAAATAAATGAAAATGTACTGGTAATTTTCTGCCAATTAATTTTGTCTATCAATTAATCTTTACAGACATTTCTGTTAACTGTAAAACACAATGCAATGCCGTGCAAAATTCAAAATACAGGTAAAACACCTGTAAAAAAAATCCATATGGAAAATTCCCTTATATTGATACATTACATTGTGCCCTATTTCTTACCGATTTTATTAGTGTATATAATTTAACTCAACAACTGAGTCAGTTTGATTCATATTGTAAGTAATTTTGTTTTGTTTTCCTCAGCGAATCGGACTGATCTGATTCAACTTGAAAGAGAATTTGAGTTGAGTTCTCAAGTTTACAGCTCACTGGAGGGGAATAACAACAAATGTCTGTTCCTCACACAAAGCTATCAAATAGCTTAAATAAATTTGCAATACAGAGGTGTGGACAGATTATGTTAGTACGGCTTGAATACAGTAAAACAAAAAAGCTGTGTAAAGATTCTTTAGAATTCTCCTTTTGTGTTTCACAGAAAAAACAGCATTCGGATTTGAATGACAAAGGGGTGAGTAATTAAGTACAAGATTCAAGTGCATTTATAGGCAACAACTAGGCTACAAGTAACTAACTTCATCATTGTCAATTTATAGACCTACTCTAAAAGCAAAAGCTGAAAACCCATGGCACATTCCAGGTGCTCAAAAATAGGCAAGCAGCTTTTATCAAACGTCCTTCCTGAAATGTAAAAAAAAAAAAAAAACCTTGAACCGAGTGTTGATAGGAGCCTACTCTCATTAAACAGAGACCCATTGTCTTCTAATATAATCTCCTCTTTTGTTTGTCTCTGGCTCACAGTGTTTATCTGATAAAGCTTTAGTATGAGCGATCTGAGCTAGCCTTAAATTACCTGCTAATCTTGGGCAGCTGCACATCAGGATGCACTTCTGAGGAATGGGCGAAGCGACTCAAGTCTGATGAGTATGAGCGACCCTTCCCATTTGATTTCAGACTCTATTGTTAGGGGAACGCAGGGTTTAATTATCAGAGAGTTCATCTTGAGTGCTGAGAGTGAGGTCAGCGGTAGGCCTATATGGTGACACTGGACAAATATAAATGCCATCGTTTGTAGGTTAAGCAAGAGTTTTCTGGCAGATGGCAATTGAATAATAAACATTTGGTAAAGGTTCCTTTAAATAGGATTACATCAGTTTAATCTCTAGTGCTATTTTAAGCAATTTTCAGTGTGTTGTCACATCAAAGGACCTCTAAATCCCTGCAAGTTTAGATCGATTCTTCATGCATACATGGACACAGACAGGACTGTCATCAGGGGAGGACAATCAGGAACAGTGTCCTGGGTCTACCAAGGTTTTGTAGGTCGTAGCCTACACATCCAGGCCCTATGAATTTCAGCAAAGGCCCAGGGCATAATATATTAGCTATTACCGACAACCATGATTTCAGAACTCTTTGATGAATATAGTTAAAAAGAACATCATTTATTTGAAATAGAAATATTTTTTAATTATAAATGCCACTTTTGATCATTTTAATGGATCCTTGCTGAAGAAAAGTATTAATTTCTTGGGGGGGGGGCCTTGACATCCTGTCATCCTAGATTATTCACTAAGCCAATTGCAATGCATTCTGGGATTGCCCTGTTCATGAAAGATGCATGTCATGCAGCTGAACTTGACCAAAATGCGGGATATCAGAAGCTGGCTATCTTTTGAAACTGCCTTAAGGTCAGCAGTGCGCCTGTGATGACTTAAAATGCTGGCTCCGTGGTCAGTTCACAAGTTTTGAGCAGAGCTTTTTCCCCTTTTCTCCTCCCAGCAATTCATACACTTTTCGCACACACACCCACACACCACTATAATAACTAATATTAATCTTCAAAAGAATACATTGTACAATGGAGGCCATATATTGTGACATGACATTATGGGAGAAGCTAAAACAGAATGACTGCAGGGCTGGCGAAAAACTTATCAGCCATAAATATGGTCTTAAATCAATGTGACCATTTTTTGCTCTCAGTCATCATGACCAAAGCTGTCAGCTGGCCTATCAGAGAAACCCAAACAACAGAAATAATACCAAAATATACAGAGAGTTAATAGACTCTACAAGTTCAGTCAATAACTGATCATAAAAACATGAGTAGACAGCCAGATATATAGATTTTCAATAACACCTTTTAAGCAACATTACAAACGGTCTTGCTTTAAATAATCGGAGCTGCACCAAGATCATTATATTTGTTTACATGTCTGACTGCTCTCAAATTGGCACACATGCTTTGTTTTGATTGGTGTATTGGTCCGGGAGAGCGCTATAAATCTAAAGAGTGCTGCCTAGAGTGAGGAGAGCATCAATCAGCCTGAATTTGACGATCCTGAAGTGCTCTCCATCTCTGCCACTCAAGTCCATGGGAAGAAAATGATGCCATTCCACAAAGCTACTCTCTCCGTAGCCTCCGGCATATGGCCACAATCTCCTCCTACAAATCTGTGCAGAAAATATTAATCCATGCAACAGGCAGATGGATCGGGCTTGAATTATGTATAGAGCGTGAGCTCAAGGAGAAATATTCCATAAGTCTAGCAGTCCGGCTGACGTGCAACATCAAAATCAGTTTCTGGTGAAGGAAAGTCAGGTGGGAAGATCATTACAGACTCTGTGGATGACATGTGATTCACAAAGATAGGATTAGGGCTGGAGTACCAAAGGAAATTTAATGGCCATAAAAGGCTATCAGGAGAGATGAGGCGGCATGTTGCCTCGGGTCCTCAGTTATTATCCCCTAAAAAATTGCAGAGATGGTTTCATCAAAGTGTGCTCACAGTAAACTGTTGTACTTACTGATTCTGGGTTTGTTTGCTTTGCATTTATCTTTTTGTTTAAATAAACCTGAAAGCTTTGAATTCTGGGAAGGCAGTTACAGCGTAGGTTTGGACACAGATCAAAAAAACCACAACTGACATCCTGCAGGATCTTCATAACAATAAGGGGGAAATGTAAAATATGGATAAGAATTCTTATCAGTGAATATTAATACTACAGAGATGATATCCACAGCAGACACTACTTATTATTCATGAGTGTTTTGGGATCAGAATGTGTCAATGTGTAATGAAATTGGCTTTATTGGACACCTTCCATCTGTCCGTCATGTAATCGTACACAGGTCTGTGAAGCTCGGCTCCAGGGTGGGCTGTCTGGATTATAAAAAGAACAAAAATAAAATCTAAACTAAATCACAGAAATCTTAAATCAGTCAGTCATGGGCTGTGGGATAAATATTTAGATGTCAGCAAGGGGAATGGATGCACTCTTTTCATCTCTTGGATGTATAATTTCCAGGGAGATCAGACAGCTGCTATGGCAACCACAGAGCTGACATCATCTTTCAAAGTTTTGGAGGTTAATTAGGCCATTGTTCAATAAAATATTGAAAAAAAATGTTGGTATAGAAACAATTTTCACTCAGAAGTTGCTAGAAATTGCCAGAAACTTTTCAAGTAATTACAAAGAAATGGCAAATTTTGAAGTAGAAGTAGAAAGTATTTTCTTTTAAAACATACTCCAATAATCTTTGTTTTATTATCCTTGTTGTATATGGGCTATTCTACAGAATTGGTCCAAAGCCAGAGTTAAAAAAAGTCTTGGAAAAAAATTTGTATTTTTCCAAAAAATGTGTATGTATGCAAATTGTATAATGTCCAAGGTACACATTTCTCGTAATTGTGCAGTTAATTCTCATATTGTATTTTCAGAAAGTTTTAGAAAATTTGTCCTCTCCCCAAATTTGTCACTACTGAAACACAGTAATAATAATTTAATTAGAAGGGTTATATTGACCTATTAAGGTTTAGCTTACATCTACATTGTAAATATATTTTTTGCTATTTTATAAATTTTTTCAGAGGTAAATCAATAACAATTACATTTATGACAATATTTCAAGTGTAATTTATGAGATTTGTTGTATTTTGAATCCAATTTTTCTTTGTAAAAGGCATAAAGTTGATCATACGGACCAACAATCATAACATCTTAGTTGATAATTCAGAATACTTTATTTTTGACAAAACATCCAATGTTTTAACTTGCATACTAAAAAACTACTAAAACACTACTAAAAAAAAAAAAAAAAAACGACATAACTGTACTAAAATTTTGTTTATTTCCCCCAAATATGAGGATTATGTGTTCCCTTTTGATCACTACCGAAACAATGATGACATGTTTCAGTCGTGACAATTTTATGGGACAACACCCAAAAATACAAAGATGTCACTATCGAAACTCCACCAAATGTTTTGGTAGTGACAATTTTAGATAGTTTTGAATTTTTTATCTCAAATATGCTAATCAACACATGGTTAGCTAGCACAGTTCTGAACAGTTGTACACCCATAAAAATTAAATTATATGGAATAACTCCCAAAAAAGTGTGCTTAATTGCAGAAAAAAGGTGTTCAGTAGTGACTTTTCTTAGAGTTACACGCAGATTTTTCAGACTTCTGAACACATTTATTTAACTAAATAGTAAGCGTAATATTTATATATAAAAGCATCATTTATTGGGTACTTTCAATTGGGAGGTGGCTGTCCCAAACCCTAAACCCTAAATTTCAACTCAGGAAAATGATATTGAAATAATTTTTGTATTTTTTTTCCATTGTTAAGAAGACGCAAAAGACAAATATGTATTGTATTGCGTGGTCTGCCTAATAGAATTAAAAAATGAGCAACCATAATCAAGTTTAAACTAAGTGTCATGTTAGCAGTTTTGCATTGTATGCAGGAACGAATATTAAGCATATTAGCAGCAGCATTTAGCATCTGTGTTCATACAGCTGGAATGCTGACAAGCTCGTGATTGAATTAGTTCACAATTATGATCTCTGCTTCGTGTCAGTTC